>NW_020653900.1:10971654-11028673 GCF_003589595.1 Hyposmocoma kahamanoa
AAGGACTCATAATAATATTTTATTATGAGTACTTAATTGAACATCCAGAACACGTTAACATAACATTACGCTTACTGTAACTTGTGAGAGCTATAATTTATTCAGTTAGAGACAAATAATAACAATCCAATGAAAAACATCGATTATTTGGTATACACTTAGCTAGATACGTACATAGATAGATTTTTTGTTACAATAATAGCCTCGTAAGTTAATGAGCCTGTACCACGAAACGAAAGCACTTTTTATTCTATCATATCAATAATTGTAATTAAGTAAAAATACAACAAAACCATGTGGAACTTCAATGTTATAGCAGTAAATCAATAGATTTGCTCACCTTTCAAACAATCAATTGATGCAGCGACTGGAAATAGTTAGATGTAATGCTGTTTATTAAATTGTCGCGATATCAGCACTAATCCCCAAAAATAAGCGTAATCTACGATTGTTTCAGATATTTGGCAAAATCATTAGCTCAAGCCGGCAAAACGATTAGCTCGAAATTCCCAGCAGATATTGCGCTATTGTTAAGTAATAACCGAGCATGTTATTGAGGCAAAAAGAGACACGGTGGAAAATGAATTATGGTATCTCAGTTTAGATAATTGTGCTACGTAATTTGTGTGCTAAATAAGTGCAATGTAAACAAAAGTGGTATGAAAAAATGGCGGGTTTTTTTTTGCATTTAGTTTTTTCATAAATTGATTTTAGTCTATTATTACGTTTCGAGTTTCTTCAAGCGGGAATACACGTCCAATTTTGTGTCGGATAGTCGGATCGACTATCGGATCGGATTCACTCAATACACGTCCGATTCTTTCGTCAGACTTTTTCTGAACTAACTGCAGTGTTGCCAATTTATGGGGAATTCCCCAAATGCAGGAAATTTCAACTCCACAACTCGTTTGAGAATTTTGTTTGGATAACGCTATGTGGGAAAAATGCCCTCGCATTCTAGAATTTTGTCATATTTTTGATACATTGATGATCATTGATAAAAACACTTTTATTTGTTTGTTTATGAACGATATTGATATTTTTTTCAACATCTCGCATGCGCTGCTTATTTAGCAACATTTATGTAGAATCATTAGCAAACCACTTATATGTATAAAATTATCCAGTAGAATTAGAATCACTTTATCTTGTATTGTAAAATTACTATTATTATCAGTCACTGTCAAGAGCCTCGCTCTTAAATAGGATGATGATGATCAGTCGGTGCGTGTTGAGCGCGCGACCCTTCCTCGCGTTTTGACCGGTCCCCGGTGTGAAAAAAGAATACAGCTGTTGCCGAACAAAGCCGGGCAGTAAGTATTTTAAAGGACTATCCACACACATCAGGACCGTGCCCGGGACGTGGACGGGGCGTTCTAGTTTGTATGAACTGCGGGCCCGTCCCGGCGCCGGCCCGGACACGGATAATGTGTGAACGAGTTCATACAAAATATACGCAACGATATTTTTTGAGCCCCTGACCGCCCCTGAGCCCCACATAGCGTAATCCAAACAAAATCCCCAAACGAGTTGTGGAGTTGAAATTTCCAGCATTTAGGGAATTCCCCGTAAATTGGCAACACTGCAGTTAGTTCAGAAAAGTCTGACGAAATCTGAATGACGAACCCGATCCCATAGTCGTATCCGACATCCGACCATCAGAACGAAATCGGACGTGTATTCCCGCGCTTAAGCTGATGGCTCTATAGCCAATGCTCAACAAATAAATAATACAAAAGTGGTATTTAAAAAAAATGGCTGTTTTTTTTGTTTTCCTTCGTACCGCATGGATAAGGTCCGAAACGATACTGCCTAGTCATTATTATTATTACTCTTTTTCTTCAGTACGAAATGTTTCGACTTAGGGGTCATATTTCAGAACTCTACTCAATGCTCAAGTAAGGACTCGAGTATGATTTATAGCACTAGAAATCATACTCAAGTCCTTGCAATTAGAGTCGTATTTCTAGTGTAAATAGTGAAATACGACACCAATGGCAAGGACTTGAGTCTTAAGTGTAAGATAACGGCCTATTCACTATCTGCAGGGCAGTCCGCTGCGCAGGCAGGATTACAAAACGCTTTACAGGATTGCAGGATAGCTTGCATGCTGCAACTACATTCATCCACAGACTACTTAGTGAACTATATACGTTCATTCATCATCCAGCATTACGCGGCGGACGGACGGTAAGGCGGACTGCAATGCAGGCTAATGAATGCCCCCTATCAATCAGTTTATCTGCTGTATATTTTAGTTACATTATGTTTTGGTGTTTCATATTTATTTGCATTATGATTAATTTTATTATCTTTTTAAGGTGATGGCTCTGTTAAGCCAATACTCAAATTAAATTAATATTAAAACTGAAGTGGTACCACGTGCTTTAATTTTGATTTTCTAACGAAATGGTTTTTTGACATTGTGCAGTTTGAAGTTTCTTTGTTTTCATCTGTGGTTTCATGTTATTACTTTGCGGGTGAGCGTACTTTTCCGGATTTTGATTAGTTTCTTGTGTTAAGTTTTGTTGAAATTGTTTAAAATGTAAGTGTATTTACCAAAACTAATGTATCATGTCTAATAATAAATTTGTACACATTTTTTTAATTATTCGGTGTTTCCAGGACAACAGCTACAAAGCCACGTTCAGAGCTGTCTTTAGAGGAGATCGCTAAAATTGAGGAGGAGGAATTTAGTACTGGCCCTCTTTCTGTCCTTACGCAGTCCGTAAAAAATAATACGCAAGTGCTAATCAACTGTAGAAACAATAAGAAGTTACTTGGTCGCGTGAAAGCTTTTGATCGGCATTGTAACATGGTGCTTGAGAATGTGAAAGAAATGTGGACAGAAGTACCTAGAACAGGCAAGGGCAAGAAGGTACCGTGCGTTTAAAAGACTACTTGTGTATTTAATACGCTCTAAACATTAATGTTGTAAAACACTTTGAGGTTATGTTTTCTTTTTTCCGAAGGTCCTAGACCATACTCCCTAATCATTAGTTTCTCTTTTTCTTCAGTAATTTATGTTTTCTTTGTAATGGACTGTTTGTTTTTTTGTTAATTTATTATTTCAAAATGAAGAAACGTTTCTTATAGTCTGTTTCAATCCATTTTGAACAAAAAGTAAAAAAAACTATTTGGTTAAAATTCTAAAGCAATCACTCAATAAATCGAATAAGTAACACTTTCACGTATCTTTCAAAGATCTCTACCTGATATATCATCACTTTCCCAACAATATTCATTTGAACAGTATCATAAAATCATATTTGAAAAACGTTACTCCAAAAGTGAGGTAATTCATCTATACTTCTATGACTTTCATTTGATGATTTTGGCCATCACTAAACCGTCTATAGTCGGATCAGTGACTTGTTTGTTTACTTTTTGTTCAAAATGGATTGAAACGAAGTATACATTATACATAATAATCTAGGAAACACTTACATCCACTTCAAAGCGGATATTTCAAAACAATACACTTGCCTTAATTATATTTGCTTTTTCAGGGAAAAGCAGTAAACAAAGACAGATTTATCTCAAAGATGTTTCTCCGTGGCGACTCTGTTATTCTAGTATTAAGAAATCCACTAGCAACTGCTGCAGGAAAATAGCTTTTCATACCTTTCCAAAATTACCTTTATTTTTTATGCAAAAATTAAACATTGTTTTTTGTGGTGTATCTATTTTTATTACCTTCTCAAAAAGTACAATTTGGTTGTTACATTTAAAACATACTATTTTAAGCGTGTATATTGAAACAAGCAATAAAACGTTTTTCAGTGGATAATTTGTAAGCAAACCTAAGTACTAATGAATTGTGTGTTCAAATAGAATAAAGTTAATTATATAATTCCATTTTTATTTTATTCCACTTTAGGCTGGAACAGGTGCCAATTTGAGAAATTAGGCTCTTTTCAAATTAAATTCCTGATAATAGCCCAATAATTACAAAAAAAATATATGATTGCTAGTAGTCCTTAAATAACTGATTGTATTGAGCAAAATTATAATTTATTAAGCACATTTCTATGAAATAAAATTTAAAGTTACACTTTCAAATTGAATAAAAAGCAATTTCTCTTTACATGCAAACATCTGTTGTTTATAAATTTTGAACAAAAAAATAGATTATTAATTTCAGATAGAATGTATTGTTCACTTTTTTTTAACTTATACAGTTCGTAAGTTAAGTGTTATTATTTGAAAAAAAATAACTTCTTTCCACCCGCGAGCTCTGTGCAGTACTACGCTCAATCGCCTTTCAGGATTTGCGACAGGTAGACTGCGCGTGTGTTTTTGAGCGGGTTTATGCCACAAACAGTTGTTGTTTTTAATTAATTTCACTTTTATTTGTGTTAAATTTAGTTTGTTTAAATACATTTGACTTTGTTTTTATATTTTAGATTTTATAAATTAGTTATTTCGTTATATTTACATTGAATCTTTTTTAATAACTACCAAAGACTAGACAATATAGATATGCCGATATAAAAATAAAACTAAGGTGAAGCGTGGAATTTGTACATTATCATCATTGACTTACTGTAAGTCAATGATTATCATGCAAATAATATAGCACTGGATGATTAATACGCGTAAATAGTATGGGTAAAAACGCGGAGTGAATTCCGTTGTCCTTGGATCTCGGGTTTGATTCCCGGTAAAACAAATTTGGGAATTGAACTTTCTGAACTTGGGACTGGTCTGGGTGTTCTGGTAATGCCCATGTTTGTATTCTGTTGCTCTGGTACTCATAAGGAGTACAGGGAGTTCCCTAGTTGGAGACCAGGTGGTTGGCAACAGAACAGCCAAAAGTACATTTCCCAAATTGGTTCTGCCGGAAATCGAACCCGGGACCATGAGCTACGGAATTCACTCCAAGGCACTACCCAGAACATCTACGCCAAAACCAGTTTAGAAAAGTTCATTTACGAAATTGAACCCGGGACCAAGAGCTACGGAATACACTCCGCGGTATTGCCCAGAACACCTAGTAGGCCAAAACCATTTTAGTAATTGGTTCTGCCGGGAATCGAACCTGAAACTTTCTCATGCAGTGCCAACAGTGCCAACTGTTGGACCACCAAGATCGTCTTATTTGAATTATTATATGTACTTATATTTTATTTGTATGTAAAATCAACAAATCGCTTAAAACACGACTACCCTTTCCTAAAGCAGATTCCCGTGAGTAGAAATATTCACTTTATATAGCACATATGAAGTTCTATATTGTATTGCAAGTTCGCCCTAAGCAGTCCGATGTCGCTCAGCCAATGTCTGTCTTATAAAGAAATATACCTTATTGTTGAGAAGCCTAGTCACACTTTGTACCGCCCGTGGTGGCACAAGCTGGTGACGTCAGGCTGCGCCGCGCTGCACCGCGGGACACTAAGACATACCCACTTTATTTAGTAGAAATGAAACTATACTGTGTTGCATTTTCCGCCCACCGCAGCTTGCTGCAGTTTTCTTTGAAAGAAAATAGAAAACAAAGAAATTAAACCACCACTGATCCAGAAAATATCGCAAATATTTGCTCTCGTGACGACGAACCCATGCTTCAATCAGAATATTAGTAATAGTACTCCAATTCCAATTAAACTACTTGTTCTCGCTATTTACATTTTGACGCTTTTTAATGTTAACGATTTAGTTAATAAAGTACCTATTTTAATGTATATTTATGTAACCTCGCGAAGTATATAATCGTTATACTGTAGGTACTGTGTACTTCCTATTGTTGGCATTTCCATCAGTTAAAACCAAATTAGTCGTATTGGTCGTAATCACTTTTATTTTTTTATTATTATTAATCTAAGTGTTTATTTACGTATTGTATAAAACAAATTGAATAAATAATACATAAAAGTTATACTTTCAATGACGCATAATTAATTAGTATGTATTGACGTTTGTTAAATCCATTTAAAATATAGCCAATAAAAGTATATGTTTTAATTTTACTACTCTTTTCTACTTCTCCTTTATAGTTGAAAATAGTAGTATTAGTTGTTAATTGATAGGATGTAATGATCGAATCATTGCACGATTTACCTGATACGTTCACTATTTATGCTATTACGAGTTTTAGTCTCGAATGTCTCTGAGGGAACAACAACGTAGGTATAGATAGCAAAAAAACACTTATGACTCTTCTGTATTCTAACTTGCAACTTACCTTTATTTGACTTTGTGTAAGTACAAGCGAGTGGTCGATAGATGGCGTATGAAATTGTTTACTACTGCTTAGAGGTCAAATCGTCAAAGTCATTCGCGATTGTTCAAGCCATATTTCCATCCTCTAAGGTTCAAGCCTTAAGCTTATACCTTCAAACTTTAACTGCACTGTAATTACCATCCCTTTATATCACATCAACGCTTGTCACAAGTAAAGTTGTCCATAAAGGGGGCATTCAGAATTATTTGCTTTAAAAGGCCCATTCTTTAATTCGTTAAGTCATTCGTTAAGTTTTTCATCATCAAGGCTTTTGAAATGATCGACTTCAAGGACTATATTTTTTTTAAATAAAATATGCCTTCAAAACCTGCAAAAAGTGGATGTTATGGACGACAATCTGCCGACCGCAACCGACAAGCTGGACAAATTCCTAAGACTAGCTTGCGTGGCGACGACGGGCTGCATGAGAACAACTCCAACTCCACTCCAACGGCCATCGAAGCGATGCTGGACCTGCGACCACTCCCACTGTTCATCTGGCAGGGAGCGGCGTCAACAGCAGTGCGTCCAAACAGAGCAGGCATTTGGAAGCACATGAGAACCCCACATACAGAAATACTGAACTGGTAACTGGATAGGCTGTGGATAGGATCCCGAAACAATACATTTTTGACAAACAATACAAGGTACAATTGTTTGAAGATCCCAACGAAGGACTGAATCCCAGAGAGGTCCGCGTCTTCACTGATGGATAAAAAACAAATTCAGGAACAGGTACTGGGGTATTCTCAGAAGACCTCAATATCAGGATATCAAGACCGCTTAGTGACCACAACACAGTATTCCCGGCTGAATGCATGGGTATTAAGTTGGCAGCAGAAGCAATCATAGCGAGAAGAATAAAGAATCACTCCATTCGAATACTCTAAATCTCTCGAAATCTTCAGCAAACCGAGGAGGTTGCCGAGATTCCTGGAGGAGCTTGGGTGGCACGAGTAGGACCCTGCACCCACCACACGCAAAATAGGCAGTGTTGGGCAAAATTTAATTGTTCTGACCGCCCCCCAAACGGCCCCCCAACCGACCACCCAACCGGCCCCCCAACCGGCCGCCCAACCGACCCCCCAACCGACCCCCTAACCCATATTCGTAATGATACTTTTATTCGTTACTTTCGGTTTTAATTGTTAGTTTCAATTGTTTCTTAGAACAACTAAAAAAATTAATTGCAATTAATTTAATTGATTTTTTAATCTGATTGAATTTCTGATTGAAATTTAATTGATTAACGCCCAACACTGGGCAAGGGTCCCCTCTCAGGCAAGGGTTTAGGCTACAGTCCGCCACGGTGCTGGCCCAAAGCGGGTTGGGGATTTCACACGGTTTCCGAGGGTTGTGAACCTTCGACGTGCAGGTTTCATCACGATATTTTCCTTCACAGAAAAGCCCATTATACATTTGAAATTAAATTTCGCACATCGATTCCGAAACTCGGACGTGCAAGCCCGGATTTGAATTCACGGCCCCTGCTTGAGAGGCGGTAGATGAGCTTTTTCGAAAAATATCAGTATTAAGAAAACGCTTAGAACATCCACCAAGGTGTTGTCAAAATATATCTTGATCAGACTATTATAGTCCGCCTTTTTTGAAGACGGAGTAAAATGACATTTGCCAAAACTGCCTCCGTGGCCGAACGGTTACCATACCGGACTGCCACGCAGTGGTCCCAGATTCGATTCCCGGGTCAGGAGAAATATTTGTATGGCCTACATTCATTTATCTCGTGAGTTTGGGTGTAATTTGTGGTTGTCTATGTGTGTGTCCATGGCACCCGCGACACAGGGTTTCCCTAGTGCCATGTTGAGTGTGTGCGTTATTATTATTATGTATTTGCATGGTTGCCAGTGTTTTTAAAATTTTAAATAGTCGTATAGTTATTGTCGACAGTTTTATCGATAGATTGTGAAAGACCATGTAGCTTTGCCAAAAATATCTGAATTGTAAATGTTACGATGTAATGATTACGACTTGCGCTGTTACCTTCTTTATTCTTATTTTTACAATTGGCCTACTAATACGGAAATTAATTATAATTCATATACGTTTGAATGAGAACAAGCGGATTATTAAATTAAACTTTACAATGTCTTTACATTTGAATAGACATATTTCTAAATGTGTATGTAATGTATCAAAAGGACCTATGACGAGCAGATCGACGAATAATGGGCGGATTTATTGCATAAGCGTGGCCAACATTCAGTCGATAGTAGATAGAATATTTATCGAATGCCATCACTAGCTGCTTGCAAGCAGTCAATATTTTTGCACAACGAACTGTTATTAAATTTTACTCCATCTTCAAAAAAGACAGGCTATATGTATAATATTTATATGTGGATAATTAAAAAAAAAACCAATAATATTGAGTAAAGTTTTATTTTACTCCAATGACCAGCAATTTTTATTACATTAACAAAGTCAAAAAAATCCTTCTAATGCGCCTAAAGCTAACTTAAGTGCTGCTAAAAATATATTTTTATAAATGTTTCACAGTCTTGCGACGAAGTAAAAGTTACAATATTCTTTCAAACACGCTCTCAATACATTTAACATAATTATAAAAGTTTTCACAGCTGTAGTTAAAACTTTAGTTATTTCTAATTTTCAAAAATTGTCCTGTTAACAGATAAACGATACTTCAAGGCCGACAATTACTTTTGGACTCTGAAATGTTGGCGCTTCGGTCATGATGACAATATCTAACAAAAATTTGTTCTACTTTTATATATATTTTTAAAGCATGCAAGGGTTAAAGTCTAAATTGCCAGCCTTTACGCCGTTATTTTCAAATACGTTCGAATTTATGGTATCTTCAATTACGTAATGAAGATATATTCGAATGGATTTAAATTGAATGTGTATTAATAAAGACCGAAAGAATGCAGAAATAAACACAAAATTATAGATAACGTACCGGTGATGTAGTCTAAACAAAAATGTATCCTAAATTTTATTTTAATCCGCAATAACGTACGTAACGGCTTCTTCCGGCCCTTAGTTTTCAAATGAAATTACATCAATCAAACATAAAAATAACTGTGAAACGACTTACATAATCTTCTTTGGTAATATTTACAATATTTTATGTACTTCAGTTGTATATGATGTCACAACTATCAAATAACATTATTAGAAGCTTTACCTATTTATAAAAAATATTTTTAAATAGAACTAATTTTAATGTGGAATTAAATTTTAAAATTTAATCAAAAAATGTATTTTCACACCAAATCAATACATGCAAATCAGTCTTTTTTAAAAAGATATTTTAAGACAATCAATATTTAATGCAGTACTTAAATCAATTTACCTAAATATTAATAAATTTTGAGTTGTTTTTTAATGGCTGACTTTACGACTATGAAATGGTGGGGCTTATGTGGTCTTCTGAAGTCTAATCCCAGAAATTAGTTGCAGAATATGGTAATACTAGAGTCGCTTGTCAATCTTATAAATTTAAGTGCTCCATACACCAAATCCTCCGCTATATCTAATCGATTGTGGTGTCAATTTCATAACTTTCATTAGCGAACACGTTCACCATGTTAACCAACATGTTTACAATAAATTACTGTAATTTTTTTTTAAATAAGTGCGCATATGACCTCCGTCTCTCCCAATGGAAAGTGATGATGAAGTCGATGACGGAGCATGCACACCTAAAACGCCTATTCACTCTCGCCTTGAAAATGCCCTGGTATAACTACACCGTTCAGGGAACAAATCTGCAGGAAGGGAATTCCACTTCATAGCCGTTCGCAATATAAATGTGGAAGCGTAATGGTTCGTGTGCGAATCCTTGGAATTAATTGCAAACATGTTAGCTAATGCACGCGTGCTCGAGTGCAATAGGTCACGAGTGAATAGGTCTTGCTAACGCATATAATGTCAAATTCTATCATAAAACTTATTGCAGTAGATAAGAATATGAACATTTAATGAACAAATCATTTAAATCTTACATTTGTGAGGCACAGCACCATATTTTTGTACACATTAATGGCAGTGAAATAATGACTACGGACGAATGACTATAGACACAACTACCTAGCGCACACTGGTATATTTTTAATGTAAAACGGTATAAAACACGTAAAAGGGACCTATTCACAGCCAAACTCATTGACAAATAACAAAGCAAATCATTCGTTACCTAAATATTGCCCGATATTCGAGACACAAATTTCTGCAATTCAATATGTTGGCTTATTAATAGGTCCTAAATTATAAACCAGTTATTAAATGTATATTTATCTTGTATTAACATTATTGATCTCATGATATTGCTGATTTAATGTGAAGCTTCATAATCTGCTAGGTGCTAAGGTATATAAAAATAGTAAGCTATGTGAAAAATACGGCAAAATGTATTGCTCTAGCACCAAAAATACACATAATATGTTATTTTACCTACATTTACGGTAAATTTAAATTATGTAATATTTGCATCAACACTCTTATATGTATAGGTACGCTTTATTTTTTTACGAGCGGGTCCATACACTATCCAACATGTAGGGCTGCAAAAAAGGAGTTAAAAGAGACTGACGTATAACTACTAAAAACTATCAAGTTACTTATGACCTTATAACGCTCAACGGCGCGGCTGTTGGTGTAGTCATTGGAAGAAATTACACAGTTCTTAGAAAATTCCACACCACTAATGTAACCTGCCTACATAGGCAACCTTCTCTCCAGTTACTATTAAATATAAAAGAAAATTCAATAAAAATTGGCCTTTTATTGGCCTAAATGTAGAATAATGTCTGTACCGCTTTAAGTAAATTATGCTTAAACAATAATAAATGAAATTAATATGTACACATCACACAATTACGACTAAAGTCTTTATAAAAATACAAATCAAACATTTATTGTACCTATATTCTTTTAAGACACTTCACAATTTGTTCAAAATGAAAGTTACTTAAAGAAATTAATGTTCATAGAGATCTCTTAATATATATATATATATATGAATTTTCCTGGTAGTCATTTATTTACATCAGGTAAAAATCCACATAATATAATATTTTAAAATACAACTCTAGCTTTTTTACATACAAAAGATGACGATTCGGACAAACGATTAACTGAACTAAAATTTTACTAAATTGAACTAAAACTAAGTACCGCAAACCGGACATACAACTATATTCATTGTGTTGTTAGAACTTCCTGCTTCAGAAATAAGAAAAATCTGTTATTTTACATCAATATAATATTTTTATCCTGAATTAAATAATTTTGTTTAAGCTGATTGTTTTTTGGCGATATCGATACCTTTATTAAACAAGCACACCTCACTCTCTATTTAGTTTACGTTTACATGAAATCGTTTGTCATAATCGCCAAATTAATTATTTTGCTACACATCAAAATGCTGTATCATATTAAAATATGAACACTTCACAAGTCTCTTTTCTATTTTAAAGATAAATATTTTTTCTTTAAAGATACAGAAAAATAAATTCTTAAAATTAATATTTATATTCTGTAAACTTCTCAGAATTGGTTCGGATTTGTTTTTTTTTTTTGGCATTGTCTAGTAATCTTTAAATATATTAATATCGTTTGTGTAAAAAATCTTTTATTTCCAAAAAAATCAGTTAAATTGTCTTTAGCAACGGTTGGAAGGTTAAAAGGGTTAGCGATACCTAAGTCGAAAAAGTGTTTTATATAAGTACATTTCGGAACCAGCCGGGATATTCCGAATACTTCTAAAACAGTAGATTAAAGTTGGCTACATTGGCGATTTTTTAATGATTTAATTCCTGAATTTGCAAACTTTAAAACGCTCCCTGATCATTTCAAAAATGTCGTCTAGCCTCTTGTTCCTTACAACCGTCAATATGATTTTCGGACAATGGGAAAAATGGTCTATAATCTGCAAGGAAAGGAAGGGGAAAATCCTATAATATATTTGTTATACTGTCATATATTATCGACTAGAAATATGTGTATCATCTTCTTCTAATTACAACTACCAGGTATTCATTTTCAAATATTTCTCTCGAGCTAACACAAATATTAGTGTGAGAGTCGAATACGATTTTTTATCTTTGAATGAAAGAATAGTCTCCTAAAACTCGTAATTTTCATTATGTTCGAGGCAGTGTACTATTTTTTCGTCGTACTTATTTCTTTACCAATGGATTTCCTATTTTCAAACTTTTGCTGTAAACTTGCAACATTGGAAGGTTTCGACGTTAATTTTGCTCCAATCGATTTCACATTTGAATCAGTTCTTTGTACAATCGCACTAGGTTTCGGTACCACTTTCGGTTTGTTCTTATTTAAATTATCAGCTATAGCTTTAACATTACTGTCTGTTTTCGAATTGGTACTTTTTAAGGCTGATGTTTTATCTGTTACTTTGTTCAGACTTGTGTTCGAATTTGTAACTGGTTTTATGGATGTTGTTACTTTTAAACTTGGTTTTTTCTCAACTGCAGGAGCGGGTCTTAACGGAGGTCTATTATCACTAAGTTTGTTTGTTATGTTAGGTTTAGTTGCCACTTTCGGCGCATCGTTGACTTTATTGTTATTTATCACATCTGGAGGTTTCACGTTTTTAGTTTCAACAGCACAGCTCGAAACTACATCGGGGCTGTTAGCTAGTTTAGGTGTTATATTCACATTTTTAGGTGTATTTTTCGGTGACTGCGGTACATTTCTAAAAGTAGTCGTTTTCAGACCTGGTGGAGTTATTTGTCTATTTATCAGGGGAGGCGTAACTTGCTTGTTCATAGTAGGGATTTTAGTATTGGCTTTGGCAGTAGGCGACGGCGGTGTCTTCTCTTCTTGTTTCACATTGTCTGGCTTATTCAGGTAAGTAGGAACATTTACAGCAGAAGGGTGTAAATAGCCACTGCTAGTCGTAGAGACATTGGATTTCGCTCCAGTGTTACTATAAACACTTTCTGGAGTTCTATAATGATCCGCATTCATATAAGTGCTGTCCCGATTTTCAGCCATAGCTTTTTTCTTTCTAGCAAGCGTTGATGTCGAATAAATAGAGTCGAAGTTTCGATTCTGTATCTCATTTACAATCTCTCCTAATAAACCCACGCTTTCCGTACTTCCAGAAGTTAAAGAAAGAGGTTTAGGAGTATTGTAGCCTTCGGGAGTCGATTGGTGGATAGTCTTTAACGGTTGAGTTTCACCAGGTAAGGGTTTTGAAACCTTTTGTGGGCTTTCTTCAATAATTGCGTAAATATTATCACTAGACTCTTCATCTATGTGCGCTAATGGAGCTTGCTTTTCTTCAATACAGTCAACATAGTCTGAAGATTTAATTTCAGATAGCGGTTTTGGGTGTTGATAGACTGGTGTATCGTTGGGTAACGGTGGTGGAGGAGCAGTCGGTCTTCCTACTACTGAAACTGGTCTCGGAACTCCAGGGGCCTGTCTCATGGAAGCAAAACTTTGTAACACAGGCTTTTGTGTTGTAGGTGCTCTCATACTTTGAGCTCTATTCACAAAAGACTTAGTTTCATCTCCGTCTTCCGAATCAGAAACAACAGGCACTGTGTTAACCGGTAATTCGATTTGTTTTTGCAAAATCGGGTTTGAGATTGGCAAATTTCTTAAGCCTCCTTTGTCAGTTTTTGGAATCTTTACTTGATGAATTGGATTTTTCGGTAAAGAGTGGCTTCTTTCTACGGGATTACGTGCCTTTTCCTTTGGTTTCTCCTGTTTTAAAAACGAAGCTATTCTGTTTAATGAGATGCCTTCTTTCACTTTCTTAGGTTCTTCAGGCAATGGTTTTTGGGGAAAATTACCAGCAGAATGCATACTTAGAGGCCGTTTTGGCATGTCGGGCGAATCTGACGGCACAGTTGGAGCAGGTCTTATTGGGCCAAGAGTTTTGGAACCTTGCAAAGGTGATATCAATTCTTTAGCAGTGCATGTGGAAGCTTCGAGAATAGGACTCGATATGACTGGTCTTGGAGGTGGATTGGCAATAATAGGTGGTAAATTTTCAGCCTTTTCCGTGTTCATAAACGCTTTAATTCTGTCTTGAACGGTGCTATTAGTTCTTTTGACTGAAGGGCTTGATCTTGGACTCACTTTAGATGTCTTAGGTACGACAGGCAACGGAGGTGCTGACCTCAAAACAGGTTTCAGAGCTCCTTGACTAATAACAGTTTGAGCGTTACTACTACTTCTATGTACTGGAGTTATTTTTGCGCTTTTGCTTGCTATACTATCTGCGATAGTCTTGACGGCATTTTTGTCAATAACAGGTGCTCCATCCTCTTTTTGCTGTTGCGATTTTTCAACAGGAGTTAAGGAGAAGCCTTTAAAGTTTCCGAAGAAATTGGTTGAAGGGTTGATGTTGCCTGATGGACTATGTTCAGAATCGCTTCGAAGGAGGCTTGAGCTCATGTCATCAGGGTTGGAAAGAGTGTGAACGTTAACAGGTGGAGGGTTACCTTGAGAGTTATTTTGGAAGTTAGCGGCAAATTTACTTGCACTGCGGGACAGGCGTCGAGGTATACTTGCCTTTTTAGGTGATTGGACTCTGTAAAAAAAAGGTATGTATCATCATTTTGTTACACAAGGTAGTTTTTAATGAGATTTTAATATTTAATGATATTTATTGTTCAGATTTTATAAGCAAAATTTATAATTCTCATATTTTCATATTCTCATATTTAAAAATTCTCATATTTTGAACTGAATTTAAAATTAAGAAATAAATAAGCCGAACAATATTTAAGTTAAACTTCAACACCTTATTCCAAGCTTATGAAATTATCTAAATACTACTTCCCTTTCCAGTGTGGTAACATTACCCCATTACATCGAGTATATAACCAGAAATAGAGACGAAATAAGGGCCATCCATCCCTGAAAACTCATCAGGCACATGGCCCTTATAAATATCAACTCTGGTTTGCACTAAAATCACAAAAATCGAAAGCTGAAATAGTACAGCGCCAACAACTGACCTGTGTACGTCTCTGTATGTTCCGAAAATATTCTACATTTATTGTAATAAAGACTGCAACTATTGTGTGTACTACGTGTGGGAAAAACAGCAAAACATCTAATTACAAAACAAACGGAATCACATTTCATCGGTAATTAAATATTAAATATGTAATTTTTCAATTTACGTCCATTATAGCAAAGCTCAAGTTAATTGGTCGATTTGAAGTGAAACAATTGACGACACCCGTCAATTGTTTTGAATTCGTGCTGGCCAATCGGAACGCAGTTGTCACCGAAATGGTTTGGCAGAATAGTTTTCAAACAAATTAAATGACATTTCGTCTCTATTTCTGGTTATATACTCAATGCCCCATTACAACAAAGCGCCCTCTTTGATTTGCGCTAGACGACAAAGCGCAAACTACAATTGAGGCTATCAGCGTAAAAATCGTGTAATCCAAACTTTTGTTACAATATTACTTTAAATGATACTAAAGTTTACATAATTATAATATACTTGGATGCTATTTTCATGTATAAAAAAATTAATAATTATATTGGTATAATTATTTTTTTTTGAGGGATTCAAAATGATATATCTATATATCTCGTTCTCAATCCATCATCTTCTATCACTTTTACACGTTTTCCGAAGCTTGTGTGAACCTTCTTCGACATGTAGGTTTCACCGCGATTTGTAATTTCAAATTACATTTCGCACGTAAATTCCGAGAAACTCAGAAGTGCGAATCTGGATTCGAGCTCACGGCCTCTGCTAGAGACACGATAGGTCAAACCATTAGCGCCCAGTTACACGACGAGAAAGATTTCACGCGACTGCCGCGCGGCGACCGCCCAGTTACCACGCCTTCATATACATTAATGGCGAATTTGAATTCTATTTACTACGTAAAAACATTCAAATTCCTCTGAATAATGCAACTACGCGGTCACCGCCCGGCCGCCGCGCGTGGCGCTGCGTAGACCAAATCCAAGCCAGCCTCGCCCGCGTGTGTCTGAGCTCATTTAAGTTAAAACGTAAAAGCTAAGCAAATAGAGCGTATTTTGCCAGTTAGACACACGCGGTCGCTGTGCTGCAGCAACGCGGGGTGAGCGCGATGAAATTCGTGTCGAATAAATGCCCTGATACGGCTTATTTTGAGATTCTACTTTTTAGCAAGATAAATGGATGTATTCGTTAATAAACCCCCCGCGCAAGGCGATCGGATCTAGAAGATATCGCACCGAACAGGGAAGTAGTCGACTGCCTCTCATTTTATAAGCTTAGAATAAGGTAAGTATGCTTAATAATAATTGAAATGTTAAAGTAAAAACATTACAAGTAATTTAATATTATTCCATTATGCAAAGCGAAGTAACAGCCCAGAATCATTTAGTAGCTACGTGCACATACGTGGTTAGCACCAGAAGATCCAGAAGTTAACTACTCACCAAAAAAAAAAGAAAACCAAACACCATCTGGAAAGTTAGAAAATTGCCAATTCCAATGTTTTTTTTTAACATTTAGATTTAATTTTACAATTGATTATAAAGGCCTTCGACTTACTTTTGAACTCCAAAATTGCGGCGCTAGAGCTGGTTTTTGACGTCAATGTACGTGGTGAAGTTAGGTCTTTAACATTCCGCGAGCCTACATCGAACTTGTCATCACCTTCCCCGACCCAAAAACTTTAATTATGAACTTTACTCTGGTGAAAATTACGTTCACTTCAACATTGGAATGTGCAAAAGGAAAAAAGGCTGCACGCTACATCACACAAATACGTTTCTATATTTTGTTGTTGTATACTTTTTTTAATTAATCAGAAATAAAACTATACAGGGTGATTTGTAAAATACTAAGAGCCTACCAGGCATATATTCCAATATCATATCATAAAAAATCATAACCCAGTTTTAGAATATTGAAATTGTTTAATGACATTTCAGCAATGCATCGTTAGGGTAAGTTCCGATAAGTCGAATACGTTAACTAATTTTAACTGTCTTAAAAAAAGAATTTTGTGGTGTGGGTGTGGAAAAACAAAAGTATCATAATACTTATGATGTAAGTAATATAATATGGTCTTGTGAGTGTGGTGTATGGTGATGTGTTGTGAGTATTTTACAAATAACCCTGTATATGTAAAATCTCAAAAGAAACAGTAACGTATATTATAGTTTGTGTAACATACATTGCAACCGGAAGGGCAAATTGTGAAAACACCATACATCTATGTGCTTTATTATTAAAAAAAAGTTAAGTAAGTATTAAAAGAAAACTACTAAATTATTAAACATCTAATTAAACAGTCATTATAATTGTGAAATTATTTAAAAATAAACAGGCAAATTTAAATAAGCATCAAAATCATTTCAGCGATCTTTAAGTTTCATAATTGTTATAAGGTTGATTTAAGAAATGTTGTGATATTTTTGATACAAGTTCAGGTAATTTTGATACTTATTGCGTGTGTAAAATATGCTAGAAATTGAGGCTATCACAGGTCCTTTCATGACTATATTATACAGGAGACTTGTATGCAGCAGTTGGATATATATATGACGTTGTAGAATCGCGAATTTTTGTTATCGCGTTGTAGAATAATTCGTGGCTGTTACGCTACTCAACAACGTTATAATTACTCCAACTGTCTTTAGTGACGTTTTCAATGGTAGCCCTCATTTATCGAAATATAACATAACAAACTACAGTAAATAACTACATTCACAAAATACTACACACTAAATTACAAGCAAACAACAAACCAACCACACTCAAACCCAATATAACACAAATCCAAACAAGCAACACATGGTTTACAAAAAATTAAATTCTATAACAAAAGGAGTACAATCACATAAAACTTTGGCACACATTTGTAGCTATAATGTACAACAAGTTAACACTGGACCCTAAGGGTAGTTCCCTTTTGGTCGGCCATGAGATTGGCATGGCTTATTTGTTCCATAGTATAAGGAAAAAATCCTAGAAAAAAAAGTAATTTTGTCCAATGACGTCATGTTCTATAGAACAAAATATGGGAACTATCCGTCCCTAAAAAGGTGGTGCTTGTATTGACTGATTATTAGTACAACCACACTGAAATAGTTTATCCTTTAAGACATTAACGGGCGTGATTTAAATATTATATTATATATATATATATAGGGTCCAATCTAACTTGCTAGTGTTCAAATATAAAGAAGGGTGGCGAATGCTGACCCAAAATCAACGAGGTGCCAGTCATGGACTTTGCTAGTATAATTTTACGTTTGTTTATGTTTATGCCTAGTTATTAATATATTTTTGTATATTTTTAGAAGTCAGGAATAAAAATATTGCAAAACAATGTATTTTAGAATGATGCAATGACACAACGCAATTGATTCAGTTCCACCAGAGATTAGGTAGCGTTCTTGTACGTACGTTTCATTTTAAGCATAATTGAATATTTAACCGACCTGAAGTATTAGTTATTTTATAGCACACTCATAAAACATTAAAGCGATAAAATACGTAATCAAATAATCAATTAAACAATAATAACTTAAAGTAAAAAATAAACCGCAATGTGACAAAAATGTTTAGACAAAATTTCAATGATAGACACGAAAGTTAACAAAGGAACGTTTTGACAAGAGCCCTCTTGCCAATGTCAATGTCACTTTGAGATTGAGATCAATGTGACCGACCTTTTGTGGCAGATTTCTGCCATTTGGGTAGGTTTAATTTTTATTCATTTTCATTGCCACAGAACATGTTAACGTTGTATTAAAAGTAGCAGAGTTTGGCAGATTTAGGAAGAACTTGCTGTTCTTCTACCTAACTAAACATCTGAAGCGAAATACAGGAAAATGTTATAAACATAACCTATATCAAGTTTACAACCTCAGCTTCTACAGGCTGTACCCAATTAGCTTTTTTGATGCTATGATAATGAGTCACAAGTATTGATAGGTCTCTTTAATGCACGTCGTCAAAAAGACTGGGTCACAAAATACATGGGATGTCGCCATCCTTCTTTAATTAAATATTGTAATTGCACAATATTTACTAAACCAGTTCATGTTCACCCCATTCACCCTTGAGTTTTGGTTTTTTTGAGAGTGTATTGATTAAACATTCAGTCTTTATTAATTTAGCCAATATTATTTTTATTAAACATATGAGCTTTATTCGCTACATTGCCTTTCGTTATCATTTCATTCGTAGTCGACGCTAATTCTTTTTTTTCTATACTTGGTTTCGCTTTACTGATAACCGGCTTTGCTTTATTTACGTTATATTTACTGCTTATATTTGGTTTATTCTCAGCTTGTGGTTTTGTTTTTAAAGCTATTGAAGTTTTTATAGTTTCGTTTATATTATTAACTGGTTTAGGTAAACTGTTGTTAGTTTTAGGTATAACAGAATTGAGCTCCTTGCTAGCTACAGTAGATGAGTTAGATCCATTTTTAACTGTCGGTTTAGGTGACTTAGATAAGTTATTTCGAGCATTACTTAAAACTGTATTGAAATGTAAATCATTTTCGACTTTAACAATGGGTTTAACACTATTTTTGTTAATGGGTTTTGGTGATTTATTTAAATTGTTTTTAGCATTAGCAATCAAAACACTTAATTCATTACTTTTAACTATTGAATTATCAATTGGTTTAATATCACTTATTGAATTAGAAATTTCAGCTTTTGGTGGCGAGTAGTTAACTAAGTTTGAATTTTGAATAACATTACTGAGTGGAGTATTGTTTATATTTAAATTTGTTTTTATTTCTTCTGCATTTTGATAATGACTCTCTGCGTTTTGGTCTTTCCTATCTATGTTGCAATCTCTATTTATAACTATGTCTGCTTTCGTAATTTTTTTATCAAACTTTATATTTTTAGGAGCCTGAGGTAATGGCTTGTTATAATCAAAATTAATTTGTATCTTTGAATTTATTTCTGCATTATTACAATCCGGTACATCGTAAATATGGGTTTCAATTTGAGACACTGTAATATTATTTTCGTTGATATTTTTAGGCGCTTTCGAGGGAAAACGTAACATTTGACGTAGTCTATGAGTATTGTAGTGAAAGGAAGGCATATTACTGAAAAAGCTTTTGCTAGCATTATATGTAGGTTTTGGATCTTTAGAATTATTAGTTGTCCCGTGTCTTTTTATGCATGGTAGTAAATCTACGTACGATTTTCTTGGTCGTTTCCAGAATGGTAGAACGTTGTGGCGCGAGTAGTACAACAGGAACATGATGAGAAGAATTGATGGTATAATCCCGAGGAATATTATGTACATCGTTATCATGAAGTTCCTTTGCACTGTGGACAAAAATATAACATTAGAATTGTTAATACATCAAATACTATGTGTACCGTCTAGGCTCTCGGGTTTCTCTCAGAGAAAAGTTTAAGGAGACTGGTATCAAGACTGTGGCATCACAGTACATTTACTCAAATATTTTATATGCTCGTAAAAATATACATAATTTCAATAAGAAAGAAGATATCCATAATATTAACCTTAGAGCTAAGTCCAAACTCATGGTACCACGATTTCGTTTAACCAAGGTAAACAACTCTTTTATGGTGAACTGTATACGTTTTTACAATAAGATTCCGGATCATATATGAAGTTTATCATTTCCTAAGTTTAAAAACTACATTAAAAATATTTTGATCGAAAAATCATATTACAAAATTGAAGACTACGTGTTAGATAAAGATGTATGGAAAGACGACATGGCTCCAGAATCCACACAAATTTGATTCAAAGTATTTAAGCATAGCATTTAAGTTTATTTGAAAAGAGCAATCCCTAGAGTTTCTTGCTCGTTCTTCTCAGGGAGGTCAGCGTAGTGAACGAGCAGTAGCTTAAATGTGACGATTTCAAGTGTACATTTATTTTACCTATGGAATAAATAATCTTTGACTTTGACTTTGACTACATAAAATCGCTAAATTTAACTTCAGAACGTCCTCAAGATACCAAAGGTTTGCTATTACACGTTTAGTGCCACCACTCAGCGTTCGTAGTATGTCGCATCGATAAAGCTATTATATCCACATTTGGCATTAGAAAGTTATATCACAATAGCTAACATGGCGAGCACCATGATGTCACATTTGTATGTCATCGCGAGCGCTGCGACTAATGACTGCAAAAGATTAACACAGTGCCAAACGTGGCTGCAAGATCACAACTGATTTTAAAACATTTTGACAGTTCTGCACAGTAATTTTATCAACGTAAAAATTGAGCGCGACAAACGAGATAAACAGAAAAAATAAAAACAAATTGATATAATAAATAATTGGAAAAAGTCGAGAACATTCTTAATGCAGTTCAATACGTGAGAGTAATTAGAAATACGTAAACAATAACTAAAATAATGTAAAATATGTAAAAGCAAAAACTACAAAAACTCGACTAAATTTTAAATAACTAACAACTTTACCTTTGACACGGAATTAATATTATGAAAAAAAACTGACCTCTCTTACAAAAAAATTCAAACACATGTAACTGTAGAAAAGAATACCTTTTGCTATACAACATTAAAATCTGCATGACTAGTTTTTCTGTTATAAGGGCACCTTTCCGTAGTACATTTTCTTTTTGTGAGATTATCTTGAAAACAAAGTTTTGTGTGTTGTGAACAGAAAATTGTTCACTAAAGAGCTATTTGCAAAATTGACATATGCTAGCTCATCTTATGAAAAAAGTTATATCGAAAAGATAAGTATTTCAGAAACAAAACAAAGCAAAAAAAAACACTTCAAAAGTCCTTGTCGTTGTAAACTGCCTCCGTGGCCGAACTCCCAGGTTCAATTCTCGGGCCGAGAGGAATATTTGTATGGCCTACATTTATTTTTCTCGTGAGTTTGGGTGTAATTTGTGGTTGTCTATGTGTGCCGCCATGGTACCCACGACACAGGGTTTCCCTAGTGCGAAGCCATGAGTGTATTGCGTCATTATGTTATTATTATACGAGTGTCGCGGTTTGGTACCTCGATTATCGAAATAATATTATGAAATAGAAATGAATTTAACTGCCTCTGTGGCCGAACGGCTACCATACTGGACTGCCACGCAGAGGTCCCCGGGTTCGATTCCCGGGCCGGGAGAAATATTTGTATGGCCTACATTTATTTCTCTCGTGAGTTTGGGTGTAATTTGTGGTTGTCTATGTGTGTGTCCATGGCACCCGCGACACAGGATTTCCCTAGTGCGGGGCTATGTTGAGTGTGTGCGTTATTATTATTATTATTATTATTTATTTCTAAAGCGTAACCAACATTAAATTCACAGTCGATAGAATATTTATCGACTGCAATCACTAGCTGCTTGCAAGCCGGCAACACTTTTGCGCAATGAACTGACATTTCACTCCATCTTCAAAAAAAGCACTATAGTTATACTTCGTTTCAATCCATTTTCAACAAAATGTAAACAAACATGCCACTGACTCGACCATAGACGGTTTAGTGACGGTAAATTGTAATGCCAACTACAAATCGATTAATTAATTGAATTAATCGATTTGTTTAATTGATATATACTAGCACTTTTCCCTACATAACCTATATAGTATATTTGAAATTTCCGAAATCCGAAAAATAATCTCACGTTTGGACTACCTTTTTTCAAATACAATTTACAATGCTATTCAAATAAATATTGTTGGAACAAGTGATGAGATATCAAGCCGAAATCTTCGAAATATAGACATAGACATAGACATAGACATAGACATACTTTTATTGGCACGAATACAACAACACAAAACCACACTAAAACAGTTTACATACAAATAAGTAGGTATATGACTCATAATTACAAATAAAACTAAAACAATGGTGCACAGTAGACAGTAGTATGGCCTGTGTTGTAGCGTCATGCCAACACGGGACTTATCTCAGCATATGCTGCAGTAGATTTACCACAGCGCTGATTTTCAGTAAGCATGAAAGTATACATGAAAGTGTTACTTATTCGATTTATTGAGTGATTGCCTTAGAATTTTAACCAATTAGGTTTGTTTCTTTTTGTTGTAAATGGATTGGAACAGACTTGACACTACCTGTGTAATTATTTATATTATGGTATATTATTCAGTGTATAACTAAGTACACTTACCGCTAGGATCAGTTGCTGGACCAGAGTCGAAGGATCCGCCAGGGCCGGGCAACTCGCACGACGGAGGAGAAAAACCCACGTCGCAGTGGCAATGTCCTGCAAATATAACACATTTTTTGCATGCAACTATTCAAAATCTGTATTAGGTAAGTATGACAAAAGTAAAGTAAAACCCAAAATAGACGTTTTGACGTATTTCGACCGCACGGAAAATCGTGTTTTCGACACAAAGAAATGAGAAATAGTCAATGTAATGACTTTGTCATAGTACGCTCTGCCGGGTCGTATATCTGAGTTCGCTTGTATTTTTGTCTACCGACATATTAAACTTTTGTTAGCTTTTTACAATTTAATTAGTGCGCTTCTTTTGTATTGAACGTTTGAATTATTTGAGTTTCTCAGTAAGTGAATATGTAATTCATAGGAGACATAGTCATACTTTAACCACAAATCAACTTGTTTTTTTTTAATTGGCAATGAAAACAGAACATACCGGCAGTGAACTACGAAGCCCGAAACATGATTGAATAAATTTCGCTTGATAATAAAAATTATATTGTTGCGCAAAATTTTCATTTTTTATCATGAATTTTTCTTTCTATCTATGGATAAATCAGTTTCATTCGATTGTTATTAGAGCTATATATTTCGCACCCCTCATGGTAGAATGGCATAACTGAAGTTACGTAAAAAATGTTCATTATTTATTTATTAATTATGCTCCATTAGATACAGAAAAATATAACCCACATCCTCTCATATTCTTGTAAATCTATCGACTAATACTGTGGGGTGCTATTTATATAACATTTTCTCTAATGTTTCGTATTAAATCCCTATTCACTCTCGCCTTGAAGAGGTCCAAGTTATAGCGTTCGGGGAATAAGTCTGCAGGCAGGGAATTCCACTCCATAGTCGCTCGCCATATAAATGTGGAAGCGAAACGCTTTATGCGAATTCTGGGATGATCCACAATATAGGGGTGGAACCCCAGCTAAGAAAAGGGAAGGCGGAATCAAATTATGCAATCCATTGCACACTCTCCGTGATATATCATTAGAATAACGTCAGGGGACTATGAGCTTATTTTACCACTACAGAGTATATTTTAGGAATTCTCCGCGTCTACATAAAGCTTCAAACCCTACGCCACCACGATACCTTTTCGCCTTCAAATAATCATTATTTAATAAAAAAAAGACGCAAACTGACGATCGTTCCCGAAAAGACGTACCTTACAAGTAAAAGTTCAATGGAACTTGCAATGCTCCTGGAAGCAGTATTTACATTTCGTCGTATTGGAGTGAATACCTCGTATATGTAATATTTCTAATAATATTTCTACGTAATTTTTAAGGACAAAGATAAAAATGTGGTGTAAAATGTTTGTAGTTAGCATTTTAGTTAAATTATACCTCTACCAGATTCTACAATATTACTTTCATAATATATTTGAGCAAGAAATTTATAAGTTTTTCTACAACAAAAATCAGTAAATACGAACTATGTGGAAACGCGTATGAAGAGTTATCACTCTAAGGCCACGATGTGGAAGAATCCACAGAGTAGATAATGTTTGACCGTGCCCCTTTGTACCATGGAATTATTTTGATTATTTCAAACGCATTAATAGAATCACGCTTCGTTGTTAAAAGCAAGGAAACATCCAACAATAGGCAGATAGACATTAGACACTATCTCAATACCGCAACAGCAATCACAATTTTATATTAAATAAAAGAGTTATATAATTTCACATAGGTATACACAATTTGTTTCGTGTAGTTAATATTTGTAGGACTTTCATGTAATAAAACACTTGCCGTGTGGCACATACTGCGGAAGAAATAAGCAAACGGATGCTTACCTTTGGAGTTACAAACGCCGTGGCCGCTGCAATCAGATGGGCATTCAGAATTCTCCATAGCGGCTATGCTGTCGCGCACTTGTTTTATTGGCACGCAGCGCTGTTTGTAGCACATCTGTGTAATATGTATTTTATTATTTTATCATATGTATACATAGTAGCCGTAGAGCTTGTGAAAGAGTTCGTCCAAGGAAGTACCACCTTATCTATTTCTGCTGCCAAGCAGCAAAAATAAGATTGCGTTCCGGTTTACAAGGGTAATGTTGCTAGTGAAATTATAGGCACATGGGACTTGTCAACTTATGTTTCAAGGTGACGGGTGCAGTGGCACTGCCCCTAAGATCTTTGCGATTTAAAGCAATGAGTGGCACTAGGATAGGCGTGTAGCTTACCACCAGACGCATGACTTGTTCCTCCCGTCATTTGGTAAAAAATAATAATAATATAGTTATGTAGTTGTTGTCGACAGTTTTATCGATAGATTGTGAAAAAAGGTAACATTTTGCCAAAAATATCTGAATTGTGGATGTTACTATGTTTAATTGTGTTATTACCTTCTTTATTCCTATTTTGACCGTTGGACTACCAGTTTCAATCAATTTCTATTCATATGCATTTTAATAAGGACAGGCGAATTTGATTATCTATATTTAAAAAATTAAAAATTTTAAAATATGTCTCCTCTTTGTATTTTTTAATAGATATAATTCTAAATGTAGTGTATGTAGTGTTGAACTTACAAAAACTGACATTCCGAATGAACTTGTGCCCGTTGTTAAAAAAATAATGGGTCAATGATGATTGAAATGATACAAGTTACGTTTTACTTTTAAAAAAATACTTAAGGCGTATTTGTTTAATATTCAGCAATCTCCAGAATAGCTGCCGATCTCGGAGATGTGGGCGTTTTATTGTGAACTTTGGCTAGAACTAATAGAATATCTGAATGCTAATTACTACAATGTCGCAATTGAGCTATTATTTACAATTACCCTATTACTTACAGTTGTTTTATTATTTACAATTGCACTATTGTTTACAATTACATTTTTATTTTACAATTATACTATTATCCCTAATTATATCAAATGTACACGTCTGTGTCGTCTACTGTGTTCCGTGTCATGTATTCATTGTTGCCGAATCCACTGAAAATCAGCGTCGCTGCACATGCAGTGAGAAGACACCAAGCTGAGTGGATGACGGATTCCGTAACAGCACAGCATGAACACGTTATGGCGTATCGTTTGATTATTCATTGTTACATGTTTCGTAATTGCTAAATGTATGTGTGCTGTGTTGTTTGTTTATGGAATATTCTTTCTTTCTTTATTTCAAGTTCGATTTTTAATTGTATAAGCGTAACCAACATTCAATCGATAGTCGATGGAATATTTATCGACTGCAATCACTAGCTGTTCGTAAGCATCAGTGTTGCCCAATTGCGCAATGAACTGTCATTTTACTCCATCGTCAAAAAAGACAGACTATAGTAAGTAGTTTAACAACTCGTATATGTATTAATTCAAGTTTATATAAATTTATTCTGGTTTCCGATTATCATTCACTCACCTTATGATCTCCACACTTGGCCCCATCCGGAACTAGCCCTGGATCGATATCGCCCAGGCCTAGGTCTATCAAAGCTGTTCGGCAGGGAATTATCGTACCTGACAAAATAAACAAAAGTATTATTACAAAAGAATATTGGGTTAAATTTTCGACAGCATTTAAGTAAAGCTCACATTGTAAGTTAATGTTCGTCGTAATCATAACGCGTACTATAATTGAGCAGAAATTATGCCAAAATCTTTTCTAATTCTCGTTTCGCAACAGTTATAGTAGGAATTATTTCAAATGTCCGAATCCGCTTCAGCGCTTATCTTTTAAACAATGGCATTGAATTCTTTGTTAAGCCACACGCAAACTGACATGCAACATCTCGATATTTGGTACTTTGGGAGTGTAATGTTTCCTGGTAGTAAAGTATAGATTATTCTTTATTGTTGTAATTTTTATCTGGGAATAATATATTAATAAAAATAAATAAAAAATCTACTGCCTCAGTGGCCCGGGTCCCGGGTTCGACTCCCGGGCCGGGAGAAATATTTGTATGACCTACATTTGTGTCGTACATTGTAAAAATGATGTAGATCTAAAACTGCCAAATATTCATATGAAAGTGAGTGTTTCTAAAAGTGACACAATTTAATTACAAGGAGATAATAAGTCACTTTTAAAATGAACGACTCATTTATTTCTCTCGTGAGTTTGGGTGTAATTTGTGGCAGTTGACGTATGTGCATGTCCATGGCACCCGCGATACAGGGTTTCTCTGGTGCGGGGCTATGAGTGTGAGTGTGTGTGTGTGTGTGTGAGTAAAAAAAACAACACTAACAATATTATGACCAGGCGTAGTGAGACTAACCACTATGGCACTGTAAAATTGCAAATTGCAAATATTTTTCACAACAAGTATCAATGCTTTGCGCCTAATTATAACCCAGCTGTAACGTTCAATTAAAAACGTGTTAATTTAAATGAACAACCATTGCTAATTGAACCTTCTCGTTGTTCGTTCGTTGAGAGTAAAGTGCCTACTCAGACGAAATATTTCTTGTTTCCTTCTTTTCATTCTAAACTGAATAGAAGTGGTTGCGCTTAACAATGAATAAAATGCTACTGTTTAAAGGATAAATCACCACTTGATCAGTCCCACATCCTTCTGCTTAAGTTTTGATTATAGTGACCCTCTCTATCAATCTCTTGGTTATACGGGAAGGGCACTATAACCTGTGCACAAGGACCGTATGTGTGGCTTTAAGCCCGGGCTCCAGATCAGCCCAAGGACAGGGTTGTCACGGACTTCATCCGGTTCTCGAAACGCTAGTGCCTCGGGTGCACGTACAGCCTTGTTCTTTTCTACATAAGTTGTGACCTTCAGTACCGACCCTTAGGGTATACGAGAGAGGCTATAGTGCCTGTCTTGTACCTGTGAAAGCACAGGGACCTTTTCAGTCAGACCCTGACCCCAGATCAGCCCGTTTGCACAGACTTCATCCAGTTTTCAAAAGGTTAGTGCCTCAGGTGAGTTGCCCCATGTGCACGTACAGCACTCTCCTTATTGTCCATATAGGTACCGGAGCTGTCGGCACGCTCACCTCCCGACGCCGAAGCGTCTCTCCAGTTTCCAGAAACCTACGTGGCCGAACGGTTGCCGTGCCGGACTGCCACGCAGATGTCCCAGGTTCGAGTCCCGGGTCAGGAGAAATATTTGTATGGCCTACATTTATTTCTCTCGTGAGTTTGGGTGTAATTTGTGGTTGTCTATGTGTGTGTGTGTGGCACCCGCGACACAGGGTTGCCCTAGTGCGGGGCTATGTTCAATGTGGAGGGACCGGAGGATACCTAGCTTATCCTCTACTAGCTCTCCGGGCTAACACCGGAGATGTCGATCGCAGTGTCCTGTGACATGGTCCGGACATAATTGTAGCTTCCAAGTTAAAGGGCAACTCACGTGTCTCGCTCGTGTCCTCATCTTAGGCCCTCGTCTAGATCGCTACTAAGACGCGCTAGCTGTTGCCATGGCCTGGTCTTACCGGTGAGCCCGTAGTCTCCCCGCAAATCCCAGTCCCTCGGGTGGGTAGACAGTTTTGTTTATGGTGACCTCTTGGTTATGCGGGAAGGGCACTATAACCTGTGCGAGCAAGCCCACACAGGGACCTCCTCAATCAGATCCTGACCCCAGATCAGTCCGATTGCACGGACTTCATTCGTTTCTCAAAGGGCTAGTGCCCTAGGGGAGGCGTCTCGGGTGCACGTACATCGCCCTCCCTATTTTCCAGATAGGTACCGGAGCAGTAAGCACGCCCACTTCCCGTTGCGCTCTGCGCAATTAACGGTTGTCACATTGCTGATAAACGATCAAGTGGATTTGGACATTTCACATAATATCTACATACGGAAATTCACAAGAAGTGGATTCATGTATAGAGTTGCGTCGTAGAAGCTGATGTAAAGTCCATGTCTTTTTTGCTATTATTACACATGTAGACTTAAAGCTTTCTTTCATCGTTTTAATGCGATTCCACGTGGAAAAGTCTGTTGACTCTCTAAGGTGTTAAGGACTCCAATTTTGGTTGAAGGCCAGCATGCTGTATGCAAACAGGCAAGCAAGCAAGCATGCATTCAAGATTAGTGTAATAAACTTTATAACGTGACTATATGTGATTGAATACCCATAGGATTTAAATTGTCATAATTATGAATTAAGCAAAATGAAGTCCATTTATTAGAAAATTATGACAATTCATATTATGAGTATTAAAATTATGACAAACATAGATTGAAGAGCAGACAAACAATTGTTATGCATTACCATTATCAAATATTAGAACGATGCACAGTTATGCTTCTAAAATAGGCGTTTTTCAATAAATGCAATATGAAGGTTTTCATTGTTTCAAATTAACAAATCAAGTGCCACCGACTGGCTATGTGAAATTAAAAATAACATAAAAACGCTTGTTGTATGCCAACAATTTTATGGCTTCAGATGGCATTATGCGAGTGAACGGGCAACCATTTCGACTATATCTCAGCTGGTGGTAGTACACTTAACAATAAACAATTTCAGATTAAACAAAAATAAATTAAATAAATATTAGACAACATCACATACGTTGCTTTGACCCGAGAGTAAGCAAACTAAAGCACTTGTGTTATGGAAATCGGAAACAAGGACGGTATCATAAACTCCCAGACCCGAGATAATATAGACTTGGCCACACGTTCCGATTTAGAAGGATAAAGGTACTGGGAAAACTACATTCACATTAGACTTGTCAACTTTATGTTCCAAGGTGACGGTTGCAGCTATGAGTGGCACTGCAACTGTTATCAGTAGGCGTGTTGCTTGACCTTGGACTAACACGACTATTAAAATTTTAACAAGTTACTATTGAACCCTGAGAAACAGTTTTTTTATAATATCAAGTGACGGGACATACAAGTCGTGCGCCTCATGGTTAGCTACACGCCTGTCCATAACAGTTGCAGTGCCACTCAGAGCTTTAAATCCCCAAAGATCTGAGGGGCACTGCCACTGCGCCCGACAGCCTGAGATATAAATTGACAAGTCCCATATGCCTGAAATTTCACCAGCACCTTTACTCTTCAAATTCGGAACACAATAATGCTAACATTACTGTTTGGCGGCAGAAATAGGTAAGGTGGCAGTACTTCCCTGGACGAACGCTTTCACAAGGAGCTCTACTAGTACTATAGTGTCTATAGTGGCGCTATTGTCCATTTCACATAGGATGGGTACCGTGACATTTAAAATTTTTAAGTTGCATGCATACTATTTTTAACTAATCTCTCAACCCGGTTACAAAAAGAAATAGTAAATTTGTTATGACACACCAAAAATAAACAATATTTGTTGCAGTTTTAATTTTAATTAAAAATGACAGTATATTAATTAAATAGAAAATGAAATGATAAAGATAAAAATAAATTGTCCCAATTACTTAATGCGCAAAACGAAATATTTATCCGTAGAGATTTACATCATAGAATTGATAAATCGAATATGTATTTTGAGATTTTAGTGATATTTTTGAAGTAATTGTTCAAATTTCGTTTCGTTTTTGTTATTTTCATGCTTCGGTTTTTTAAATTGTTGTGGTGTTTTTGAGTAACTTAATATTTTATTGAATCCTTTTTGTTTTGTGTATTACTTATTCTTAAACTATAATCCCTAAATCGATTCTCTTTTCGTTACAAATTATTGAATCACATCACCACATCTCTAGAAACTTCTAATCACCGTCACCATACGTCAAACATCACCGTACCCATGCCATGTGAAATGAACTATAGTATTAATTAACGTTCATACTGTCAATAGAAGAACATAGATTAAAACACGACTTTTTTTGCTGAAATTGTTTGATTCACCAAGTGAAATATGATCGGACTGTTTTTGTTACGCCCTGTAGACGAAAAACATCAATTTATAGTGGATTTTCGAAGCGAAGCAGTAGAGTAAAGCCGGCTAACCTCGTATGGCGAAAGATAGATCGGTGTCTTTGATATTGTATTTTTCCAACCCAAAAGTTTAAATTAATTAGTAGAAAAATAGCTTAAACGGCAACACCGCCACGCGTTTGACAGATAATTAGTAGAAAAGTGGTTTTTAATGGCAACACTAAAAATGTTGACAGATAATGAGTACAAAGGTGGTATAAAAGGTCACACTGTTATAATGTTGACAGGCTATTAGTAGAAGAAAAGTGGTTTATACGGCATCACTGAGCCGGAAAAAACAAATATCAATGCCACCGGTCCATCTTTCGCCTTACGTAATTAACCTGCAATAGAAAACTGTAAGAAAAACCCACCACCACAAATTTCATAAGAAGTTTTACCATTGTTGTTGATAAATACGGCCGATAGAGTAGCGACGTTCTCCATTCCGAACTCTAGTCTCTCGTTGAGATGTCTGCAGTGCAGCATGCCGCACATAGCGTCTTCGGGGGAGCACTTCCTGTATATTTGCCGCATGCGATCGTAGCCGCAGTTGCCGGTTCTGTTATGTTAAACAGCAAACATTTTGTGACGAATTTAAATTTCGCTTTTTGGCAAAAAGCACCTTTCGTAGCTAAGATACACCAGATAATGTTGATAAAGGCACTTACTGGTTACCCTTAATGTTGTTTCCGTAGTAACACTTCTCGTGAGACTCCTCGCCGGTGGGGCCCCATAGCAACCGGCACTGGTCCGTACGTGAGCGGCAGGAACCATGCATGCAGTACGTCTGATAAAGGTCATCCAATCGTAATCAGATTTTAATTATTTTTATTCATTTAACACATATTTCAATAAACATTATCAATACACTGGCTATTCATTTACATTCATGGTACCACGATTTCGTTTAAGTAAACGATTCTTTCATGGGGAACTGTTTACGTTTTTACAGTAAGATTCCGGAGAATATATTAAGATTATCATTTCCTAAGTTTAAAAATTACATTAAAAGTATTTTAATTGAAAAATCATATTACAAAATTGAAGAGTGTGTTTTAGATACAGAAGTATGGAAAGACAACAAGAGTCTAGATTCCACACATTTATGACTCAAAGTGTATCCCATAGCATTTAAGTTTATTTGAAAAGAACAATCCCTAGAGTTTCTTGCTCGTTCTTCTCAGAGAGGTCAGCGTAGTGAACGAGCAGTTGCTTAAAAATGACGTTCGCAAGTGGAAAAATGTTACCTATGGAATAAATGATTATTTGACTTTAACTTTCACATTCTTGCTAATTTTCGAATGTGACCGTACGTGGCCAACGACGGCTAATCGCGGCGTAAACACCCTAACGCCTGCGTCGACGCTCGAACAACGAAACTTAATTATTAACTGTTATGAAACGAGAAGCTTGGAAGATGGCAACTGTTTAACAATGCCTCTGTATCTCAAGGATAATTTTATGATCTTTGCCGGTTACCGTTCCGGTACCCTCTATTTTTGTCCCATTTACTCTAAAAAATTACGTCACCCGAGTTACCACAAATGCCAAATGCCAACAACTTACGCGAATTTTGTCTATTTACACTAATGCCTGCAGCTTGACAAAACTAGTTTCCTTCGAGGTGATTGACCTCCAACTTTACATCGGACTTGGCCCACCTTCCCCAACGGTGTACAAGTTTTAACAGGTCATCGAGGAACTTATTTTTATTTTCTGGGAGAACATTTCATTCCAAATTCAATTACAAATTGAGTAATTACTAATTTAATGATAAACCCTGAAAACCTTAAAATTTAAAAGTTAGTAGTTACCTCCTGATTTTTCCCGCAGGGAACGGTGTCCATCTTATGAACATCGTTGGGACAATACTCAGAGTATCCCGTGCAGAACTCTGGCAGATCGCACTCTTTGTAGGCCGAGCGACAAAGCGTACCCGCTGACTTAGGACGACACGTCTGAAATATTAAATAAAACCTAATCAGTTCATGGCAAAATCAATAACAGTCACTGGTAAATGGTCATTGGCTTAAAGTAGGTACTATTCACCAATCAACTATAATTTTCACTTATTGTCTCTAATTAACACTGTATTCTGGCAAATAAACGTATAGTATTTTATAATAACACAGTAAGGACTGTATACTTTGAGTGGCACTGCAACTGTTATGAACAGGCGTGTAGCTTACCAACAGGCTCACGACTTGTTCGTCCCGTCACTTGATATTATATAAAAAAATACTACCCCCTAAGTCCGGTATATTCAATATCGGCTGAGACGTTACTTAGATCTAGAAATGCGTCTTATGTTTTCCGGTATTCATGGGCATGTTGAATAATACCATCTCATGTGGCTAAGACCTTGCACTTCATTGATTAGAACTGAAGAATGATTTTGAGTTGTAGCTATACGGAAGTTTCGATTTAAGACTTTCGTGGTTATTCACTGAATGATTATCACTAATTACTGTTTTTTATGAGTAGACACTCATGCCGTGGTAAGACACCTAAACTTAATGATAATTACATAGTAAAGTTTATAAGTGAAATATTTGACGCCTCTAAAAAAGGTTCGAAATCAATGAGCTGATGAGCACTCAAGTAATATTTATTACTAAAGACAATTGGTTTATGTAAGATCTTAACATCGGATCCGGCACTTAATACGGAAGTTAGCTAATTAAATCGGACCACTCAAATAGGAAAAGAAAATGGTCTTACGAGGCACTTTCTAGAAAGAATGCAGAATATACCTGAACAAGACTGGGAATGACCTCAAAAGGCACCAGGCCAAAAGTAAAGACTTATGCGAGAGAATGCGAAAATAGTAGTACATCATGAACGTAACAAATGAAATTCTTGAATAAATTGAGAGACAGGCATTGACTTACAAATAAATGGACGACGGGTCTAATACAAAAACCACGAAAAAAATGTCCCAAGTCAACCTATTCGAAATTTAAATTGTTATGTCATCGCAGTATCGCGCTGTCAGTCGAACAAATGAAGACTAAAGCGGAGTGTCGCGCTCTGTATACGATTTTAGCGCCTTACAAGTGCGGACACTTTTTAGCGCGGACCCGACGTCCATATAATTGTAAGTCAATGGAGACAGGTATATGTGTAATAGAAAAATGTAAACTACAAATTTCTCACCTCAAGGTCACAACACAAGCCTGAAGCACAAGTAGCATTTCGTCTTAGCGTGCAAGCGTCTGCGTCGCAACACCCTTGGCACGCGTTCCATTGTTTCTTGTCCGCCATCATCCCGCAGTCACACTCTTCGCCTTCTTCCACGAAGCCGTTGCCGCATGTCGGTGAATCAAATAGACGCTTTGGCTTGTTTCTGCAGAAAATTATGGAAAATTGGTTCTTACATCTGGCTGACCCAGGTGTGATTTTCGTAAGCCCATTCAAGGAAAACATTGGATTTTCAGGAGATGCTGAGATATCAGGATATGATCTTGTTTAGCTTGAGGTTGGATTTGTGCTTATTCAAACCACAGTGTCGTTTGTAAGCTAGTCAGGATTCGAAGGCTACTTCTGCCTAACGCCAGAGTAAGCTTGGGGCAGTAAGCGTTAGTTAAGGCATTCGAGTGTCTTACCTACAGAACAATAAATACGTAGCGTCAGACGCGTGCCAACTATAGGTCTCGAACGACCCATGTGAGCTCAGGCCGCCATTTTCGTTTTGTATGGTATGGTTGTGTCATTATTTCGTGCAAATTCTATAAAATCCTACATAAATGGCTTAGTGCGCTGTTTTGGACCGCAAAAATGATAGCCGCACCAAAAATATTACCCGTGGTGGTATTTCAGATAAGTCTTATTATAATACATTTTCAATTTTGTTTATCGAAATATTTTTTGTTACAAGGAACGAAAGTAGAGCTTATGCCCATGCAATATGGTCGCTTCTTGTTTGGAGAACTAAGTTAATAACTCCAATTCATAGTTGTTCAGCAATAAACCGCTAGATGGCAGCACATTGATTGAAATTTCATTATAATATCAAAACGTCGTAACTTATAATAATAGGCATTTGATGCTATTGAACTTTCAACGATATGCCAACAGGGTAATGTTTAAATTATATTAACAATCCAGAATTATCTATTTCTTTTTAAAGTTGTAACTACGACCAATCAATATCAAGATTTTGTAGTGTTTCGAATTAAGAATGTGGAAGTTTTGGTTACATCGTTTCTGATAGTAATCGAGGCTTAAGGCACTTCCATTGTTTCTTTCTTCTGTGATCTTATCGTAATAAATATCTCACCGTAAACAATAATCCATTCCCCGCTCAAAAGCGAGCGCCAACGACTTCTTACTACACGAAGACCAATTAATCGGAACCACAGAAGTACTCGAAGGGCTCATTATGCATTTTTCATCGGGACAAACGCACTCCTTCTCAGAATCGTGTTCCATGCCGAAATTGTGACCCATCTCGTGCGCGATTGTGGTCGCGACTAAACCAATAACAGAAGAATGATTTGTCGCTACTCCGCCGGAAAATTCATACGTGCATATTGGACCTTTCAACGCTTTACCCACGACGCCATCTAAGAATTTTTGGTTACTGCAATGAAAAGAAACAATATAACTTAAGAAAAGTAAACATTTTAAATTATTTTACGTAAAACGACATACGGAGGCTGTTAAGTAAAAAGCTTACGAGTGTTTAAGGCTGAGTGTCACGGTTTTATATAATCTCTTAGCCAAACAGTGTATATTTTGTGCGGATAAACAAAAAATAATTCTAATTGTTACCGCTATGCTTTTTTAAAATCAAACTCACGTGATTATCACTAATCACAGGTTTCTTACCACAGTATAAGTTCTTCGCCGTTCTGAACGATTACACCGGTGTAACCGTTCAGAAACACAGGAAAAATAAAAAGAACTCATACCGTGGTAAGAAACCTGTAATTAGTTACAATCTTTTAATGAATAACCACGAAAGCCACAAAATCTATACTACTTACGTGAGCAAATGCGCATTGTCATTGGGTATATCGACCAACAGTCTCATTTTGCGATAATCGAGAAAGTGATTGAGCGTGGTGTCACCGTTCTCCACCAACGGGATCTCGTCACGTTCTGTCCATACCACTACGCCGACTAGCGCTATAAAGATGTTCAAGGGCGCGTATACCTGGGGACAGTTATGTTTTTACTTTACAAGCACATTCATAAAGTATAATATCGATGATTTTTATATCGCATAGTGTAGACACAGGACTACATGCATATGATTAGTTCATTAGTTGTACATTGAAGATTCACGAGTGCAAATGTCAATGCAGTGAAAACAATACTTTCGCAATTCTGCGCGAGGTGCGCCGTTATGTTCTGTCGTGTCCGCCGCAGACACACGTATCAAACTGGCAACATCCGTATTGGGTACCTGTACTTTAAAGTAAAAATAATATCTGTTCTTCGTTGGTACCTATATTAAAGTACCAAAATTGAATATATTACCGTACATTTTTGGTAACAATAAGAAACTCTGATGTTAACACAAGCTCGATGTGTTATTCATAATTATATTTAGCACTGGATACAACTATGTAATAAGGAGAGAAAGAAGTAATTCACATATAGCGGACACTCTAGTTCTAATATTGTATTTAGTTATACTACTCTGTCAAGAAAGTACCGGGAAAAGATCAATAATACACAAAATGTCTATTATTCATCCAAATTTATTTTATCACCTTCAAAGTATGCTCCTTTAGAAACGATACACTTGCGCCAACGAATAATCCATTAATCAAAACATTTTTTAAACGCTGCTTCCGGAATTGAGTTCAGTTCTCGCCGCGAATTCTCCTTTATGTCTTCTATCGATTGAAAACGGGTGCCACGAAGTGGTAATTTGAGTTTAGGAAAAAGAAAAAAGTCAGCAGGAGCCATATCTGGTGAATATGGTGGTTGTTGGATGGTATTTGTTGAGTGTTTGGTCAAAAATTCGTTCACAATGATAGCCTTGTGCGAAGGCGCATTGTCGTGGTGCAAAATCCAAGAATTTTCTTTCCACAAATCTGGCCTTTTTCGTCGAATTTGCTCTCTTAAACGCCGCATAACGCTCAAATAATATTCTTTATTTACCGTTAGACCTTCCGGTAAGAATTCAGAGTGCACAACACCGCGATAGTCAAAGAAAACAGTCAACATGACTTTGACTTTTGATCGACTTTGGCGTGGTTTTTTCGGTTTCGGTTCAGTTGGAAGGCGCCACTCCGAAGCTTGTTGACTAGTTTGCATGTCAAACTCGTAAACCCACGTCTCGTCACCGGTAACAATGCGTTTCATGAATGTTGGGTCCGAACTGACTCGTTCTAGCATGTCCTCAGCGACTTTCATGCGATTGAGTTTTTGGAGAAAATTCAGATCTTTTGGGACTAGCCGAGCAGCAACATGTTTCATACCCAAATGATTAGTGAAAATGGTACGGATCGACTCGTGAGATACAGAAAGTTCGGCGGCTATCTCTCTCAGAGTTGAATGGGGATTTTCAGTCACTATTTCCTTCACTTTTGCGATGTTAACTTCAGTTGCAGACGTTGACGGCCTACCAGAGCGAGGCAAATCTTCCATCACATCTCGACCGCTTTTTAACGCTTTGAACCACTCATAAGCACGAGCTTTTGATAAAGTCGAGTCACCGTAAGCCTTCTGTAACATTTTCAGTGACTCTGAACACGAAATTCCATTGAATATGCAAAATTTAAGACAAACTCTTTGTTCGATATTTTTGTCCATTATGAAATTCGCAATACACACTATATATGATATTACTAAAACCAGCACTGTATTTAATATAAATAACAGAGATTCGCTCTGGGCCTTTTGGAGGGAAAAGTGTCGTTTTTATTTTGACTTTCAATTATTTTGTGAAATCTAGTTTAAAGTGGAATAGGATAGTGCTATTGTGCCTTAATCGAAGATTAAAACGCGAAATTATACGAATCTCGAACTAAAATACCCGTATCGGCCCGTTCTAAGGAATCCCGAGTCAATCCAATCACGCCGCCTCAAATTGCCTGTCCTATTTGTGGTGGCCATATTTACAGAAATATAATTAAACGTTTATGTTTTCGGCTGAAGGACTTTGTTTCCATGGCCAGCAATAAATTAAAAAATAAATAAATAAATAAATAACAGATGCAACTCAAACTTCGCGCCAAAATGGAAAACAGTTGTGCCAATCTAACAACTACAAAAAAACAAAAATTTGAATTTGGAACCGTAAACAAATCATCCATTCCCGATACTTTTTTGACTGAATGTATATTTACAATGTGTGTCTAACAATTACTTTACTACGGTAGTGTGTACATAGGAAGGACGCGTTGTAAATTATTTTAAGATACCTATTAATAATAACCGGCCGGATTCGAACCGACTTCTTCTAGCAAATCGTGTCAGACGATATGCCAACTAAGCCACGGAATGAACCAGCGGACCTCACGACTCTATGTGCTTGTTTGTCGGATTTTTGTATTTGGTTTTCAAAGAGTTAGTCGTAGCGGCATATATGACAAATCGATTAAAGTATTTTGTCACCCAATTAGATACCTTTACAGCTACCAGCCCCGGCTAGAGATGTCGCTATTCGCTGTATTTAATTTTTATTGAATTGATATTCAATTATTTTTTGTGTAATTACTCCACTACTTTGTTATAATTATTAATACAAAGATCGATTTCTATAGCAAACTTGTGGAGTAATATCACAAAAAATAATTGAATGTCAATTCAATAAAAGTTCAAATATCTATTAATATTTATATATTTAAGTTATTTAACATACAGAATTGATAATATTGGCGACGTCTTTCATCTGACTGTGAACAAGTCGCAAGCTTCCCCCATTGGCCTGGTACTCTCTGTGATCAACCACCAGTACCAGCTCTACATATCGAGAGTTCTCGTTCGCGTTGTACGGTCCCAGGACTTTCGTTTCTACTGATGTGTCTCGTTTGTACTGGAAATAAAAACGATAATTTAATTGTTTTTTAGGAAATGAAACTATTTTTCCGGATTTAAAACGTCGGTTTGTTTTTTCAAACAAACCGACGTTTCGGGCCCTTTACAGGTCACGGTTGACTGAGGTGGTTAATTTTTTTTATTTCAATCATACATCTTTGTTATTTACAGTTATAGATTGTCAACAAGAATAGATGTGTGTGACGCCTAATGTTGGATCGTGGAAAAATTTCCATTTTGAAAAACTAATATTTTTCAGAAAAAAAAACATTTTTCCGGATTATTTTCCTTTACTTTTCCACATTTGTCGTTGACCCCTGTCAATAGTTGAAGTTACTGAACGAAAACGATGGAGCCAACAACAGGTGGTGAGGGTGTGGTTGTTGAAGGTTTTTTTAGCTGTTGTGAAATCATTTTAATTCTCGTTTGTCTTTTGTCATGTGGCTTTTAGTTAGACAAGCGCATTTTATAATTCACGCTATATAAAACTTCAAAAGATATTTGTAAATGTAGAACAGAATATGAGCTTTCTTTTTATGAAATTTGCTGGAAAAATTTATAATTTTTCCAAAAAAATTTCCACTATTTGAAATTTTTCGAAAAATTACCCAATAGTAGTGATGCCAATAATTTCCTAAGGACGGTTGAGGTGACAGTTCATAACTACGTTGTTCAATTATGTGCCAATAGATGGCGCCTCAAAATATTCCACGAGATTGGGTAACGTTTCTCATTCGTCGCTGCTATGTCATGTACCGATTCACCAACACACGCAAACTTACACATGTGTTGCTACACATGTTTATAGTCTATGATAATATGTAAAGGTAAAAAGTAAGTACCTCAATATTTTTCAAACACGATCTAAAGAAACCTGCAGCTATTTTGGACACTCACCCGACTAATCCTACTCTTATCCCTCTCATTCTGTGCGACATATTTACTTAAAAGCAAAGGGTCGTAATTAGTGTTATTGGTCACGCCGCTGCTAAAACCGCAATGGAACTTCTGCTTCAGATCTCCGTGATCATAAATGTAGTGCTGGGATGTTATTTCGTTATCTGTAAGCGAAGAATAATACTTTCAATATGACAATGGTTTTAAGATGATTTTGGTGCTGTGGCAGCACCATATCATAACTGTGGCAGCTTTTATAGCGCATCAGGCATGTCCGTTGCGTTGCGTAATCGAGCATATAACCAGAAATAGAGACGAAATAAGGGCCATACTTTCCTGGTAACTCATCAGTGATACATCACTTATAAATATCAACACTCGTTTGCACTGAAATATAAACAGGCCAACAACTGACCTGTGTGTATGTCTCCGTATACTCCAAAAATATTCTGTATTTTTTGTTATAAAGATAATATCTCTAACAATAGGGCGCTGTTCCATTCGGTGGTGTGGGCAAAAGCAGCAAAACATCTAATCACAAAACAAAACAGAATCAAATTTCATCGGTAATTAAATATTAAATATGTAATTTTGCAATTTTCGCCTATTATAGCAAAGCTCAAGTTAACTGGTCGATTTGAAGTGAAACAATTGACAACACCCATCAATTGTTTCGGACTGGCCAATCGGAGCGCAGTTGTCACAGTTATAATAGGGCAGAATACATAGCATATATATATAGCAATAACATTTCGTCTCTATTTCTGGTTATATACTCGATGCGTTGCGTGCGTGAAAGTTCCAACAGCCTCGTGCGCTTGATTTGGGAGACACTGCTAGGGAAATGTGGAAGCTTTGGAACTAGGTTCATTTGGGTTCTAGAGGCTTAGTATATAATCTAATGTAATATGTTCTGTTCCGGATCCGCTAAAAATCAGCATCGTAGCACTTTATGTGAGACGACAACAAGCGTGGCTTACGGTTTTCATAGCAACACAACACACACGCATTGTACTTTTTATTATTTGTAATTAGTCCTGTGTGTAAGTCTTTATGTTATTCTTATTATAAAATGCATGCATACTGTGCTATTTTTTTAAGGAATAAATGATTTTCTATTTCTATTTCTGATGTATAACTTCCTTACAAGTTAACCTATGTTGGCTATAAGATTTTTATTACTAACATATTAGTGCTTCTTTGTAAGCGAACACTCCATTATTAAAATATAAATAAATAAATTATTATTATACTATTATTTGTAATGTAAATTCTATTTAATTTAATTGTTAATTATTTACTTCATTAATAATAATAATTTTCCGTTAATAAAATTCAATTTAATTGTTATGCAATGTAATGTAATAATAATAAGTAATGTTAAATTTATTAATGGGTGTGTACATAAATAAAGGAACATTTTATTTTATTAGGGACAGTGTCTAAAATAAAAGTTTTAATTAGTACAGAATAAAGAAAGCTTATTTTTATATAATTAGCTTTAATAATTAAACCAATTACACAAACAATTTGTATAATTGTTATGTATAATAAGTAAATTATTAACCTTGCGCAGGCTCAATGTGCTTCATCTTCTTTCCATCAAATATAACACCTCTGACGCCGTGACAGGTTGAAAGTGCCACCCATGAGTTCTCCTTGTCTCTCACCGTGCCTAAATACTGACATATATCCAACTCCTGGAAAATTGATAATAGAAAATTATTAGATAGATGAATGAACGGAGTAGGCTTCTCACAAAAGCTTTTCCACACTTTGTGTTGAAACGTCAATATTTTGTAATAATACTTTTGATGTGCCAGACAACCACACCAATTGCCTATGCCTATACCATGTCACTCACAACAGTACTGTGACAGTTGTCGCTAGGGACCGCGTAAATTACTTCACAATTTCGTATGGCAAGTTATACAGCGCTCCTAGCGGTCACGAGAAGAAACAACATTATGTATACAAACATTTTACGCGGTCGCTAGCGATAACTGTCAACGTAATCTCATGGTAGTGGCACAGGTTTCAAACTAGGGAATCATTTTTTTTTTTCATGAAACCAAGTGACGGGACGAACAAGTGGTGCGCGTGGTGTTAAGCGACACGCCTGTCCATAACAGTTGCAGTGTCACTCAGAGCTTTAAATCGTAAAGATTTGAGGGGCACTACCACTGCGCCCGTCACCTTCAGACATAAGTCTCGTGTGCCTGTAATTTTACCAGCAACCTTGCCCCCTTAATTATAATTTTTTTATAAAAAAACCGATTTCAGTAGCTCGTGGAATTACACCTATTTGCCGAGTATTATTGAAATCGGTTACCGGAAAGTGCTCGAAACCGGATTCATCCCCTAGTTCGCCACCCGTAGAGGTGGAATACTTTCTTCAAATTTAAATGGGTCCAATACTCAGGTATTCCTTCAAAACAGACTCATCAAAATCGGTTCACAAATGCCGGCCGGAGTAATCGCGTAACACACACATAAAAAATATAGTCCAATTGAGAACCCGCCTTTTTTTAAGTCGGCCAAAAACCGGAACGCAGTAATGCTCACTTTAGTGCTTGGCGACAGAAATAGATAAGATGGCAGTACTTCCCTGAACGGACTCTTTCACAGCTCTATTACTACAATCCCCAATACCACGGAACTCACCCCGGGGCACTACCTGCAACCATTTCTCCACCTGATCCAATTTACAAAAGCTCATTTCCCTAATTGGACTACCGGGCGTCCTCATCCAACACCCACGGTGCCATTGGGCTACGAAAGTTGTAAATCTCTTTCGACCAAAATGCTGGGTTAATTAAACCTTGGTCTTTCAGTACGTAGCAGCAGTAAACTGATTTCGCACCATAAATAAAAGTACTGTCGAGAATTCAGCCGAAATTTGTTAACCATACGAACCTCTCTACTAGGCGTCTTCTGTACAGTCTTCCCGTTCTCCTGGTACTGGATAATATGGCCTTCCGTCACCAGGTCTTCGTTGAGCCGCAAGTCCAATACGTAGTCTTCGTCGTCTATGTTTACTGACATTGTCACCTCCGGGTGGTGGCCGTCCTGCAACGCGTAAAAATTGATATTATTTTTCTTCCGTAAACAAGAAAATAATTTGCATATTATTTAAAGTTTTTTTTATATTATGTACCTAGGCAGCTAATAGGCATACGGCCCGCCTGATGGAAAGCGGTCACCGTCGCCTATGAACGCCTGCAACACTAGGGGCATCACGAACGCGTTACCAACCCTTTAGGACCCTTATCAAACCCCTTTTAAAAGACTCCACGCTGTATTCCTGCGGGAAAACCCCAACAGTGAGTTCATTCCACAACCTAGTAGTACGTGGGAGCAAGCTTCTCTGAAACCGTACAGAACGAGATAGACTCGGTTCCAGAGTGTGAGGATGGACTCCCTGCCGTTGGCGAGCGGTGCGACGATAAAATGATGCTGTTGGCATCAAGTCAAACACTCCTCAGAACATTAGCTATTGTACAGGCGATAGGACAGACATAGGAGGTGAAGTCTCTCCTTGAAGACAGCAGTTCAATATCGTCTGTAAGCACAGTTGATTAAGTATTTACCGTATGCCGAGTGGTTGTAATCTCTCTCCTGGTCCTTGCATGATGCAGAGTAGGGCGGACTAGACTGTGCCGGCTGAACTCTGAGGCGGGGTTTCCTGTAACAACAAATAATAGTTTGTTTAGTAACAAGTGCTTTACTCGTACAAAAATAATTTTGTCGAATGGTGACGCTAACAACAAAATTTGAAAAAAAAAAAATTTAAAACGTCGGCCGAATTAAATTAAATTAAGTTAAAGTTATATTAGTTTATAGACATCATCAAAATGTTCAAAAGAAACTAAATTACTTTTAGCGCACCGAATCAAAGAAGGATTAAAAATCATGACAAAAAAATGACACTAACGACTAAACACTTGCCATAGCTATTAAACTTAACATCAACAATACTAAACAATTAACACAGATTATCAAAGCAACTATGTCACCAATGTCACACGGTTGACTTGAACGTGGGAGTCTTTTGATTGATGCTTCATATATTAACTACTAAACCATTGACAATAACGCTTAAACTGATGAATCTCATAAGATGATAGATTAGTCATGTTACTTATAATATATAGACTAAATGTTGATAGATTTTACGTACTCAATATGTTTGCCGCCTAATTTCTATTTTAAAAAAATTAGACCTATATAGAGATAACAAATATTATTAATAAATCAATTGCGACATTAGTTAGTCAAAACTCGTGTTTTGTCTTTCTTTGTCCATAGGATGCTACAACCGTTCATCGTCTCTTGAGTGCGTTCCTGGCAATCTTGATATAAACCGTGTATTTTTCAACCCGAAGACTGGCAGAATTGTCGTCAGTGGAACAGAAGCCAAAACACCCACAAAAAAACTGTACTGTGTATTTTGTTCGGCTGGATATGAATACTTAGTTTGTAATAAAATAACTGACATATTTTTGCGATTTCACATTGAAAAGTTATATTAATGACGGGCGGGAACGCTCTAATTAAGATGACAAAACGCTAATTAAGATGACAACCTATATATATTTTTTCTATGTACCTAAAGGTAACATCATAAAAGGAAACAAATTTTCAGTAAGGCACAAAATCTACGAAGTTTTTACGAATATTAATTAATTGTACTTTATTAATTCAAGTTAACAAAGACAAATTATTTCTATTTGCTTATGCATGGCTTTTTATTTAAGTGTTATAGCATTATCTTTGGAGTAATCGCCAACAATCTTTGCGCAGTGAAATAATTTATAATAAATAAATTGTACAATAAAAGTCATAATATTCCGTTTCAGTATTAACTTACGTAGAGAGATGCCGTCGCCATTTTATTTGTTAGGTGAATGTCAAAACAATTGAAAATAAATCATACTGCAATTTAATTTATTATTTTATAGCTTTTATTCCTTCCTAGTTTGTTTTTAGGACAAAATTACTAAAAGGCGGGAAAACGCGATATGCTTTTTTTTCTCATTGCTTCCTTATAGGCATAATAAAGTAACAGGAAAGTCTGCTGTAATAAATAGCATGCACTACATTATGAATAATAACAATAATACATGCAGCGAAAAAACCAAATACGGCGCGGAATATCAGCGCAGGTTGTCCATAATCCTCTGTAGCTACGTCATAGGCCCAATTAACATGTTCGTTATTAAGTACACGCTTTATATATTGAATTAGCTTAACATTTTTCCCACTAGTTAAAAGTCACTGAGTCATGGAAAGGGCTATGCTCGGAGTTTCTCTGAAGGACAAGATTGGAAATGCGGTTATCCGACAAAAAATTAAGGGCGTCGATATATAGCTGTCTACATAGCTGCCTACCAGCTACTACAGACTACTACCACAACTACTGCTACAGAATTATGATGAACATTTTGGTCCTCCTTACAGGTCCTATGGTCACAGCTGACGAAATGCTATTTCAGATCAGGACAAATAATACTTCCATTTCCAAGCAACAATCGCGAAAACCTAGTAGAGTTATTTTGTTTTTTTTTATTTATAAATAGTATATAATGTATAATATAAATACAATAGTATCGTGTTTATAGTATAAATTCAATGAAGCGTACGCCTCGATCATGAAACATTACCACCCGCGTAGAATTCTAATTCTGATAAATACCAATTTCGGTTTGACCTCATTCAGTATCTATTTTCACGTTCCAATTCACGCTAATACACTATTTAGCAAATTCTCTTCTTCTGCCTTTCGAAACCTTGAGGAATGATAATAAGGATAATTAAATATTTAATTGAGAAAGGTAATCTACATACTGCCTCTAGAGACGAATACTTAAAACCAGCAAATTGTAGAGGTGTTTAGCTTTTTCTCTGCAAATTTTTTACGTATTGTGTGAAAAGAATTATTTAATGGAAAGCCCATCTCCTCCATTCTGTGTTACTTGTCGCTGACCGCAGAAAGTCGCATTTTCGATTCGTATTTATTTTTATTTATTTATTTAAACTTAATTGCACACAAAAACAGTACAAATGCCATTAGGCATTCTCTACCAGTAAAAAAAAAGGAATTACTTAGTCGTTTTGGAATAAAGCTAATATTATACATATTTTTTAGTGTTGTGTTAAAGATAAAATAAAAATATCATATACAGTCTAGTAGCAGTAGAGCTCCTTGTGAAAGAGTTCGTCCAGGGAAGCACTGCCTACCTACCTTATTGTTAACGCATCGTGACTTTATTTATTTAACTATCTGCGTGGTTGAACGGTTACAATACTAGTCTGCTACGCAGAGGTTCCGGTTTTGATTCCGGGGCCGGGAGAAATATTTGTAAGGCCTACATTTATTTGTCTCGTAAGTTTGGGTGTAATTTGTGGTTCTTTATGTATATGTCCATGGCATTCGCGATACAGGGTTTCTCTCATAGATAAGTGCGGGGCTGTAAGTGTATGCGTTATTTAATTATTATTATTTATTTTATTTTCTTTTGTTATAAAATTGGTTTGTTTCATTAGGTATTTGTTTTATCGAAATAAGAAATAAAAAATGGTACGTATTACCGGAACGCTGACAGGCGGTCGCCACTGCGAAAAACATATTTGATGAGAAAGGACATGGTCCTGTTTTGTTTGGATTTATAGTAAAAAGATATTATAATAGATTCAGATTCAGATTCATTTATTTCTCAAATATAACATTACAGTATAAATTGCACTACATGTCAAAGTATAAGAAATTATATTGAGACCATCAGACAAAAAGGAAAATTATAAGAAAAGCACACAATAATTAGAAAATTAACAATTCATTATATAATATTGTTGTCATTAAATTATATATCAAATATTATTCTCCATCAAGGATCGTCATAAGTTGATAACAATTATACAAGAGTATGTTAATGCGGTAAAAATTACAATAAAAATATAGAAAATACTGAATTCGTTACAATTTAAAGTCCATAAATTCTTTTACGGAGTATATAGGATTTTTCAAGAAAAGGTCTTTCAGCCGGCGCCCAAATATTTCGTCAGACGGTTCAAGTTTGAGAGTAGCGGGTAAACCATTGACTTACAATTATATGGACGTCGGGTCCGCGCTAAAAAGTGTCCGCACTTGTAAGGCGCTAAAATCGTATACAGAGCGCGACACTCCGCTTTAGTCTTCATTTGTTCTACTGACAGCGCGATACTGCGATGACATTACAATTTAAATTTCGAATAGGTTGACTTGGGACATTTTTTTCGTGGTTTTTGTATTAGACCCGTCGTCCATTTATTTGTAAGTCAATGGGGTAAACGCTCATAGTAAATAGGTCCGATGACACGCGGGTTTTTCTCTGCAAGTGCCATGCGTCGAGGGACTGTTCTCAAATGACCGGTACGGCGAAGTGGGATGCCAGAAACATTCACAGTACCAAATGAAGACAAATTATTTCTAACATACATTATACACAATATAATTTATAACTGTCACAGCAGTCTCATTTCTATGTCTACTATGAAAATCTCACATCGCCTATATCTGCCGCCAAGCAGTAATGTGAGCATTACTGCGTTCCGGTTTTGAAAGGTAAGGGTGCTTGCGAAACGGGACACTTATGTCTCAAGGAGTAATATCCCTCAGATCTATCCTATTTAAAGCTCTGAGTGCCACAGCAACTGCTATGAATAAGCGTGTCGCTTAACACCAGTCTCACGAATTGTTAGTCCCGTCACTTGGTATGATAAAAAAGTATTTTTATAATAATTTATTTAAGGTCAGTACGCGTGTAAAGTACGTACCACAAGTTAGGGATGTGCATTACGATTAGATTTTTATGAAACGAATTGTCCAGATCGTATTCATAATTTAAACAACAGTCTCTTACTGAACCTCTACTGAATCATAACGCAAAAGTGTACCTTTTTCATACTGATGTGCAAGGAAAGTAGTTTGGCAACATCTAAGGACGTCTTCAATATGCTAATTTTGTGCCATCAGGACCCCGATTCAGAAATCTTCCATATTTTTTTATATAAAAAATAAGTGCGCATTTGACCTTCATCTCACCTAATGGAAAGTGACGATGAGGTCGAGGATGTAGCATGCACACCTAAATAATGCCTATTCACTCTCGCCTTGAAAAGGTCCAAGTTATAGCGTTCGGGGAACAAGTCTGCAGGCAGGGAATTCCACTCCCTAGCCGCTCGCCATACAAATGTGGAAGCGAAACGCTTCGTGCGAATCCGGGGAATATCCACAACATAGGGGTAGAACCCCCGCCCACGTCTTGTCTCCCGATGATGGAAAGGGGAAGGCGGAATCAAATTATGCAATTCCATCGCACACTCTCCGTTCTCGAATCGAAGGACGCTTTCCGAGATATTCAGAACATTCGAGTTAAACGTTCGATTCGGATACGATATCGTTATCCAACAGCGTTTACGGATTTAGTCGGTGAAATAGATTATAAGAAAAATTTAAATCTTTTTATAGGTATACATTTTAAAGACTTTAAAAGCCTAAAATATAGGAATGCATTAAGTCTTGCATCAAAATAAATTAATAAAATTGAACAAAATCGAAACCTTATTTAAAATAATAAGAAATTTCAGAGATTAATAGATATTACTTTCTTGCTTTGTAAACAATAGGACGTTCGGTAACTTTCATTCGATAACTGTGCTGAGTAACGTTTGTAGTCAACCGTGACCATGGGATCTGTAAAGGGCCCGAAACGTCGGTTTGTTTGAAAAAACAAATATACGCGATTTAAATCCGGAAAAATAGTTTCATTCCCAACGCTTGTAGCCTTTGCTGGTTGAGAAGTTCGAGTAATCGTACGGGTGTGACGTCATTTCGGTTCGGTTTCGAACAAAGACAGTTTGACGTTCGATCCGGGTGTTGTGAATAAAAATTAAATGCAATCGACAACTGAGTTGTCGTAAGGTTGAATCGACCCCCTGAACGTGTTTTATCACTGGCTAATATCACTCTAAACGAAAGTCGTAGCCGACTGAGTCGGAAAAGACGTTAAAATTATATTTTTTTAAATATTAATTTTGAAACGATTTTTATGAGATCGATTCAGAGGCATAATATCGATTACGAATCCAAAAATCGATTCAAAGCAAAAAATCCCTGCCACAAGTGCACGCTTTTAATTTACGCGCATTTTTTGTGTATACAATATTTTGTGTATACGCGCGTATATTTGATATTTATTTTGTGCAATTAACCGCTTTTTGTTTCACTATATACATTTGCTGTGTTTTACAAAACATTAACTTTATATCAGTGGCGAAGAGTCCATAATTATCAAATTATCTCCAAATAAAACACCAGATTGTATAACTTTCGACATACGTTTCTTTAACACGGAGAAAGCAAGTGGCCGACGACCTTGAGTTTCTGGTTTTTCGATGCAATGCTGCAACATACTGTGTACTGTTAAACCTATTTAAATGCTGATAAATGAGATTTGAACTTTATTCGGAATTAAAAAAATATATTATGTGGAATGGAGATTTCTGCGGATAAAGTGAAATGGAAGTTCGAGAGAGGTGTCTTTGCTCAGTAGATACACTATTGCAGGCTATTAATAAAAACTGGTTACGCCATACACAGGGTTATTTGTAAAATACTAACAGCCTCCCAGGACTGTAATACTAACATCATAAACAACAACTTTTGTTATACACTAAGTCGAACCACCTTGCATTTTCAGTATTAATTAGCCTAAGCTTAAACAATGTTTGATTGATCGAAAGCTACTAAGCTATTTTGAAATTGGTATATTAAACGTCTTAAAATTTGAATTTATAAAACCGGGAAAAACTGTTTTCTTCAGTTATAACAATATTTTGGTATTCTTTTAATTGGCCTTTTAATAATAAAAATGCAAGGTGACTCGATTTATGTGTCCGGGAGTACAAAAATAGGTCGCTTTAAATGGTGATACCTCTGTGCACAACGCGGTAGTCGTCAGAGAAGACGCTTGTACGTTTGAACGTACTCGTATTACCATAATACCACATACAGATCTAAAAAATGTTAGATAGTACAGTCATATACATGAGATACCCCCTAACATGCCCAAACCGACCTTTTGGTTCAGAGAGCCATCTTACGTATTGAACAAAGAAAAAATTAAAGCAATTTCAATTTTATTGTACAAGCTATTGTTTGTAGTAGTGTGTTGCTTGAAGATAATCAACATATTTTTGAAACCATTACTAAATTTCGTCATTTAACATCCGAGTAAATTGGTCGAGCGGCTTGTCGTATAGACTGCCAGTTACAATACCTGTGCCTCGATTCCACGAGCACTATTTTGTTTTAACGTTATATTTTTAAAAGCATCGTTTAACTTTTTAATGATCACGTCGACAATTCACAATATTTGCTCACTAGAAATTGCCTAAGTTAGGTGGGTAGATATTATTAATGAAGTGTAGGGTGGGTATGGATAGATTAACAAATGACGAAATCGCTCTGCAGTTCGCATACGATCCTGTCTTCTGTGATTACGCATTGTTCCACGTTTCGTTCCCATTTATCTATCAGTTTCAATCACTTTCAAATTTTCTTTCTCGTTTTAATATGCCGCACTTAACGGAATTATTAAAATTAGAAATTATTGTCCTGTATGAACAAGACTTACACATTCCTTACTATTAAATTAATATAATATTAAAAATATATATTATATAGTCAAATAATATTTTATTTTTAAAGTGACTCGAACCATGCTTGATTTAACTTGCAAATAAATCCTTATACAGCTAGGCTACGACGGCCTTACTAAAGCTGGTTCTTTTTATTCTATATTTAAGTAAGAACTATACCGTAAAGATCAAATTGGCTTAAACATTTTCTTACAATATCATTTACAAATGAGACGACCAGGGAGTCATACCAAAATAAATTTTACGGCTCACAGGTTAAAGATTAAGTTTGTTTAACAATTTTCTCCACATTTTTGTGCTCAGAACCAAAAGGTTGGCAAAGTCGGCTTGTCAGGTATCTTGTGTATATGACTGTACAAAAAAAAGAAAAATTTTTTGGTAAATTTTTGATTATGAAAAATGTTTAGCGTTTTTTTTATAAAAAAATTAAACATTTCGTAACGGTCATTAACAAGTTTTATTTTTAAAACAATAATAAATTTACAGGCGTCAAAAAAAATAGTCACGTTATACTAACACCATTATTTATGAGTCCAAAAGTAACTAGTTACAATTAGTTAGCATTTTTTAAACAGTTAATTATACAGTTGTTGCAATAACGAATTCAGATCGTAAACGCCCACCTCATTAATCAATTAAGTAAATTGAGACATAATTATAACAAATGAAAGCAAACACAAACGGCCTTTGACACAGATATTTAAACACATGAACCTTATACGTAACACTTTTCAAGGTAGAAAAGTGCCTTTTATCAGCAAGGACCATTTGATTCAACTGGGGATTTTCGGATTTTTCTATCCCGGATAATGCGGTGCGCAGTGCCGGCGCCCGCCCATCTAACGCCTGCAATAAATGCAATACAGGAAGTATTTTGTTATATTAGTGATCGGAAATTCGAGTGCAAATGATATAAATATTTATTTTTATTAATTTAAACTAAATTGCACACAAAACAGTACAAATGGCGGACTTGATGCCATTAGGAATTCTCTATCTTATGAGTGATATTGGGAAGTAAGCCTTAAAAGTTTACTTCGTCTACTGTGCTCGGCGCCCCCTAAGTCCCTGCGCCCTCGTAAAGACGGCACTGGCGAAGCGTTTCAAACACTGACTTAGACTATAGAACACTGCGCTGACATTTACGAATAAAGGACGGAATATGTTTTTGACGTAAAAGGCGGTTCTCATACAATTAAGCGTGTCATCGCGAAACGCGACGCTAATTAATAGGTGATACAGTAAGATTTAAATTAAGACTTAAATTAAAATCAAAACAAGCCGATTGAATTAGCCTTCAAATAAAAAAAACCGTTTTGATTTCAGATATAGGGATATAAAAAGTTTCAAACATAAAACTCTCCTCTTTTTATTCTTATTATTCTCCTCAAAGGACGTTAATAAAATCTTTTTTTAGTGTCAGATTAAAAACTTTTTTCATAATAAAATCCTAATGTTTCTTATTTTAAAATTTTGACAATTTTAATATACTTTTCACAATATTACCTCGGAAATGATTTCTTTCTCATTAGAAATCTGCGCGCAAAAGCGTTTTTCCGTGCTAGGGAGGAAAAAGTTTTTGAAATTCGAACTTGACGATGGACTGTGGTATACGGTGTACCTTTTTCTTTCAATGAAAAGAAACAATGACACGTTCAATTACGCGATTTGTAGTACAATATTTATGTAATTTATATCCATCGGTATATTTTAATCTTAATAGTGTTGACATTAAATTGACAACGATAAGTAATTTTGTTTATTACAACTAATTTGTTATGGTTCAACTGTTTTTCTTTCTCTACCATTTTCCTCGCTATAGTGAGGTGAAAAGTTGTTTCGCTCGGAAGCAAAGTTGTTTTGCGTCTCGTGGCATGAAACCCTCGCTACGATCAGGAATCAATCATCAAACCACCCGCTTCACTCGTGGTTCAATCTTGGCGCCCTTCGCTTCCTCTGGTTTCAATACAAATACTCGCGTCAAACAACAACTTTGCAGCCTTGCATAACAAATAACTATTTTATTAATTCAAGTTCAAATACGAATTCCGATGCTATATTAATGCAGCGCAAATGAATCAAATAAATAATTAATAACCTGTACGGAACGGATAAAACAAAAGAAAATTACTATGCGTTTTTAATTTGCCAGATTCCGCATTTGAAATATAAATTAGGCATAAGGACGACAAGTCGCGAATTATTGTTATATAAGATACGATATAATATATCGTATTATGTCTGCTGCTAAGCAGTACTGTGAAAAAAAAACAGGCATCAAAGTGTAAGGAGGCTTCTCTGACTTGAAACAATTTTTCCCTGTGTACGTCTTTAAGATCAATGACACTGAAATTATTGACGCACTCGGACGTAAATCCTGAAGTAAACGGTCATTGGTATAGTTTTAACAGAACATTATCGGTCATTGCGGTCTTTTAGACGATTTTCCTTGACTTGAGCTAGAATTTTGTAGCCTTGCTTACGTAAGTTAAAACAAAAGTTTATACTCTATCGTATCAAAACAAATCACCTCGGCAGCCCAACGGTATATACTGTAGGCGCTGGATGAGGAGATCTCGGGGTTCATTCCCGGTAAGACCATGTTGGGAAATTTTTGTAAATTGCTTATGGTCTGGGAGTTCTGAGAATTGCCTCGGAGAGAATTCCGTTGCTCTGGTACTCATTGTACAGGGAGTTTTCTGGTTAATTTTTTTTTATAATACCAAATGACAGGAAGAACAAGTAGTGCGTCTGGTGGTAAGCGACACGCCTATCCATAGCAGTTGCAGTGCTAAATTAAAAAAATTACAAAAAAAAATTAACGTATAGTTAATAGATTGTTGCCATATTTAGCACCAGACAAATTGCACATTGATATGGCTGGTGATTTTTTTTTTCATGATATCAAGTGACGGAATAAATATATCTTGCGCCTGGTGACAAGCGACACGTCTACCCATAACAGTTGCAATGCCACTCAGAGCGTTAAATCGCAAAGATCTGAGGGTCACTGCCACTGCATCCCTCACCCTGAGACGTTAGTTGACAAGTCCCACGTGACTGTAATTACACCAGCACTCTTACCCTTCAAAACCGGAATACAGTAATGTTCACATTACTGCTTGGCTTCAGAAATAGGCAGTACTTCCCTCGACGAAGACTTTCACAAGGAACTGTACTGCTGCTATTATTATTATTATTTAATACTGTAATTCCCGAGTCAGAGCACTGACATTTATACCTTATTTTAATTGAAATAACGTACAATATACATTGATAATTAGTGTCTTCTGCCAACCGCCAGTTTGCGCTGGCCCTTATTAAAGCAGACTCGGCTTAAACCGGTGAAAAAAAAATTTATGTTCATGCAATAAGGGCGAAAAACACGTGCATTAGCGTCTGTAGGCCCGAGCGGAAACGAAGCGCATATTTTCCGCTCTTATTACATAGACATAAAGTTTTAATGGATTCCGTGTCCATAAGTATGGTGACTCCCTTAAATCTTGTTATCTATTTATAAATTAAAAAGTCAGCTCAAACCAAAACCGTTCTCACAATGGAAGGAAGTTCACAGACCGTGCGTCATCGTGTTCAAAAAAAAGAAGCGATGTGTGTTTGATATTTATTTTTTACCTCCCGTTGGATATCACGCTCATATGAAAACACTTCACGTCCGTTCTGTTTAGTTGGAATAATGTTTCTTCGGATAATGATATCCGCTTGGTTCTATATGAGATATTATGTTGTCACATGTCATCCCTCAAGAGACGTAAACTTTCTCAAATAAAAACTCAATAATATAATAATACACATGCAGAATCTAAAGCAATCACTGCCGTTACAAATCAAATGCCGTTACAAAATTTTTCTTTTTTAGAAGAGGAGAGAAAAGACAGTGTTGCCCGCCTACAATAAAATGAAACTATTTTCATACAATTAAGCAATAAACCCTACCTTTAGCAGAACTATACGTTTAAATATTTTTTAAATAAGTGGCAAAATCATCGAAAAGTGACTGGAAAAACGACAAAATAGATAACGTACGTGACATCACTAGAGATCCTCGGGAATGAGTTCGTCAAGCCATACCCATTTCTGCCGCATGTAATGTGAGCATTGTTGCGTTCTGGTTTTGAATGGTAAGAGTGCTGGTGTAATTACAGTCACGTGGGACTTGTCAACTAACGTCTCAGGGTGAGGGGTGCAGTGGCAGTGCCCTTCAGATCTTTGCGATTCAAAGCTCTGAGTGGCATTGCAACTGTTATGGGTAGACGTGTCGCTTGTCACTCGACATCATAAAAAAATCACCAACCATATCAATATGCAATTTGTTTGGTGCTAAATATGGCAACAATCGATTAACGATACGATAGTTTTATTTCGTTATTGTTTCCCAAAAATGTTAGTTTTGGAATTGCGTCACTTTATTATTGTTGGTACGATATTATATGGATAAGAATGTACATACAAGAATGTGTCTTTACTTATGAACTTGTGTATGAAAATCTTTTTGCACCGTTTGGATATTTTTGGTCCAAGATCCAGAATATTTAAAAGGAGTAGAGTAACTCACCTACTACTTATATTGTTAGCAAATTGTAAACAGTTGATCTTTCTTGTTACTTTACAATCAGTCTTCGCACACAGGTACGACCCTGTAGAGACACCGACGTATAAATGGGATTTCAGGGGTGCTGGGTTAGACCCAAAGTGCCTGTGGTGCCCCAACACAGCCCATGCAGCACTTACTATTAATGCCCCTTGTGCCCTAATGCCTGTACGACTTCTACACGGCTGCGTACAGCGTAGTCAAGGTAGCAACGTACTATTCAGGGTCAATATAAGAAGACTTTACAATCATGTGTAAAACATAAATAGGATTACAATCTAGTTAGAATAATTATAATATAATATTTAACTTTTATTAATATAATTTGATTATTATCTGTTTTGTTGTCTTTCTATTAAATAAATAAATAGATACATAAATTAACTAGTTTTCGAACAAATTGAAAGTTACGTTCATTCGTGCCTTTGGCACGTCACACGCACGCAAAAAATACAGGAATAGGTTTAAAGCAACTGGATTTTTCCCCGCTTTCTACGACAACTAAATGTGGCGAAGTTCTATTAATAACAAAGAACCACACTGCAAACTCCATCCTGTACTTAAAATAATCAAAACAAATCCCATGACACGAAGGGACACGGTCAAACGTGACCGACCCCGCGGGCAGACAATGGCGGAGTTACGCGTCGGTGCATCTAATTATCATTACGACTGTACTGCATTCGGGAGCTTCGTGTGTGGAAGGGAATTAAGGTTGGTCGGATTTTTACTTAATAAATTGATGTTGGAGAGCTCGTATGGCTCGAAACCTCGTAAGGTTTGGGAGCCGGTAGGAGTCGGCAAAAGTCCGAGATGGGTTTTGATTTCAGGCAGAAATTACCTTTTTTTGTGATAAAGTGACGGGATAAACAAGTCTTGCGCCTGGTGTCCATAACAGTTGCGTGCCACTCAAGAGCTTTTAATCGCAGAGATCTGAGGGACACTGCGACTGCGCCTGTCACCCTGAGATGTAAGTTGACAAGTCCCACGTGCCTGTAATTTCAACAGTCACTCATATTACAGCTTGGCGACAGAAATAGGTAAAGTGGCAGTACTTCTCTGGACGAACTCTTTAACAAGGAGCTCTTCTGCACTAATACTTCTGCTACCTCCGAATGAAAGGATTAGCGAAACAAGATGTACAACCCCTCTAATCGGATTTTCATAGCTTGTTTAGTTTCAGATTTATTGTTAACGAGCTCCGTGCCATAGCGGTTTGCACTGTAGGAGCTAAATGAAGAAGTCCCAGGGTTGAATCCCGGTAGATTGAACTTATTTTAAAGGCATTTTTCTTTGTGTTTGTTCGATTTTTGTATCAATAATAATAACAAACTAGTAGAGTACCTATTTTCACAAATAACTTTTTTATAAAACGACCGACTTCAAAAGTTTATGGAATTACATGTATTTGTTAAGTTTTATTGAAACCGGTTAACGGAAAGTTCACCCGAATTTCAATAAACCGGATTCACTTAGTGGTGGAATATTTTTTTCAAATTTCATCACTATTGAAGTACCCACAACACAAACACACACAAAGAATTATCGAAATCGGTTCACAATGTCGGAGTAATCGCGTGACATATACA
>NW_020653900.1:11033673-11086612 GCF_003589595.1 Hyposmocoma kahamanoa
CGTGAGGTCCGTTGGTTCGTTCCGTGGCTTAGTTGGTATAGCGTCTGGCACGGTATGCAAGAAGACGTAGGTTCGAATCCGACCGGATCGAAGAAATTTTTTCTGAGTGTTCGATCTTTGTATTAATAATTATAAAAAATACAATTGTTAAAGCGACATCTCTAGTCAGCAGCTGGTAACTGTAAAGGTACCTGGCCGATTGAAGAAATAGATTTCTCACAGATGGCACTACGGCTAAAGAGTAGTTAGAAATCAAAAAACATAGTTATCTGCAACAAGCATATAGAAAAATTCGTAAGGTCCGCTACTTCGTTTCGTGGCTTAGTAGTATAGCGTCTGATACGGTGTGCTGGAAGACGTTGGTTCGATCCAACCGGATCGAAGGATTTTTTTCTTAGTATCGGACACTTTGTGTTAATTAATATACTCCCGGATACATAATACAAGCCACCTCGAATTTTTGTCAAAGAGGCCAGAATACAAAAATAGTGTTGTCATCGAAAAAAAGTTTTCCCCGGTTTTGCAAATCCAAATGCCCAAGAAGGACTTATGGAAAAGATGTTTAGTATGCTAGTTTCAAAATTGCATAATAGTTTTCATTAATCAAACATTCTTTAAGCTTAGGGCACTTAATACTGAAAATGCGTGGTGGCTCGAATTATGTGTCCGGAAGTGTAATTATAACAAACTAGTGGAGTAATTTCACAAAACAAAATATAATTGTGGTCAAACATCTCGACATTCAATAAAAAGTTAAAAAAGGATCTATATTGTTATTAAAAATTATTAACTTAATATTGTGACAAAACTACCGTAACATATAATTTTATTAAGTAAGGTATATAAAACTTATTTTAAACGAAATATAAATAATAGCAGATGTGCGCGTAAAAACAATTCCATCGACACCGTATAGGGCATGTCGTTCTCACAAATATAGAAAGCACCGGCGGAGACTCTATTTCTGTCCAGCACTACCATTTTATACAACTTGTCTAACTTAGAGTGTATCATTATGGTTAAAACAAGTTACTTAAGTGCAACTTGGCTTCTGACAGACGCTATAATTTGCTTTGTTCGATTTCTAAGTTAGGTATTATGGTGTATGGTGATTTCTTTGTTCAGTTTTACAATTGTGACTAATATAAATACTTAACAATAATCACAGAACAATAAAAACAAATAATCGTCATTGTAAATTATTTTCTTATTTATAAACTGACGAAAACTAACCTATATTAATATTATCTACAATATAATTTACTTATTTTTTTTTTATAGTACGCGTCGCGAGGCGTCAATGGATGCGGCTAGCATAGGACCGTGGTGGATGGTACAAACTTCGGGAGGCCTATTAATACCCAGCAGTGGGTGAAATCAGACTGTGGATGATGATGATGATGATGCTGAATTATTTTTTATGAATGTCATCACTTGTGATGAAGATATATCTATTAACACAATATTGGTGTCTCTAACGATTTTGGCACTTAGCGTCCTAGAGCCAGACGGTGTCTCCAACACGCAGCTGTTATTTTAATCAATTTTTTATACTTAAAATTATAACAAAAATAAAACAAAATTATAAAAAAAACCTTTTTTCACCAAAATCGTTAGGGACGCGGTGTTTCAAGAAGGCGGGACGAGACAATACGTAATTTTAAATTTCATTCTATTTTATATTGAAACGCCGAAACAAAAACGGAGCGTACCAAATTTAAAACTTTTCTTTTTTTTGATTACCGTCTGCAAATCGCGTATCGAGGCTACGGATACAAGGTCATTCAGCCTCTTTAGAGCCATGCCAAAACAATCACTGGCAGTAGTGGCTGATAACGAAACCGTGTTAGGATCTAATGCATGCAAGTTAACGGTTTAAGCTCTCCGCACACGAAACGATCAAGATAAAAAAATGTCGGATATTACATTGAGTTTCAAAAATAAATAAATCATGTCCTTGGATTAAATAACTCTTAAGAAAACTTTCACACCTTTAGGAAAGTCAATACGGTTGATTATCGTTAATTACAGGTGTTTTACCATGTTATGACTTCTTATAATTTTCCCGATATTTCGGAACAGTTACACGCTGCATGACCACGTCATATCGTGGTACGGAAAGTACAATAATTAGTAGTGATAATCAATGAATAACGACAAAAGTCGTTTATGGGATATTTGGCAAGTATCCAAAACTATAGATTTTCATTTCATGATAATTCACAAAATAATTATCACTACCTGTAGGTAATAGGTTTGTTTTTACCAATATTCCGGAACGATTACACGCTCCATGATCACGAGTTGACTGGCCAGCTAGTGGATAACAGCTTTAAGGATGCGTACAGATCTGGCGAATTCATATTGCACGCGTGCTGCATGCGTGCAATTACATACATGCTAATATACGAGTTGACTGAAGCGCTTAAAACTTTAAATCAAATATTGATGATAGAGTAACATTTCGAATTTTGATCGACTTGATTGTTCACGAAAGTGAGGTTAAATTTAACCAATAAATAAATCATAGTCAACACAAACTAATTAAGCAAAACTTGTTGAAAAAAAAACTGTAAGCATCAAAATTGGTTTCATAAAAGGAACAGACCTCAAGAGTTTAAAATTACACCCATTTGCCAAGTTTTATTGAAATCGGTTTACGGAAAATGGGTGGAATCCGGATTCATCTCTTAGAGGTGGTGTATATTTTCTTCGATTTGAATGCGACCACTACCAAGGACCCCCTTTCCAACAAACAAAAGAATGATCGAAATCGGTTAACAAATGTCGAAGCAAGCACTCGCGTAACATACACAAAAAAAACAGTCACATTGAGAACCTTCTCATTATTTTGAAATCGTATAAAAACGAATGCAGTCGATGGAGCCAACAATTATTTTTCCTACTGTTTCCGAACAGGAAATTTAGAAAAATCGTGATCGTGCTGTTGAATCGTGTGTGAAGACTGGTAATCACATAAGAAGTGTGTAATCGACGCTTTATTGCAAGCACTCACGCCTGTCAGTCGGATTATGATATCGGAGCGAAGAAACTCACAAGCTAATCGTTGCAATTGAAACGCGAAATGTTGCAAGAGATCGAGAGAACATTATAAAAAAAAAACAATTAAAGGCTAACATATATTTTTCATCTATTAAATATAAATAAATAATTTACTTTTCACTTCTCATGCTCTAAAACTACGTCAACATAGCCTTAATCCCTGGGGAGTAAAAAGTATCAAATTTTTTAATATACACGTGAACCAACTCAAACAGCCAGTAATAAGTAGTGCGCTTGGTTTTAGTTCCGTGCCTTTTCCGCATAGACGGTGGCGCCATATTACTTTCCCGCGTTTGTGCATTTGTGGCATCTGTGTCTGGTTGGAATAAAAATACCACGAGGACTTCAGAATTTTGGTATATAATTTGGTTGTAGAGCGAAAACGATTCAAATTTTTTTTTATCGCATACAAATACACGCGATTCAGATCCGAAAAAATAGTTTCATTACCCATTATTTAAGCTTCTTACAGAACATGTGGTATTATAAAGTCAAAGTCAAATAATCTTTATTTCATTGGTAAGTAGTTTTGCTCTTGGGCAAAGGTAGACCCTCTAAGATGGAACGATCTCGCTCAGAAGATGCCTATTTAATCACACCTTAAAGCTAGTCGTGTTGTAAGCTGTTGTTGTTGCTGAAAGCTAGTCGTGTGTAGTCGTGTGACATCTGCGCTCCGATTGGCTAGCCCGAGTTCGAAACAATGGACGGGTATCGTCAATGGGTGTCGTCAACTGTTTCACTTCAAATCGACCAGTTAATTTGAGTTTTGCTATAATGGACGAAAATTGCAAAATTACATATTTAATATTTAATTAGCGATGAAATGTGATTACGTTTGTTTTGTAATTAGATGCTTTGCTGTTTCTCCCACACCACCGAATAGAACAGCACGGCATTGTTAGAGATATTATTTTTATTAGAATAAATACAGAATATTTTTTTGGAATATACGAAGACGTATACACAGGTCAGTAGTTGAGTATTTCAGTGCAAACGAGAGTTGATATTTATAAGAGCTGTATCGCTAATGTGTTACCAGGAATATATGGCCCTTATTTCGTCTCTATTTCTGGTTATATACTCGATGTTTAAGTGTTATGGAAGTCAGTGATTCATGTTCCATGAGATTTTTTTATTCATTTTCAACTGTAATTATCTTTGAATAAACATGTTTTTAGATATAAGCATTAAAGTCGCACAGAAATGTCGGATTGTGTAAAAGGGCCTCATCAGCTTATAAACAGCGAAATAATGGATTCGTTACACATATTCATTCACAGTTGCCACTTGTGACTGGCACATCGTAATAAGTTTAAAGAAGAAAATAGGCACTTTTTATGTGAAATAGGCATACGTTCAGATTAGATTCCACCTTAAGAACAGTTAATTTGAGTTTTTAGGATTTCGCGATTATTAAAAACTGGAAATTAAATTATTTTAAACCGACTTCAAAAAACGAATGTGTGCGTCTGAACAAGCCGCGCTGCTACGTTTGTATGGACTTATTTTCATGATACCAAGTGATAGGACGAACAAGTTGTGCGCCTGTTGGTAAGCGACACGCCTGTCCATAACAGTTGCAGTGTTACTCAGAGCATTAAATCGCAAAGATCTGATGTCTGCCTCTGCGCCCATCACGTTGAGACATAAGTTGAAAAGTCCCATGTGCCCGTAATTCCACCATCATACTTATACAAAAACGCCACTATGTCAGTCCGATTACAGGATCAGAGCTCTAATTCTATCCAACTGCAACGAGGCGTGAGACAGGGAGATGTGATATCTCCGAAAATGTTCACTGCTGCGTTGGAGGATATTTTCAAGCTTCTGGACTGGAAAGGACTTGGCATCAACATCAATGGCGAGTACCTTACACACCTTCGATTTGCCGATGATATAGTTCTTATGGCTGAATCCTTGGAAGACCTGAACACAATGCTCGAAGATCTCAGTAGTTTTTCCCAAAGAGTGGCTCTTAGGATGCACACGGACAAGACGAAGATCATGTCGAATGTCCATGTACCCGCTCCAGTTAAAATTGGGAGCATTACACTCGAAGTTGTTGACCATTACGTATACCTAGGGCAGACAGTCCAGTTAGGTAAGTCCAACTTTGAGAAAGAGATCTTTCGTCGAATCCAGCTCGCATGGGCAGCGTTAGGGAAACTACAAAAAATCTTTGCGTCCAAATTACCTCAATGTCTCAAGACGAAAGTCTTTGACCAGTGTGTGTTGCCAGTGATCACATATGGATCAGAAACGTGGTCCCTCACTATGGGCCTCATAAGAAGGCTCAAGATCACTCAGCGGGCAATGGAGAGAGCGATGCTCGGTATTTCCTTACGTGATAGAATCAGAAATGAGGAATTCCGTAGGAGAACTAAAGTAACCGACATAGCTCGAAGAATTGCTCCGCTGAAGTGGCAGTGGGCGGGGCACATATCTAGGAGAGCCGATGGCCGTTGGGGCGGAAAGGTTCTTCAATGGCGACCGCGCACCGGACGACGCTCAGTGGGTAGGCCCCCTACCAGGTGGACCGACGACCTGGTGGAGGTCGCGGGAAGCCGATGGATGCGGGCAGCGATCGTCGTGGAGATCGTTGGGGGAGGCCTATGCCCAGCAGTGGGCGTCGTATGGCTGAATAATGATGATGATGATGAGAGTTATCATACTTGTCTTATTATATATACTATGGCGATAACCTAGTAAGAGATTATCGGTAGAATGAGCGTCAGAGCAAAGAAAACCATCGAGACTAAAAACCAAATTGGAAAAGTTCGATGTTTTCCTTCGCCGTTAACGAGTATTGCTACTCAACATTTACAATTGTATAGTCAACAGCACATCAATCTATAAACTTTTATCCGAATATCGCGTCAGGAGCAACGGAATAAAATTTATCAATGTGTAGTTTGATACGCTGCCGTCTCTAAGTACTTAGAAATTAAAGTCATAAGTAAATGTCTCTACAGGGATTCGAATCGTCAACCTTTCAATTTAGAAACAAACGTTCTCCCACTACCTCTATATTAAAATTTTCTATATTTTTCGTAGTAATAAAGTCAATAATGACCTGAATCACAATTACTATAACACTTCACAAATACCTGAGTCTGCAGCAAGACGAAGTGACTCATCTCGACTTTAACAACGTCTGTGTGAGTCAGGTTTTTCTCAAGAATTTGAATTTTTCTCACCTATTTACTTTGTAGGTGTATTTTTAATGTTAGTGATTTTTTGTTTATATGGATTGTATAGGTAGCGTGAAATAGTTTTTGTTATAGATGTAATGTGTCTTGAATATTTTGTAAAATGGCGTAAACCGTATTTTCACAAATTAACGGTTTTTCACTTCCGTATTATAGCGTCAAATCCTCTCAAGTCATAAAAGTGTATTTTTGAAAATTTAGTAAAATAGCGTAAACCGCATTTACATGAATTAATGGTTTTTATAAGCGCCATTACTGTCCTTGAACTTGTTAATTACGAGTATTATAAGAAAAATAGATTATACGTAGACTTGTTAGTGATATGTAGTCATAGATTCAAATATTTTCCCTTTGTTTCATTATAATTTTGAAATATTTATTTTATATTACAAGCAGTAGAGCACCTTGTGAAAGAGTTCGTCCAGGGAAGTACTGCCACCTTACCTATTTCTGCCGCTAAGCTGTAATGAGAGCATTACTGTGTTCCAATTTCGAAGGGCAAGGGTGCTGGTTAAACGATAGGCACAAGGGACTTGGTAACTTATGTCTCAGGGTGACGGACGTCATGGCAGTGCCTCCCATATCTTTGCAATTTAAAGCTCTGAGTGGCACTGCAAATGCTGTAGACAGGCGTGTCGCTTACCACCAGGCGCACTACTTGTTCGTCTCGTCGTTTGATATCACAAACTTGTACCATGGGGCAACTCAGTACTTTTAGAAGGTGCATTTAAGATTCAGACAAAATGTATTCGGGTGATCTGCGGTGCGTGTTTCGACGACAACTGTAAACCGTTGTTCAAAAAACTAAACATACTGCCGTTATACATGCATGTACATTAGGGATATCTGCGTATTTGTCGAAAATTATCCTCAATTATTTCAAAACACGTGGTGGAATGATTCAAAGGCAAACAAGAGCTAAAATTATGAAGCTTTTATACCAACCTCGTTGCCATAAAGAAAATCTGTTTCAACATGTGTATAATTATTATCAATAATTTACCGACTTCAAAAGTTTGCTTATCTGCTTTTCCGATTTCCATGGGATCTTCTCATCAGATTCTGACTTCTTGGTGACAATGGGAATGTCAACCGTGACCATGAGACCTGTGAAGGATCCGAAACGTCGGTTTGTTTGAAAAAACGCGATTTAAATCCGGAAAATAATAGTTTCATTTCCTATGTGTAACAATCGCGAAAACCTAAGAACTCGACAATGGGACTGTTACGGGCTCCTTTGTAAGTTTTATATTTTCTTTTCTGGTTGGCACAGTGACGGTGATTTGTTGATTACACGTATTGCGTCAAGTGAAAAGTAGACTTTTATTTGTGGAAAATAATTAGTAATTTTTGATAGCCGAAACGATCCCAGGACAACATCAGGGACCACTTGGGGTGTATATCCTTTCAAACAAAAGAAGAATTTTCAAAATAGGTCCGCAATAGACAGAGAAATTGGTGAATACACGGACATGCCTGTAAAATTTGAGGTTTTCCTTCGATTTTCATGGGATCCCCTCATCAGATTCTGACTTGGTGAACTCCCATTGGGACCACCACGAGAGTGCACCCATTCAAACAAAAAAAGAATTCAAAATCGGTTCACAATTGAATTAGACTAATAAGTGCAATTGACGGTAGAGACCGAACATGAAATCCTATTAATATTTGCACATCTGCTTGATTTGGTTGAATACAATGTACCTAATTTCACTTAAGACCTTTATCATTACTGTATTCTGCCAAATAAACGTACACTATTTTATTCAAAAATGTGCCAATGAATGCTGTGGTGTACCGTCAGCGTTTTTATCATACTTATATATATCTTTGTTTATAAGCTTAAATGTTTTCAGTGTAGATTGTTCTTAATATAATTAATAATTAATATAATATTGACGGTAGTAACAATCGCGCGCGAAAATATTCAAAATAATAAGCGCGCTGCGTTCTGTATCTGAAGCTCGTAAATAGACTGATAGCAAACGAGTACAAAAGTTGAATAAGTACATTAATTTATTATTTATTACACAATATAAATATTGATATGAAAAAGCTTCATACGGTTACACAATGACACTCATTTACTTTTTTATCATTATTTTATCAATGTTTACAAATTAGCTACATTGTGGTCGCATTACATTTTATTATTTCCTAGTTGTGACAATAAATAACTCGTTCACTTTGTGACAAGAATACTTTAGCAACTTTATTTTTTATTTTTATGATATCAAAGGACGGGACGAACAAATCGCAAAGATCTGAGGGGCACTGCCACTGCGCCCGTCACCCTGAGACATAAGATGACAAATCCCATGTGCCTGCAATTTCACCAGCACTCTTGTTCTTCAAAAGTGGAAGGCACTAATGCTCACATTACTGATTGGCGGCAGAGATAATAAGATAGATATTATATTATATCAAATAAAACATTTTATATTATATAAAATAAATAAACATTATGATAATTATAATTGAAAATTATATAAAATTGTTTCAAACTTTGTATAAACTATGCTTTCAGAAATGCAAACATTAAATACTAAAAACATCGTCAGAAAAAAAACTTTTCTCTGTTAAAATTCGGCTAACACCGGTAAGCTTGTATTTATTTTTAACCTTGTATAGTTTCATTATATAGGCTAGCTAGTTAAGTTTTGGATGCACTAGAAACTGCACCTGATATGCGCATGAATCAACGTATAATAAATTCTATAAATGAGTCAATAGGGCGCGCGGGCGCAGCTGCGGCAGGATATGCGTGGGAGTTATTGCGAAAGCAGCTGACTACTCAGTCTAGACTTTTGATTGAGTTAAGTTTTATTAGCGAATGGGCTAATGATGAACACTGAAATAATTTGGACGCTTTTCCATTGCCATAAATTTTATTTATTGTGAAATACGTTATTAACATTGATACAAAAATCGAACACACCAAAAATTCTTCGACCCGACAGAAGCCGAACCGTTTGTCGCCTCAACGTACCGTACGCTACCATAGGGATCGAAAAAAGAAATTCGATCTTTGTATCAATAATGCAGTTTTTTTTTGTTAATAATTTTGGCTTGGATACTAGTTCTTTAAGCCATGTCTTCGTTTAATTATGTTTCTGTAAATATGGCCGCCACAAAGAGGATAGGCAATTTGAGGCAGCGTGTTTGGATTGACTCGGAATTCTTTAGAACGGGCCGATACGGGTATTTTAGTTCGAGATTCGTATAATTTCGCGTTTTAATCTTCGATTAAGGCACAATAGCTTTATCCTATTCCACTTTAAAGTAGATTTCACAAAATAATTGAAAGTCAAAATAAAAACGACACTTTTCCCTCCAAAAGGCCCAGAGCGAATAATAATAATAATGCAGTATGTTCGCAATGATCGCGGATAGTTGAGCGTGTGATCAGTTTAAGTTATCGGGCCTGCAAAAATAAGCATTAATCAGAAAAAATCTGAAATATTTTTAGAATGGACGAATTTTTGTTAAAAAATAAATATTTTTGAAAAAAAATTATGATTTCTATTTTAAATCAATAAATAAAATGTGAAAATTGTAAAACTATAATCTGTTGTGCATCCAACCACACCACGTGACGTTAGATGTAAGCAAACAAAGACATTTCCAACGTATTCACCTTTCGTGTAAAAATCTTGTTTTTTTTTTCGCCTAAAAGCATTTATTAACAAAAAAGCGATAAACATTTTGGATTAAGAAGAGTAGTCAATCAATATGCAAAATTCTCGCAAATGGTAAGTACACACTGAACTGTTAGTTAACCTACCAATGACGTCACGCGTTTTTCGTTGTCATGGTAGCGCCGTTTGCGCGGCAATTTTTCTTAAATTACATTTAAACGTAGTTTTAGGAAAAAGAAAAAGTTTATTTAAATATAATATAATTTTTTTTGCTGTATATATCCGTTGTGGTTAATTTAAAATACTTTCTTTTCTTCTTTGCCAGGAACATAGCAATTTAAATTTGTCTTCTTTGATATTGCAGCATGTTCAGTTCAATGTTCCGAACGAATACTCTTCTCGTTTAAATGATATCAACAAATGATTACGTTCAAATATCGAATGTTTATTACTATTAAACGCATCCGGCGATGACGCACCTTTACGGAAAATATATCATACAATAAACAATTTATTATGATAATTAACATACTTACGGAATAATACTGGCACAAAAAAGGTTTCAAATTTTAAATTATTTTTTCGAATACGGCCATTGTGGACATTTAGGGTAAAAAAGTTAAACAATGGAGCAGATTTTTCTGACATAGTGTTAAAATTTGACTGTAAATTAGACAACATTTGTTTGTTCAGTATTATGACCGCTAACAATGCACATTTTCGTAACAATCCTTGAACCTATTTTACAGTAAAAAAAAAGAGAAACCTAAGGCCTCCATAAAATAACAAAGACAACACGATGCTGTGTTATTCACTGGAAGAAAGTATTGTTACGATCCACGTAGTATTGGTTTAGAATACTGTTAAGAGAATAATTGTACGAAACTCGACACCCAATTCAAACTACCAAGAACTCTATCATCATCAATCAAACAACAAAGAAAATAAATCACATGTAGTGGAATTAATGCGAACAATTTACTCACGCATACATTGCTATAATAGTAAGCTATCACTTGCAATTAATTCAGTAAAACTAGGTGACTATTGTTCACAATTGCATGTACCGTTTTTGGTTCACAGAAACATAATTCCATAAGGCCGAACCTTTGAGTTCAGTTTCAAATGAGCGGTGTGCCGGTTATTACGTTCTTACCCTAATGGAATGCGAATATAAAACAATTTACTAATTTCAGTTGAATAACTGTGTTTCAAGAACTAACTCATTGGGAAATTTTCTTTGGCAACTGCAAAGTGTATTTTGTAAATTCGAACTTCAATTACAAATTTATATTTTCTTTTTTGCAACTACATTATGGCAAGTGAGGATTTTGTTTAAATTACAGAATTTAATTTTGCAATAGAACACAATTTCTAAAAAACCAGCATTATTTTCCACTTTTATAAATGTTATTTTAAAGGAAGTTGCATGATTGTGCAGTTAAGGAGCGGCAAAAGTAAGTTTGTTGTTTTAATGAGTCATCAACGTTCGGTTCGACTAGACGCAAGCTCTTGACCTCTTGATAATGAGTGTAAACAAAGTTACCTATAGAGTCGCCAAAGAAGCTGTTAGTATGATTGCACACCAACAAATTGTATTTATAACTGAAGATATAAGATTGTGAAACGATGAGAAGTGTCACATGTGTTTTAGTCTCTGTTTGGTATAGTTTAGTTTTATTTCCTATTTTTTTTTATATAATATTAAAGAATGTGTATCCATTTCGTGTAATGGCTTCCTTTATTATTTTTGTAGTTGTAACCACTATATTTCTTAAAACCTTATTTATAATAATAGCCTTTTTTCGTCGCTTCACCCAAAAAGTGACGTATAAACTTTTTTAATTTTGCAGCGAAAAACACCTAGAAAGAATAAATACAAAACACAATTTTTTTTTATGATACGAAGTGACGAGATCAAGACGCGCGCCTGATCTTAAGCGACACGCCTGTCTATAACAGTTGCAGTGCCGCTCAGAGTTTTGAATCGAAAATATCTGAGGCGCACAACCTCTGCTCCCGTCACCCCGAGACATTAGTTGAAAAGTCCCATGTGTCTGTAATTTCACCAGCACCTTTAACCCTTTTAAAACCGAAACGCAGTAATGCTTCCGTTACTGCTTGACGGCAGAAATAGGTAAGGTGGCAGTACTTCCCTAGACGAACGCTTTCGCAAGGAGCCCTACTGCTACTAAATAGCTCTACTGCAATTCATGTAAGCAAGCTACTTGTATAACACGTGCAAATAACTTGCATGCAAGTACGACGTGTTACATTCATCGATTTATTAAATAGATAGATACTGTACTAAATAATAAATAGTAAATAGTAGAAGTAAGTACATGTAATTATAAAAGTTAGTGGCAAAACAATTTAATACACAGAACATGAACTGTTTTGAAAACAATTCAATTCAAAACCAGGTCGTAATAATCGGTAACAGTGACAAAGTAATGATAGAAAATATCTGAAATACGCATAACGCTCCGCTGCGTGTAACGCCCATTGAACTTGGTTTTGCAATTTCTACTAAGTAGAGATAATAGGATATTTACTACGTTACATATCTGCGATGCAGCGTTGGTAGTAGTTCTTGGCTAGGTAAGGTAAGATAGTTAGGACTGGGTAAAATAAGTGCTAGGTCTTAATTAAAATATAAATTATAAAATACTTTTATGAAAAATTGGGAAAAGAACGAAGAATGAAAAAGACGTGTTAGAAAATATGTAAATAGTAAGGAATTGAGTATTAACCACGAAAATGTTTAAATGTTTAATTAAAAATAGACATACCGTTATTCTTCCAAAAATATCCAAAAGTAAAAAAAAAACGATTAGCTGATTCTGACCCCAACAGCAACGAATGTCAAATGTCCTAGTTGACTATCTAACATATTAAAAAAAAAGTGAAAACAAATACAAAAATACCAGTTCCATAATGCAGTGCGGTGCAACTCTAGCGCAAACTGAGCCCATTGCAACATTGCACTTTCACTCAATACATAAAGTTTAATAGGCTGTTAATGCTTAATGCATCACTTTTACGAGCTTTCTTAACACTGTAATGAAGAAAACACGATTTCATTTGAAAACTTAGCATATTTTAAAGGGTCTTACGTAGACTTGCAACAGCATTCTATAAAGGTTTTTCGTTATAATAGTGCCCGTTACGCCGTCATCGCAAAACTTGAGACAGCATGTCACATAATTAAGCATCAGCTCAAAAAACTATAGTGCGTAACTCTGCTACTCGTGTAAGCCAAAAGAAAGTGGTGAATATAGTTTTGCGACCCTGTGTAGCCTGTAATTAGCAAAATAGGTACATGATAGTAACCTTAGAGTATGGATTATCAAAAGTTTTGTTTTTTCTAATTCCAGATTTCCGGAAATATTTTATTCTTATTTTTATATATTTATTTTTTTTATTTCAGCCATACTTAAACTATCATTACAGATTATTACCCAATGCGATAGTCTGGAAAATATAATTAATATTTGCAAGTAGATAATTATTATTTATCTAAGTTATAACTACAGAGGACACGTAAATATGTCCATCTCATTATCAATCAAGTTCACGATCCGTGTTGAGCGTATAGTCCTACTGCAAGTCGTGCGCCTCGTGGTCAGCTACACGCCTGTCCATAACAGTTGCAGTGCCACTCAGAGCTCTATCCCAAAGATATGAGGTGTACTACCTCTGCGACTATCATCCTTAGACTTAACTTGAAAAGTCAAGCGTGCCTGTAATTTCACCAGCACCCTTATCCTTCAAAACCGAAACATAGTAATGCCCACATTAATGATTGGCGGCAGAAATAGGTAAGGTTATCCGCATTAGCAAAACAAGTCCTTGCTTGTAGCTTGTTTTTAAAAGTTTATTTTGGTGAAATCTTCAGTGTCTAATCTATCAGTGCATTTTTTTACATTGCGCCACTAGAATTACTTCAAAATCTAATTCCAGTTTCCTAGGCGAGTAATTTTATCTTACGATGCAGTCAAAGCATTTTCGGAAATTTGGATTTTGAAAAGTAATTAATTAAATATTTTGTGGTTTCAAACACCCTATTCCGACCATTGGTTATTAGAGTGATTTAAATGGCAACACTGAGTCGGAAATGTATTTGATTCCAATAATTGCTATTGATGGTTGTGTCTTTTGTTTTAGTTGACATCGACGAAATTGTACGCCTAAGTCACATTTTTTTAAAGTGCCAATTTGCACTCTATGTAAAGAACGTAAAGGAATAAAACCGAATGAAATAGAAAAAATCTGTTAGTGCCAATAACTCCCAAGGAAAGACGGCAAACAAACAAAACAATCAACTCTATGATAGAAACAATAGAATCGTTTGTATGGAAATTAATGTTGCGAGGGAGCTTTGACTACTTATCATCCATTGTTAATTTTATGTAAATTCTGAGGTGCTGTATTATCATTCAACCACCTGTTTAAATGCTTGAATATTTTGTCTACAGGTTTTTAGCCGACTTCAAAAAAGGAGGAGGTTCTCAATTCGAATGTATTTTTTTATTTCTGTTTACGCGATTACTTCGATATTTGTGGACCGATATCCACAATCTATTTCTATTATTATTTTTTAAACACACTCATAGACCCGCATTAGGGAAATTCGCGAAATTAACAAACCCGAAAAAGAAAAATTTTAAAGTCGATTTTTTTATAAAAAAAAATAGTTATTTCTTGTACGACCTTAGACACGATACCTACGATACTTAGACGACCAAGTCGCGCGCGTGACGTTAAGCATCACTCCTACCCATAATAGTTGCAGTGCTTTAAATAGCAAAGATCTTAGGGGCACTGCCACTGCGCCTGTCACCCGGAGATAAATTCCATGTGCCTGGAATTTCACCAGCACCCTGCAGTAATGATCACACATTCACAAATAAACATGGTGGCAGTACGTCTCTGGACGAACTGTTTCACAAAGAGCTCTACTGCTACAAAAAAATACAATGTGCAAAAAAATTCCGATCACATCACACGTAACTTACGAAAATGTATTTACGTCACAGCACAACATGAAATTCAAAATCGTATTATGTAAGTAACTTTATTCCATTCGTAAATTACATCAACTCATGACGATATTGTACGAAAGCGCCACCAACACCAACTCTAACATGGCCATATTTTCAAAAATTTCTTTTCTTTTCTTTCTGCAGAATATAGGAGTTATCTGCTGGTAACCTTGACTACACCTACGGACAAAAAGGCGAACTTAATGCACTTTCACTAGAAACAAAGACTAGTAAAGAAATGAACTAAGTACTTAAGTACACTATTTTTTTAACAGGACGTTATTGACGCACAATAACTTGGCAAGGAAAACAGCTTAAACAAAGATAAATGTAAACAAACAATAATAATATATACCAATTTGAGTGCGAATAAATAAATATAAAATTAAAAAAAACTAGTCTTTGTTTAATAGAGACCAACTATGTAGTTGCTTTCGAACCTAGAAATGGCATCACTATTTCGTCTAGAAAATCTTGAAGAAATTCATTATTTAAAATGTTTATTTATTTATTGAAAGATACAAAATTAATTTAACACGAAACAATTTTAGAAATAAATATACATACGTTCACCGTACAAGGTGCTAAGTCGATACAGGTGATACAGCACTAAATATTTAGAGTCAGCCAATGAGATACAAAGACTAATCTAAAATAATAATAATAAACAATTGAAAATGTAAAATTACAGCAATAATTGATTATAAAGGATGAAAATTAGTCTTCTCGTCACCCATATCGCAAAGTTTTAAAACAAAGGTTTTCAATCAGTCCGTTCTACCTGTTATGACATACGGAGCTGAGACGTGGACGCTCACGATACGGTTAGTTCACCAGTTGAAAATCGCTCAGCAAGCTATGGAACGAGCTATGCTCGGAGTTTCTTTGAAGGACAAGGCACGAGGTTGTCCGACAGAGAACTAAGGTCGTCGACATAGCTGGTAGAATAAGCAAGCTGAAGTGGCAGTGGGCTGGCCCTATCTGTCGAAGAACCGATAACCGATGGAGGAAGTGATTTCTTGAGTGGAAACCGCGGCTCGGCAAACGTAGTGTAGGACGCCCCATGGCCAGGTGGAGAGTGACGATTTGCGAAAGGCTGCTTTGAAGAGAGCCAGTGCCTCTGGCAACGATATGTTAAGGATCTGCCTAAGTTGACAAGTCCCAGGCGCCTGTAATTTCACTAGCACCCTTCAAAGCCGAATGCTCACATTAGTGCTAGCCGGCAGAAATCGATAAGTTGGCAGTTCTTCCCTGTAGGGCTAGCACGAAAAGGTGCGACTTGCGCGAGAGCAACTGCATCCGTGGCCGAACGGTTACCATGCCAGACTGTCACGCAGAGGTCCCAGGTTCTATTCCCGGGCCGGAAGAAATATTTGTATGACCTACATTTATTTCTCTCGTGAGTTTGGGTGTAATTTGGGTTAGGGTTTCCCTAGTGCAAAGCTATGTTGAGTGTGTGCATTATTCTCGCATAGAGATCTCGCGCTTTATTTCGCTTTCGCGCAATTCGCGCCCCATCGTGCTAGCCCTACTGGACGAACTCTTTCACAGGTGCTCTACTGCTACTAAACGTGGTTGTGTCTAAACCGTGAATTACAGAATGAATTATTTAACAAAGGAGCAACTCTAAAGTTTACCTAAATTAGATACCACAATTATTACAGTCTTAAAGGAATACAGTATAAAGTTTACGTATTATGCTACGTGTAAGCGTAAATAGATAAAATCTCAAGTTCCCCTATTTTAACCCTGAGGTCTTTAAATTGATTAATTGGGACATCGTTCGTCCAATAAAGACAATTTTAAATGTCACGCTAATTCGTGCGTTTAAACTGATGAGGATACAAATAATGCATTATAAAACGTAGGCATTATTATAGTAAATGACGTAAAAATGTAATAAATAATAATGAATTTAAAGTTTATTGAATATCACGATTTTTTACCACCATAATAAATAATGAATGATTGAATGGTGATATTTATTTGCTTAAAATATTTAAAAAAGGTGTAAAAGTACACATAATAAAACAGTCCTAATATTTTACTGACATTGGCATGCAAATGAAGGAAAAAATGGATATCTGCATTCTGGCAGCTAAACAATTCTAAAGCAATTCCTATTAATTATTACGATTATCATAATATTATAGTAGTAAGTTATTGTCATGTCATGAAAATGTCGATAATATAACAATTATAATATTTTACATAAATAAGCTAAGTGATCAAATTTATTGAGATTTATGTGTAAAGAAATAGATATTTTTTACCCTTAGCCATGACTTCAGATTACGTTTACATAGAAGATTTTTATTCGTATATGTAACAGCATACTGGTGAACCCTACACACAAAGTCGCCAAACTTTTTATACCATACTGCATGGCACAAAATTTATACGTAGTGTGTTTGAGTGTTGCTATGTTCCTATGGGGGTGGAATATTCTTTTAAGAGTAAACCCTCTAATAAATAAAGAAAAAAAATTATTACTTATCATTTTTATGTCAGAGGGTAATGCATTAATATCCTCACACATATACATATAATATAATAATCAATTCTTTTTGTGACATTACTCCACTAGTATGTTATAATTATTAATACTTTCATATATTTATAAAAAAAGCCTAAAGATAAAGAAACGAAATGCATAACAATTTACACAAAATCGAAAACAAAAAAAAATCCAGAACGTAAATGTTACAATATGTTCAATGTATCGTATTTTACAAAAGTAATGGAGACACCACTTTCTCTTCAATTTCGTTTCGTCCAAATATAGAATTACAATTGCATGATGCAACGTTTAAACTGCAAAAGCTACCGCGAGACTTAATCGTTTTGAAGCTTAATGTAACAATAATTTTCAACTTTTAAGGTATGAAGTAATTTTCAGAAGCACGAGCAAATGGCCAAGGAACGGCTTGTGGTCCTCCAAATTCCAAAAAAAAAAACCACACACATTTTAACAAAACCATACCATCAAAATTTATTGTATTTAGGTTGAGATTTGTTAAATCATACACCGTGTCCGCCCGTTAAGACTCTTCAAATTTTCAGTTTCGGTGTTTATATTTGTTAACGCACACACTCATATCATTAGAGTAGCCCTGTGTCGCGAGTGCCATGGACACAATTGTCGCTATCGATTTTATATGGCAATTTGCACAGCGCCATTAGCGATGACAAGAAGTATATTTTTGCATACAAACACTTTACGCTGTCTCTAGCGTCACCTGACACCATAAGCTCATAGTAGAGGTAGTCACTGGTAGGAGTGAGAGCACGCAATTTGAATAAAGCGTCGATTACACGGTCCTTAAGGCGACTATGAGCTTCCACATACGATCACGACTTTTATTAATTTCCTGTCTTGGAACGGAACAATAGAAAAGGTAATTGCTGGCGCCATCGCGCGTGTCCAATTTGAATACTGCCTTATCATTTAAAAGCGATGACGATGACGATCATTTAGCGATGCGAAAAGCGAAGCGAAAATTAATTAAAACCAAAATTTAATATTAAAACGCACCTTTCTACAAAACACCGACGATATTTAGAATGCTAAAAAATGTAACAACAACGTTCATATTGGACACATTTACCGGAACGTTTAATCGAAATGAAAGGCTATTTAAGTCTTTTCTTTTTTTTTTCAAATTAAACTTTCTGATATATGTAGCCACTGGTTTGTATGAACATTCCTTCCTCTAAATAATATGTCCATGAGTGCATATTTATTATTACATAGATAGTCGAAATAAAACATAAAAAAATAAATTGAATCCACAAATAACTCGCTTAAATTTAAATAACAAGTGGTCACAATAACTTGTTCGTAAATTTAATTGTCACGTTAATTTATAATCAATAACATAATATCAACCAAAATGCGAATTTTTTTGTTTATGTACCGACAATATATAGAAAATTTGACGAAACGAAAACATTATTCACGCTTCAATTGAATCACACATACATACATCGTACCCCTCATGGAAGAATGGCATAAGTAGAATTACGTCAAACACGTTTGTTGCTCCATTAGATCCAGAAAAATATAACCCACATCCTCTCCAATTGTAGATTAGATACAGAAAAATATCTAATCCAATTGGATAGGATATAGGTTATATTTTGGTGTATCTATTGGAGCAATAAACATGTCAGACGTAATTTCACTTATGCCATTCTTCCATTAGGGGTGCGATACGTTGAAAATAAATTTGTGTATATGAAACTTGAAATGATCTAAAATAGTGTAATTGTTTTTCACAAAAACCAACGTTTAAGCTAAAGGGCCTGACACCATGGCCGTAAGTTACTTTCTTTAGTTTAATTTCCAATGTAGCAATCACGAAGACCTCACAACTCGAATGGATATGTATTCCTGGGGCGCCCTAACAGGGTCATGTTGATACCATTTTAATTTTAAGGTCATTGTGTAATTATTACTGCGATAAATACTTTATCTTTCTAAGTTACTCAGTATCATTTAGGTCCATAGTCTTCCACGCTGACCCAATGCGTTTTAGGGACTTCATACGCGTTCCAAGGATTATGAATTTCTTGTACTTTTTTTAAATATTTGACAACATCACATACATTGCTCTGATCCCAAAGAAAGTAGCTAAAGCGCTTGTGTTACGGAAATCGGAAACAACGACGGTACCACAAACACCCAGACCCGAGACAATATAGAAAAGTTAGTGTGCAAGCCACTCGATCACGGAGGCCGTCATACTGAGCTACAATCGTGTTTGAGTTACTACTCGTAGATATTTCAAATGTAGTTTCAAAACAGCCGGTATATTTAAACGTAGTACTTACGTCTTCATTAGAATCTTATTAATTCAAAATGCAACGTAGAAAGGTGATAAATAAAACGCAGAATATATCAACGATGAAATGCAATTCGTGTACTATCTATCGCGTACGTGGTAATGTAGCTATTAGTTATTGTCACTTCAAGAGCGGTGATGGCCCAGTTGGCGGACGGTTGCTTATCAATTGAGAGGCCGACGGTTCGAATCCCTCAGGCAATATATGAGTAGCAGTAGAGCTCCTTGTGAAAGAGTTCGTCCAGGGTAGTACTGCCTTACCTATTTCTGCCGCCAAGCAGTAATGTCAGCATTACTGTGTGCCGATTTTGAAGGGTAAGGGTGCTGGTGAAATTACAGGCACATGGGACTTGTCAACTTATGTCTCGGGGCGACGGGTGCAGTGATAGTGCCCCTCAGATCTTTGCAATTTAAAGCTCTGAGTGGCACTATAATTGTCATGACAGTCCTGTCAGTTGGGGCGATACCAATCTTGTCAAATTTAACGCTACCAAAACACTGGCAAATCTAATCTCCACAAAACTGAGTCCCTTGACCGATAGCTGACCGTCTTCAGCTAAAATGCAGCCAGAAAACTTGGCATCCTTTTATGATAACAAGTGACGGGATGAACGGGACGTGCGCCTGGTTGTAAGCGACACGCCTATCCATAGCAGTTGCAGTGCCACTCAGATATTCCAATCACAAAGATCTGAAGGGCACTGCGCTTGTCACCCTGAGACGCAGTAATGCTCATATTGATGCTTGGCGGCAGAACTAGGTAAAATGGCAGTACATACATACGTCTCTGGACGAACGTTGTCACAAGGAGCACTACTACTTACCGAAAATTAGTTGCATATGCCATCCGAACGAACTTCACATATTTTTATGACTCGACGGATCGTAAAAAACTGTCTACAATGACAATATTATGTAGATTATAGTTACATCATATTGGGCACTTAAAATAGATGGAAACTCCAGTAGCATTGAAAAAAGACTTCAAAAGGCAGTCGCTAAATTACTGCTATGAACATAGCAGTTGTGGTCAGAGTTTTAAATCGCAAACACTGCCACTGCGCCCGTCACCCGGAGACATAAGTTCACAAGTCCCATGCCCTTCAAAACCGGAACGCAGTAATTAATGCTCACATTACTGCTTGGCGGCAGAAATAGGGAAAAGTGGCAGTACAGAAACTTCCTTGAACGAACTCTTTCACAAAGAGCTCAATTGCTACTCAAGATTATTTTACTGTAATATCGCAATGCTGCGAATATATGCAAAAAGAAATTCCCCAATACATGTGTATTTAATTCTCAAAGGGTATATATCATCGAGGAGAAAGTTTTCCCCCATTCTTTAACAAGAATGTATGGAAATAACGTTCAGTATACCAGATCCAAAATTACATAATATAGTTTTTGAGCAATCAAGCATTGTTTATTAAGCTTAGGTCTGAATATGCAAGGTGGCTCGGATTATAAACAATGTGTAAAAATGCACGCAATCCTACAAGACAAAGTACAAGCAACAATTGTCACGTCAAAAGATCATTGACCCTAGGTGTGTTCAATTGGTGAAGCTAGTTACGGTACGACCAATTTACTAGTGCGGTTAGCTCTTAGACAACGGTACAAGATACCTAACATTATTAGCGGTATATACAAGTTGTTGAATGCGCAAAACCTGGAACGCGGTAATTTCACCATAGAGGTTAGTGTTAATCCAATGTGACTTTTCTTTCTTCGTTCGTCGAAAGGACGCGAAACGGGATTCATTCCTTAGTTTGCCTTATTTACCCTTATTTTCTTCAAAAATGACACCAATACTGAGGTACCCTCTTTCCAACAAAAAAAGAATTAAATCGGTTCACAAATGAGTTATCACGAACATACATACAAAAAATAAAAAAAAATACAAGTCGAATTGACAACCTTCTTTTTTGAAGTCGGTTTAAAATATTCTATATTTCTACCGTCCAATAACTAAAACGCGGCCAAGTGACAAACAATAGAATAGAATAGAATATCGTTTATTGCAACCATGGTATAAATACAGCTGTTACAACATTGACTTACAATTATATGGACGTCGGGTCCGCGCTAAAAAGTGTCCGAACTTATAGGGCGTTAAAATCGTATACAGAGCGTCATTCACGCTTTAAGTCTTCGTTTGTTCGACTGACAGCGAAGCAAGCAAAATTAGACAGTACTGCGATGACATTACAATTTAAATTCAACGTTTTAGCTTTTTCATATTCCTTTACATGTCACTACGTTTAAATAGGTTGACTTGGGACATTTTTTTCGTGGTTTTTGTATTAGACCCGTCGTCCATTCATTTGTAAGTCAATGTGTTACAAGTAAAAAATAGTATGACACCTGCCAGGTATGTCTGGTTATACGTATAGCAAATTGTACTTAGACCTAGTTTGTATTATAATAACTTTTAATAGGTATTCATATCCGCCTTAGACATGTATCTTTGAATTAGGTATTAAATTTAAATATCGGTTATACAAATACATCGAGATCATTTTGCTACAGTAATTTATTTAAAAAAAACTGATTAATATGCTTTTTTTACAAGAAATGTCTTTAGTTTGGAAGTGAATGAATTGTTTTTGTTTAATGTTTTATATTATTAATTATTAGACATTTTGTTGTCAATTTTACAATATAAAAACTTATGCATTTATATTATAAACCTTTTTTAACGACATCTAGAATCAGTTTTGGGAGGACCATTTTGTGCGATATCACGCAATACATGCGATAGATAGGTCATAATTCTCTATTCAACCTTCTAAGGCCCAGCAATATACAGTGGGAAAAGCACTAAACGCCTAATGTGCATTAAAATGTACTAAATATAAATTACATGCTTCAGTTTGCCCAGTAAGCATGGCCTCAGTTTTGTACGAAAAAACCTTTTTTTTTTCTAGATACCCTATGATGAAACAAAATATATAAGCGTTAAATTTGAAAGCGATATTTTCATTATAATAGGTCTGAGTCCCTTCATACAATGTACATTTTAATGTACATGAGGCCTTAGAAGGTTAAAAACAGTCAAAGTTAGTTTCCGACACATCAGAACTTACCTAACTAAAATATCATTAAACAATTTGAATATTCTAAAACTGGGTTATGGTTTTTTTTATGATATCTCAAAAAATTATTTTATCACACAGTGGCGTTTTAGTTTGCAGACGGCAGATTTCACATGAAAAACTACCGAAACCAAAAACAGACGGGTAGATGTACACTAAAAAAATTTATTGAAATAAACAAGATGTAGTTTAAGATGTAATGTAACTTGTTTCCATCTGAGTCCTTTAAGCAAAATGATTGCAGCGACAATTTTTAGTAGCTGTAGAGCTTGTGAAAGAGCTCGTTCAGTAAGTACTTTCACATAACCTTTTTAACGTTTGGATGACCTGTTGGACAGGCGTGTCGCTTACCACTACGCTAACGACTTATTTGTTTGTCCCGTGACTTGTTAAAAAAATTACGAATTCGCCAAACAAGCTAATCTTGTTTGGAATCAGTTTTTTTAGGGTACCTATCTATCAATACTGCCGTCCTAATTAAAAAGAACGCATGTCAAAAATATGAAATTTCCTTTTTTACACTTTTCGGTGGAAATTATATCAATGTATCATATGGACTATCATAAAAAAATTCTTTGTTAGTAATTTATTTTAACAAGTTATTAAGAAAATTATGTCCAAAATCAGTTCATTTCCTAAGCAAGTTGTCGTATGTCCTATATTCCTAAGCAAATACAATTTATACTTTCAGACGTAAGTTGGACCTGCGTCATATTTGCCTATTAATTTTCCTTAAATCGCTAAGTGAAAAAGACGTTATAATTTTTTAGGACAATAGATTTACGCGAGTTCACTCAACCAACTGCAAACAAAAGTTGGTTCTAGTTGATTATCTCGAAGAGGGCCATAGTCCAAGAGATAGCAATGGAATAGAGGAAATGTTACAATTACCGCATTGAGGTAGATTGAGACTTCCTCTGCCCTGCATAGGCACGGATGACTTGTGACGGTAATGCTGGTACACATACAGAAGTATCTCTAGTAGGTTTTGAATATAAACAGATTGATTTACGGTCTCCTCAAATTGATGCAGAGATGCAATAAGGCTCATTACACACGACGCCGTAACAGCTGCAGCGCCGCAGTAGTAGTCACACTTTCATACACCATCACGGACGGCGGCGACGAGAGCTGACGCAATTTTCTACCAATGTACCATTTTATTTGATAACGCTGCGATATAACACTGCAACTTCCTCGGCGCCACGGCGCCGTGTGTAATCAGCAGTGATCGGAATTGAATTGTGCGAGTTAATTTAGCTAAAATAACGTGGACATTCCCTTCTACAAATCCCGAGATTTCTCGGAACTGATTATATTTGAAAAGCGTATTATTTATTGAAATTTGAGTACATTTCCTATTAAATATTTGCTACAAATTATTGTCTAAAAAATAATATTGTAGTTGTGGTTCTTTAGGTACTTACGTATTTAATGTAGACTTCTTCCAAACACTCCAATAAAACGCCGTATTAACCAAACTGATTTATTAAATTATCTATTCCTCCAACAATGTATACTAGAACTTTAAAATATACTCAACAAAATTTGTAACCACAAAATACCGTTATAATTCCTGATCAATCTAACTTTAACATTTGATGAGATACGAATGCATAAATTTTTCTTTCACCTAAGACATTGCCTCGTAAATCCCTTCTTTTTTCAATTCCCGCCATTTTTCGCAAGTAGGGAACTTTAAAAGCAATGTCATTGGCTAGTCGAACCGGTAGATAAAGTGTTCGGACTAATCACAATCAACACCGACACGCCATCTACACGGTAACATTTCGGAAACCTAATAATATCAATTAACAAACTTTTTAAATTAATTTATGGAATAAGCTTATTTACCCTTACAATATTTAAATAAATGATAATGAAAATAATTGTACTATTTTACGATTACATATTTCTTACATTAAATACATTAGCCATTTAAAAAACAAACATGAGACAACCTATATTTTGGAATATTTAGAAAATAAACAATAAAAAAAGAAATTTTATACGCCTTGATGACGAAATACGGTAAGGCTTGGGTCCAGTTAGCTCAGGATTGGGATGCGTGGAGGAATCAGGGGGAGGCCTTTGCCCAGCAATGGGATACATCGGGCTAATTGTAATTAATGACGAAATGGGTATGTCCATACTAAGAAAACATTCATACTCTGGGTAGATTAACTCCCTCAAATCCGATCACTGGTAATTAGCCTAAGTGGGCGAAATTTCAGTGCCAAATTTAATTTCAACACCATGAGCTTTTCGGTGAAAGAGAACATCGTGAGGTAACCTGTATACACCTGCAAAGCAATTCAATGACGGAACGTGTGGGAGTAACAGTCCAAGCCCTCTCATTGTAAGAGGAGACCTGTACTCAATAGTAAAACTGTATAGGCTAACTATTATATTTTTTCTTTGTAGAGAACTGTTGTTGAAAGATCGGCGACAATGATTTTTTAACATAAACCGTTAAAACATTAAAAAAGCGTTTTAAAGCCAATGCAGCTGGTAACCCTATGTCATAAGCATAAGAGAAGAAAAATATTAAAAACATTAATTCACTGGTAAATAGATTCTATTCGATTATTGTACAAAATAATATGTGTATATTAAATACATTCTGTGGCGAATTCAAGTAAATTGCGAACAAGCAACAAATTGAAATTCATAAAGATTTGCACGTGTCGAAAACTTTTACGTCTGTGAAAATAAGCATCAAAATGAATGTAGTTTCATTTCAAACGACTTTCCTTTACCACACACGGCGGAACTGGACGAACAAGTCGTGTACCTGGCATTAAGCGCCACGCCTAGCGCCTGTCCATAGCAGTTGCAGTCATTTGCAATGCCACTCAGCGCTTTGAATCGCAACGACCTGAGCCTATCACCCTGAGACACAAGTTGACAAGTTTCATGTGTCTGTAATTGCACGAAGTCCTTATGCCCGGTGCCTACGGCCCGTGGGTGCACGAGCCTCGCCGTGCGAGCTCGCGCCAACGCGCCGTAGGTAATAGCAGCCCGTGCCGGCGCGGGCTCGCCTGTACAAATAGACGCGGTGAGCTCTACTGCTACATTACACTCGCGTTGATGCTTCTTCTGTATTAGGACTATATAGAGTTTGAGTAGTATGTCACCTTGTTTGCGCTCTCTGTGTCTGCAGTGAGTTCTTCCATAGTGTAGGTGTTTGGTCACGAGGGGTACACCACCCCAGCAGCGTTATTTTATTGACAATAAATAATAATCAATAACATAACATCATCCAAGTAGACATAATAATTAGACGAATAGTGAAAGTGGACCGATCGGGAAAGTAGACCAATTGTACCGAAGGGATAATAGTAATGTGCCAGACAACCACACCTGGTCTCAAACTAGGGAATTCCCTTTCTGAGTGAACGAAATTCACTCTGCGGTACAACCCAGAACACTCAAACCAATGTAGAAAATTCAATTCCCAAATTGCTCCTACCAAAGTGGGACCTCCTAATTCAGCGGCCACGATGCAAACCGCTAGGCCAGCAGAGGTCGTCAGACCAATTGTAACAGAGGCGTTTTCATGGCTTCAAAGATTTTGATCATAATAATTGTTAATTAGACAGTGTAAGATTATAACCACAAATTTTTAAGGATTGGTAACAATGCCGTATATAGTATACAATTTAATTAGAATTCTTATTTTATTAATTATACTTATAATAGTGAATCGACTTAATGCTAAATGAAGTCAATATTAATCATAACTGATTATTAAATGTATACAGAAATTGCAGAAATTTTGATACAAAATTGCACAATCCGTAAACAAAAAATAATCATTTCACTTCATTTCATAATGTTTAAATTCACAGAATTAAATTTCATTCGATTTCCTTTCACATTACAAAAATTATTCCAATCCTTGAGATTACACACTTTGAACTGTAGCGCATAGCGCAATGCAAAACTTATACAAAGATGAAAAACACACGTGATAAGCAAACGTGATTTCACGTTTTAATAAGTAACACGTAATTCATAAAGAGAGGCAATGAGTCACAATGCAGACTCGTGTAATATGCTGCAGTGCACATTGTTTAAAAGTAATATTTTATGCTGAGTGTTCTGAATCAGTACTGTTATTGTATAAGCCACCTGGAGAAAATTAAACGCATGCACGTAATTTATTATTACATTCATATTGATGTTTATTTACAAGTGCCTCGTGTTCATGTTTCGTGTCTTTTGTTTCATGATCATTTTTTTTAAATTTATTAAGGCTTTGGCAAAGCCATCAGCCTTAAGCATGAAGTTTAATTATGTTTCTGTAAATATGGCCGCCACAAAGAGGATAGGCAATTTGAGGCGGCGTGCTTGGATTGACTCGGGATTCCTTAAAACGGGCCGATACGGGTATTTTAGTTCGAGATTCGTATAATTTCGCGTTTTAATCTTCGATTAAGGCACAATAGCACTATCCTGTTCCACTTTAAACTAGATTTCACAAAAAAATTGAAAGTAAAAATAAAAACGACACTTTTCCCTCCAAAAGTTCCAGAGCGAATCTGGTTTCATGATCATATGATCATGAAACAAAAGTTCACTGCGTAGATCTCGTTCTAAATTCAAATTTTCCATATACAATCATGGACCTATTTAGAAGAACACTAAAAATAGGTTGAATTACGACAACAATGATTATCATGAATCGTTGGTCACATGTACCAAGTACAAATATCATTGCATGTACCAGTGCCACTACCATAGCGACGCGTAAAATTTTTGTATACAAAATGTTGTTTCTTCTAAAGACCGCTAGAGGCGCTGTATAATTTGCCATACGCAACTGTGAAGTAATTTACGCGGTCGTTAGCAACAACTGTCACAGTAAACTCGTGGTAGAGGCACAGAAAGTTTAATTTAAAAAAAAAGAAAATTACTCAATCGTTTTTAGATTTCAATTAATCGTTGTTGCCCATCGAGTATATAACCAGAAACAGAGACGAAATAAGGGCCATCCATCCCTGGCAACTCATCAGGTAAATGCGCCTTATATCACTTTTAAATATCAACTCTCGTTTGCGCTATAATCACAAATTGGAAAACTGAAACTATACAGCGCCAACAACTGAAATGTGTGTACGTCTCCGGGTATTCCAAAAATATTCTGTACTTATTGTAATAAAGATAATATCTCAGTATATAATAACAGTGGGGACTGTTTCATTCGGTGGTGTGGGGAAAACAGCAAAACATCTAATTACAAGACATACCGAATCACATTTCATCGGTAATTAAATATTAAATATGCAATTTTAAAATTTTCGTCTATTATAGCAGAGCTCAAGTTAAACTGGTCGATTTGAAATGAACCAATTGACGACACCCGTCAATTGTTTCGAATTCGGGCTGACCAATCGAACCATAGCAATATCTCGACAGTTGCCGATGTTGTTATGGATAAGGAGGGCAGAATATTTAAAGTGTTTTCCCTCCGTGTCCCAATGCCGTGAGACGGCTGCACATACAAATTACAACATAAAAAAAGAAGAACGAGGACGGAAGTGTAGTATTTGCTCTTTTAACGCCTACTTCATTGGCGAATATGGAGTATTTATTCAGACGCCTTGTTTGGAGATAAATTTGGCAATTCTGTACGAAGCCTTGACAAATATGATATGGCGAGGCGTATCCGGTAGTGGACCAGTTCAAAGAAACCAGGTATGGCATAGCATTTGGGTTGTAATGTCAGTAGGTATAAGTATGTTTTTAGATAGCCGGTATCTGTTCCCACCCGTCTCGCCAGGCCTTTATCTAGTTTCAAAGTTACGATGTATTTGCTTAAGGTCTGTATCAGCAACTTTAGAATATTTTTTTTTACTTAAAATCAAAGAAATAAAACATTATTCATTTGAAAAATTGTAGTGATGAAAATAATATTAATAATAATAGCACACACTCATTGCTTCGCACTAGGAAAACCCTAGCGTGTTCATGGCGCCCGCGAAACAGGGTTTGCGTTTATCATAGGAATAATATTGTCCGGTGTTGAATAACTTCATATATTGTGTGCATTTTGATGTACACGAGGCCTTAGGAGGTTTATATAGTATTTAAATAATAATAATAATAACAAATTTATTAACCGATTACAAGTAAAGGAGAAGTTTCTCAATTCGACTATTTGTTTTTGTATGTATGTTACGCGATAAGTCGTTTTTTGTAATAATTCCACGAAATTTTGAGGTCGGTTCGTTTACAGAGTACTCTGTACTCAGATTACTTCTCACCACTTTTGGTTACAAAATATGTTACAAAACAGGTTTTATTTAATAAAGGACAAAATATCTCGGAGACTGGAATCTAAACTAGATCAAGAGCAAGATCTGTGTCTTATTCTCCCAACAAAGGTAGTAATTTCTGATGAGGCTGACAGAAACCATTGACGTTTTTTAACATATGCATCAGTTTTTTATTGCATCCCTGTTTACACTTGATTCTGTTGACTAATCGTCATCATCATGAGTACGTCCCACTGCTAAACACGGGTCTCCTATAAGTAGTGATTTATAGCCACAAGTTTCATCATTCACAACATAGATGTTTTCGTTCACCGTAGCTGGCTTGGTTTCTCGCTGACGGTATCAACGAGAAACCATTTACGACTGTTACCAATACATAGATGAGATATTTAAATATGCAAATTTCTAAAGAACACGTTCTTAAGCTTCCTAAAGCCAGGCGCTCATTGGTGGGACAGCACGGCAAGGGAACCTATTTGGCATCCCTACATGCAAGCGCACAATGATGGCATCTATGCCGCGGTATCTAAACTTCGTTTTTTTTAAGATTATAGACAAAACGTAAGGTTAGTTTAAGTGAAAAATTAAAAGTCGACTTTTATTTGTTACACATAGGAAATGACACTATTGTCAAACATATTTGTTTGTTTGAAAAAACAAATACACGCGATTGAAATCTGGAAAAATAGTTTCATTTCCTAAATGATTATATTTACCTGCAGTCGCACTCGGAGTAACGAAACCTGCGACTGCATCCCGGAGGCTACCGACTCGATATCATTAAGCTTACCGCAGCTTTGTTTATGTAGCTACAAACATTATTATTGCATTTTCAACTATAGTGCAATTCAGTTAAGGTATATTATTCGTTACATAAAATTCACTTGCCGTGCTGTCCCATCAGTGGGCGCCGAACCTAAAGCAACCCTAAACCAGCTTTCCAGCTTTAGTCATTAATAACTCTAATTACAAGCGTCTATAGTACCGACCACGGCTCAGTACACTGTTTGCAGTGCCTAATATACTGATCCTCAACGTTTCTGAAGCAGGAAACTGCCGTTAGGAGCGAAGCAGGAAATTGAGAAAGTACCGCCAACTTCCTTTATCTTTTACAGCGATGTTCTACTAAATCAATCTGTTACAAGTTACTAGTTTTGTAACAAGATTCTATATTTAAAACGTCGTGATGAAACTTGCGTGCCGGAAAGAGTTCGCATATCACACCGAATATTTCAGTGCCTCCAGTGAAAAACGGAATAAGACGAGTTATGCCCTTTTGTTTTTATTGCACCATTGGCTCGTGATCGATTACATAACTTATCAATAGGACATCTCTCTAGAAGTCTTCTAACGTCGTTTTTCTTATTGCACTAAGGGCATAATATGTTTTTAAAGGCATAATTTTAGTTATCGGGCATTTTTTATAAATCTAAAGGTACGAAGTGGTCTCAACTAAAAAAATACATGCAAGTTTAACGACTAAGTACAGATAATATTTTTACATAAAGACACTTTTCGTATTTTTCCATAATGGCTAGGAAAAAAAATAGGACTAAAAGCGACTATTGCCTTATTCCACAGTGCACATAAGGGTATAACTGAGCATTTTGTTTGTTTGTTCCACTGAACAGGGTTGAAGTGTTGCTATTGGTATAATAGTTTGTAACAGAAAACTTGTCGTTCTATTTCTTTAACGATTTTATGACTTTTATCAATATGGTTAGTATCATAAGTATTGTTATAGCTATAGAACAGTCGCAGTTAAGGCAATAAGTCGAATTATGTCTTAAAGTTTGTTAACATAAGTCGTGTTATTACCGTTAAGCATTCATAAACAAGGACGCAACTCGAAAAAAAAACTTACCTAAAGCTATAAATCATAAAAAGTACTAATAATAAATGTGATCAACCAATAATCAATAAAGGAATCGATTTTGCGTTATTCCCTCTTTTACTGGAGGCACTGATTTGTGAAATGTTCTGCCAGCATTGATCTAAGGGGGAGTTTATAACAGATTTCCGAATAATATTAAACGTTTCAATGGTAATCAATTCGAGACTAATTTAAAATAAGAATAATTATAACCTTTTCATTGAAAAAAAACCGACCTCAAAAGTTTACTTATCGGCTTTTTTTCGATTTCCATGGGACTATTACGGACTCCTATGTACATTCTATACTTATTTCTGGTTGTCATTGTGACGGAGATTTATTGATTATATGTATTGTGTCAAGTGAAAGTCGACTTTTATTTGAGGAAAATATTTTTTTAATTTGTGATAGCCGAAACGAACCCGGAACAGTATCGTCGGCATCAGGGACCACCTCGACAGTATACCCTTTTAAACAAAAAAGATTTTTCAAAATCGGATTTTCTTCAATTCCCATGGATGCCCTTCTTCAAGTCATCTGATTCTGACTTGGTGACAATGGAACCGCCACGATAGTGTACCCTTTTGAACAAAAAAAATTTTCAAAATCGGTCTACAATTGACGGTGAAATCAGAAAACATACATACAGCCGAACGTATAACTAAGCTTAATAACTTAATAATAAGTATATATAAGTAACTATATAAGCTTAATAATAAAAAGACATCAAACATTTGAAAATTATGTAGGTATTATGTTCAATTTTAATTTTCAGACTTAGTAGCAGTAGAGTTACTTGTGAAAGAGTTCGTCCAGGGAAGTACTGCCACCTTACCTTTTCTGCCCGCACTCTTCAGACTTTGGGCTTCTAATAAGAGTCTCGTTCGTAATTCATTATTTACTGCCCTTAATGCACAGCGTACTATTTTACGCGGTCGCTAGCGACAACTGTCAATGTACGATCATGGCAGAGGCACAGTTTTGAAGTTGGATGACCTGACATTACTACTGTATTGTGCGTAGTATTATATGTATATCCTGTTTAACGTAATTGAACTCAAGGCTCAATTGGTAACTAAGCAAACGGTTTTAATATAGGCATATGAAATGTCTAGGTTGTCTTGAAAGATTTTCTACAAAGATGGCATTAAACGCATAATAGTAAGTGGCAAGATTGTAAAAATATATTATCACACGCCTATATAATAAAGTGATTAATGTAAAAAAGTAACATCTTCGAAAAATTTACAAGAAAAAAATTACGTCAATGAAACTAATTATATTGTTTTTCATATCAAATAGTATTTTCTCATATTTGACACTAGCTAAATGGCATAATGACTAGTGCCACGTACTGTTTTATATTGAATATCGCGATGTTTTTCCTACCATGATATTATATATCCATGTTTGGTTAGGTAGTATTTTGATTTATCTGTCTGGATTTTATTAAGTGTTTTCTTGAGGTATTGTTTTTTTAATGGGGCTGACATGTTCGATAACCGTCAAAGCCCCTAAATAAATAAAGAATTAAGAAAAAGATGAACTTGAACATTAGGTCCGCCTTAGTTTCAAAACTGCACGGCAGACGCTACGTCTTCAAGTAATAAAATTAAATCAGCAAAATCTTATCTACAAATATATCTGAGGATATTAGTCGTAAAGAGAAACTATTGGAGAACGCAATTGTAACTAATGGTATAATATTGTTACAAATTGGAGATAATTTGCTTTATTCCATGCGTGGGTTGCTAAACAATGGTTTCTGAAATTTATTCCCAGCCTTAAATATGTTAAGTGTGACGCTAATTTCGGTTGATGCTGTTGTACATTCCGTTAAGAACAACTGCCGAAATTCAATTTTGGAATTACGAACACTACATTTCAAATGTATTTGTTAATTTCTAAATATGGAAATATCTCAAGGAAATCTCTGGACTACGGTACTAATGAGAAAAGTTGATTTAAATTTAGTCAATTCGGTTGACCATAGACACGAAGAAATTAATCTGTGTTATTAAAATAGCATATGGCTATGGTTTACAGTTTGACAGTTGCGAAACGCAATCAGTTGTCAATGTCATCCCATACAAAAAGTAAAAAATAATCAATTTCCAATCATCGTATTTGGTTTAGAAATATTCTTAATTCGAACTCAAAATTAACTGTTCCTTCCTTCTTGCTTCCTTCGGAAATGAGATATCGCATCTGTAAGTTTTTTTAGTCTCCCATTAACGCTGTGTTATTTTTGCGCGAACCCCGTTTGTGTTTAGTTTTTCACGAAACCGATGCCGTCAAGATGTCATTTCTGGTGCGTTCACACCGTGCAAACAAGTTTTTATTTTGAACTAGAAACGTCATTCAAATTTGACCGGTTTTGATAATTGAAGCTTGCGCTTGTTATGCAATCTGCAGATCATTGACCTTGCTTTAAAAGTATTATTATAAAATCTAGTTTAAATCTTCCGATTGAATTATCAATTTAGAGGTTAGGTAATTTGATGACAGAAATACACGTTATATGAATTCTATTTTGAGATTTGAGAGCACATCAGCATATTTCAAGAATTTAAGGAAAAAAGAAATAAAAACGAGCTTTTATTGTACAGCTATTTACTATGTACAGAAAGAGTTGATATTTCTATAATAGTTGAAAACAATTTAGCAAATAGGTCTTTTGATAATATTACAATAAATTACATTTATTTTGGACGTTTTTGACTGGTGTCAGGGTGTCAGTAACAATTGAGTATATTTCAGATGAGTAATTAAATTAACAGCGAAACGAACGCTACTGCGTGAGGCACGCACACCACACTGACTTGGTCGTATACAGCCTTTAAGTCAAATAAAGTAAATAAAGTTGTATACTTATAAGACCCTGCTAGTGTGACAATAGAACTAAAACATTTTAATATTTAAAGAAAAAAACACTTATCTATCCAGCAGCTGATAAAAACTGGTGACATATGCACGATGAGCAGATGTTCCAAGTATATTTTTGTATCTTAAATTGCCATGTGCCAAAGTTGAACGAATCTAAACGAGGGCTTGTTTAAATTTAACCATAACACCTGTCTAGTCAACAGCGCAACGATACAAAGATACATTATGCAAGTGATAAAGTAATAATGAATTAAATAATAATAAAAATAAATTAAATAGTAATAATAATAAATAATAATTAAATTATCGTTTCTTTAATTTAGTAAGTAATAAACATTATGTATGTATAATTTACCAAAAAAATCGAGAACTTTCCAAAATGACAGTTACATACCAATTATTAAAAGCTTCCATATTTGAATTCAAATTAACAATTGAAAACGATTGCGCAGTAATTCCTGGGGAAGTCGTCAAAAACACACGATTACAATAAAATTATTACAGAATTAGGTTGACTGAGTATAACTAATAACTATCATGAGGTCAGGTCTGAGTTGGCGTTTCAAATAAATATTAGACAACATCATATACATTGCTCCCAAAGTAAGTAACTAAAGCGCAAAGTTAATTTTTGTACATTGACCCGTAACTTTTAGTTAAAAACGATACTCTTACGATATTCTTAGAATAACGCATTCTAAGATGATGATGATGTTTTTACGACCATGATATTTGTAAATTTTTTGTGAAAATACTCCACTAGTTTGTTGTTTGACACAGTCAGTCGCCAGAGTGGTAGCCACGTTGAGGCAACAGAGGCTGGTCCGAGCCCAAACGGAGGAATTTTCTTTGTGTTTATTCAGTTTTTATCAAATAATAATGCTAAAAACATTTCTCGTAAATCGTAAACTTCTAGAAATAAGAACTCATTACTTAAACGATTTAAGTGAAATTGCAAATCCTCCTTAATCTGTCGGTAAATCCAGAATTTAATGGAATTAATACATTTTAATGGACAGCAAATGTAAGTTTGCAGTAACGTAAGACATATGTCTCTCGTCAAAATATGGACCGTCCATGTTTGTATTACCATTAAATAAACATACCGATTGAATAGAAAACTCATAAAAGTGATAATGTAAACTGTGAACACATGTGACGTAGACGTATCATTATAACTTGTAGATACCTTATTAACATAGGTTATTTTAAATTTAATTTGTAAAATCAAGAGCAGTGGGAATTAACAGTACATAAACCTCGTAAAGCAAAAGGTGTAAAAACCAATTACATCAAAAATACGCTATTGATGATTGGATAATCTTTTAGGATTTTTGTCTGTTTAGACGAAAAAAAATGTTTGTCAAAAAAAACCTTTTTAATTAAAAAGGTTGTATTTCACTCGTCTTTGCTTCGCCGTACAAAATTCTGTAGTTTGGCTTATACGCCTTTATTCTGTTGAAATATGTAAATGCAATACCGCTTGGGCATAGTTTATAACGTTGTGTTTGATATAGGTATTGTCTCTTTGTGTGCAATAATAACAAACGTCATCATCAACCATTATTCGTACCATGACTGCATACAAATCTCTTACAAGGAGAGGGCTTATTCATAAACCGCCACGCTGACCCAGTGAGAGTTGAGGAGTGCATACGTTTTCCAGGGCTTGTGAACCTTTCTCGACATGTAAGTTTTATCATGATATTTTCCTTCACTACTAATGGGAGGTGTTGCTACTAAAAACTATACGTAACTTCGAAATGTACTTGTAAATGTAACTGGGATACCACCGCTACCGTGTGCAATAAAGAATAATGGTATGTTATTGCAATTAGCGCTGGGGCATTATTTCAATTATCAAATAAGTATTGTACATTTCAATTACTACCTAAAAATTTATTTTGTAATTGGAATTTCAAATTCTTTCGTGGTGTCCGGTAAGGATTGTATTTTTACCAGACGAGATCACAATACAGTTTTTTTTTTAATTAAGTGGACATGCTCTTAACTATATTATTGTATTTTATATTGTGAAAGTACTTGTTTCTTATTTTAAATACATTTACGAAAGTATAATGTAATTTATATTTTAGTTATGACGTAGCATGTATCTTTCCCGGCCCTTATTGTTATGTGTAATTGGATTTTACATGCCTTTGAGGAATTTGTTAAGCTTTTCGAATATAAATTAATGAACAAGCACTACAACGTCTTTTTATTTAAATTCAAAATGGTTCTAAGTGTATGAGAATTAACCTGAATTACACTATTTATTCTTGTTTAGAAAATAATCAAAATTACAGCTTTGTATCCTGTAACTACAGTACAATCAACATGCAATTCCATCAAAGTAGTGTATTTTAGAACTGGCTACCTCACGAGTGCATTTTTTGTATTGCAATTGGCAACATTGCGTGCCCAGACGCACTACGCAGGTTTAAATTTAGAACGCGTTCGTTTCCATCACAACTTGACGGCTTTCATTCTAGAAACTTTGGATTACATATTGTAAAAAATCAAATGTCAATACGTCAGTCGCATTCACAACCAGTTGTCAATGTCAATCGATACAAACAAAACACAATTATGATAATTAGTTAAGGACCACATAATCATAATATGTATTATTCCGGTTTTAAAAACCATTATATTTCGAACCATGAACGAGTTACTATATTGAGCATTTATATAGTACTTTTGTTGTGGTTCAATGGGGCTTATAAACGTTTATACAGTAATAAATGTAATTAATAAGATAGGAAAGTTCAGGTTTTGCTTACCAAAAATAAATGAAGTTTAAACAATAACGTGAAGTGGATTTGAAACAGAGCCGCCCGAGTATTCATTTCGTTCAGTTTGTTTGACTCATTTTTGCTTATTTAGCTTGCGGTTCTCTCCGCAGTTGTTTATCTTAGTTACTTTTTATACTTGTTATAATGGAATGTTTCGTAGAAGATGCTGAGAGCTATTGCACACTAACGATTTCGAAGTAGCATCGATCAAAATAAATGGATTGTTTACCGAAGAATTTTGGTTTTCTTCTGCTATTTCGTCTATCTCCTCACTAAGGGTATTACCACAGCAACCGATCGAAGTCGAATCGATGGTAGAATGAGATGAGTCAACGTTCGCCAGCATTCTTTTCTGTATACATTTTATAATGTACGAGACCCCACTTACTAAATCAACTTCGGTCGATCGACTTCGGTTCACCTATCATGAATGATTGCTCCATCTATCGAGTATATAACCAAAATAGAGACGAAACAAGGGCCATGCACCCCTGGTAACTCATCAGGTAAACGGGCCTTATACCACCTTTAAATATCAACTCTCGTTTGCGCTGAAATCACAAATTAGAAAACTGGAATAGTACAACGCCAACAACTGACCTGTGTGTACGTTCTCCGTATATTCAAGTATTCTGTATTTATTGTAACAAAGATAATATCTCTAACAATGAGGGCTGTTCCATTCGATAGTGTGGGAAAAACAGTAAAACATCTAATTGCAAAACAAACGGAATCACATTTCATCGGTAATTAAATGTAATTTATATGTAATTTTGCAATACTCCTCCATTATAGCAAAGCTCAAGTTAAACAGGTCGATTTGAAGTGAAACCATTGACGACACCCGTCAATTGTTTCGAATTCGGGCTGACCAATCGGAGCGCAGATGTCACAGTTAATAATTTGGCAGAATAGTTTTCAAACAAATTAAATTACATTCGTCTCTATTTCTGATTATATACTCGATGGTTCCATCTGTTATAATTATTATTTAGCCGAAAGATCGCCCGCAACCTTTACCAGGTCACCGTTCTGCCCACGCTGCGTCTTCCGGTATGCGGTCGCCACTCGAGAACTCTCTAGCCCCATCAGCTATCTGTTCTGCAAGCAATGTGCCCCAACCACTGCCACCGCAAAGTAACGGTGAGGCAAGGAGTATTACAGATTACCCCCGGCAGAAGTCTGGCTACCACAAACAATACAAGTACAGTAACATAGCAAAACTTAATATTTTATTTGAAACCGCATTTTTCCATATTGCAGGTTTGCAGCCTTTCAATAGAGTGTATACTATCTCAGCTCGAATTAAATCTTTTCCCGTGTTCATACGGTTCATTTTGCTTGGGTCGAGCGGCAGGTATACTGCCTTTATTGCAGATTTTATTTTTTATAAACGAATATAAAGCTATTTGAAAAAAGTATATCGTACGCTATACATCTTCTATTTAGTTCAGTTGATATAAAAACAATCATTGGTATATGTGAGGTACCTATTGAATACAGCTGTTTTCTTGTAAAATTTCGAGGTAAGTTTGTGCTTATTTCTATCTTTCACGATATTTTTTTATATTTAAATCGTGTTTTCACACCTTATACTAAACAGTGTGTATTCTCAATTTTACTATATATTTCTTCCAAAGTGGTTGATTCAACAATTTTATGCGGAATCAATCACAGCCATTTGAGGTTGTATCGAGTTTTAACATAGAATTAGGTCAATTAGATAGCGGCATTAGTTAAGTATGTGTTTAATTTTATATATATTTTGCCCAATAAATTTCTTGTCGGTAACTTGTAATTTTATTTATGGTCGACCGATATTCGTCGATAAGCCAATGTCATCAAACCAATCAATTGATGTCGAATAGATGCCATCAATCGACATGCTTGTATAATTTCTTCCCAAGACATCTTAGGCAATCGTGACCATAATCTGTAAAGGGCCCGAAACGTTGGTTTGTTTGAAAACACAAATATACGCGATTTAAATCCTAAATATATTATAGTTCCATTTACAATACAATTAATTTATATTAATAGATTTTCCTCAATATTGTAAGTTACACCAATTTGTATTATTGGACTCGATTTGTTTGACATTCGATGACCTTCTAACGAATAAGTGACATGTTTCGCCGATTTGTAAAAGCCTTTATCATGTTTTGGTCGTAAAACAAATATGAAATACGACCATTAATAATTGACAGGACATTAGAGCTACAGCTAAGTGAACTTATTTAAATTACACGTTACTGGTTTTGCTGCAAGGCCACTAAGATTGCGATCTTAAGGTTTGAACAATTTGCCGTTCACTTCTTTTAACGTTTTCCATTATCTGGATACTTACCTGAAATAAAAAGAAAACATAATTAATAAAATTACACAATTTGGTCTAATGTGAATACATAATTCAAATAAACTAGCTGTTCTTGACATTGAATAACAAAAATCCGTGGTAGGGTCCCGTTTAGCTGTTACAGGTTGTCTCAATCTATGATGTTTGAAATAAATATTGTAAATGATAAAATGCGTACTAAAAAGAATCTGCCTTACGAATGAGCAGTAGAGTTTAATCAATATGAGGATTTCAAGTTTAATTTGTTTGCCTATGAAATAAAGACGAATTGCATAAGTGGAGTTATGTCAAACATGTTTATTGCTCCATTAGGTAGAGAACAATATATCCCACATCCTCTCCAATTCTTGTAACTCTATCTACAATATTAGTCGATAGAGTTACAAGAATTGGAGAGGATGTGGGTTCTGTATCTGATGGTGCAATAAACGTTATTGACGTAACTCCACTTATGCCATTCTTCCATGTGGGGTGATATTTGACTTTATTTCTATGATTTAGAGTTTTATGGCGCAATAAAAATATGATGATTTAAAAATAAAAAATACAAAAATTCGTAAATATTTACTTTTGAACGCACTACAATTTTAGTTTTAGCACTTCATTTTAAGGCTCGTTTACACTTAACAATTGGAGTGTTTTCACAAAAAATAGATGAATATCATAGTAGCAAAAACGTCATGATATTCAATAAAAAAAATTAGCAATAACCTCAGTACAGAGTATTAAAAAAACCGACCTCAAGAGTACGTGGAATAACATCTATTCGCCAAGTTTTATTGAAATATGGGGATGTTTAGTTCGCCACTATACACGACTTGACATAGGAGATAATAAAAATCGGTTCTCACTACTTAAAGTATATTGAGAGAGAAAACGCCTTGAATTGGAGAATAGCAAAACCAACCATTAAAATAATTGCTCCTTAAGTAAAATTTAGCCGCTTTTTATAAAATTGAATGTTTATGCGTGATCAGCCACCCTTAGAGGTGGATGATTTTCTTCAAAATGAAATGGGACCACTATGGAGGTACACTCTTTTCAACAAAAAAGAATCATGAAAATCGGTTCACAAATATCGGAGTTAACGCGTAACACACATACAAAAAAAACATACAGTCGAATTGAGAACCTCCTCCTTTTTTTGAAGTCGGAAATTATTAAATTTATTTAAAAAAAAAATTATTAAAAAGAAATTAAATACGCAAAATAATTTTAAAGTATTGTCCGTCCATTATAAAATCTTTTACAATTAGGAATGACTCAGAGATATAATTTCAATAATTGTCATTGGCCGCAAAAACCTTTCAAAGAAAACGCCACAGACTTATTATGATTCAGGAGGTCACTGTACAACCAGTAATTTTTGGTTGCAAACCACTTTAAAAGCCATTGTTCATTTGATGATTCATTCTAGTTTTTGCACATGACAATTGGGGTTTTGCAGAGACAAAATTTCTCACAATTTTATTTAGTTACGATGGTTATATTCTCATTATTTGTAAAACGTAACGTAAGAGCTTGTATTAGCAAAGGCAGGATGTCCAGTCAAAAGTTAATGGCAAGAAATGAAATCTTTTCGCAATAGCATAGATAAGAGCGGTGGTTGATTTTTCAATTGAGAAGTTAACGGTTCGAATTCCGGTGGCGGTTCTTCCATTGTTTTTAAGCGACGGAATGAACAAGTCGTGCGCCTGATGATAAGCGACACACCTGTCCATAACAGTTGCAGTACCACTCAGAGCTTTAAATCACAAAGATATGAGGGGTACTGCCTCTGTGCCTGACACCCTGAGATATAAGTTGACAAGTCCTATGTGCCTGTAATTTAACCAGCACCCGTCCCCTTCAAAACCGGAACGTACTAATGCTCACATTACTGCTTGGCGGCAGATATACATAAGGTGGCAGTATTTCGTTAGACGAACTCTTTGACAACGTACTCTACTGCTCTGGAGGCGATATTCGAACAAAAGTGTATCACCTGTGATTTATTTTCTAATTTAAGTACATTTGTGAATAACAATGGAAGTAAATTAATTTGCTACTCCGCGAATGCAGCGAAGGTTGAATCGTTTCTTGCTAACAGTGAACGAAAGCACCGTGATGAAACTTGCTCATCGAAGACGGTTTACCCGAAATCGCATTGCGCCAACATGGTAGACTATTTATTACCTAAACACTCTACTTAGACACCCATGGATGTGCAAAGCGTTGACGATGATGAGTTGGACATATAATTCCGGGTTTGTAATCCGCTATCTGCCGACCACCATCTGGAGAGAGGCGTAACTGCGAGGAGGCATTACGTCCTTGGCCTTAGAGCTCCGGGACCTTTGACTTTGATTTCTAAAGCCTTCTGAAATCTTTAAATAACAGCCTAAGTAAATTATACCTCGTGTTATTAGAATTTTTGGCTTCCAAACGGTTAAAACTCTTACAAGGCCCAATTCAGATGACAAGATAGGGAGTTATCACTGTCCTCGTTATTACTCAATAGAAGAGTTCTTGTTAGATTGTACGGTCTGTCTGTCCAAATCAGATCAGGAGGAATCGCCTTCCCTCATCAGAAGTTTAGTCAGAACTGCCCTCATCGTCTTTTGTCTACAAGAAAGTCGGTCTAATTTTAAATTCCTGTCTGACTTACTATAGTAAATCTGTTTTTTGAGGCCAGAGTGCCCGTTGGTCATCTATGGAAACAGGGCGCGACACAGAAAGAGAGCTATAGATGAATAAATGTTCTATCACTCGTCAGACATTTACAACTTCTAATAGAATATAATATTTGGTAATTTTTTAAGAAAAGATAATAGATAATATTTTGTATTAGAGCAACCAATGTATACTTATAGATTGCACACCACCCTACACCCTAACAGGGTTCATGTTTGTACGAGATATATTTCTTCGTGCTATGCAATAAAAAAAAGAAGCCAATCGTTAGACGCGCGTGCTACGCGCGCTTACATTTTGCACAGATTGTATTCGTTCACATGCTGACACGCGTTAAACGTGTCGTGTGAAGCGGCTATTAATTTCCAATACCTTTCAAAATTATAATTTGCCCCAGAACCCGTGGTAATCTACAGCCATGAAATCCTAGAAACCACCAATGTAGTTGCCCAAGACTGTAGTGACACCATTATGTCAAAAATGAGTATAGCACTACTTCTACTCGCATTAATGCAATATGTAAGCCTTGTAATACCTTTCTAATAAGATAATGCAAGACTACACTAACAGGTTACACCGTTAAACAGTAATTAGGATATTTCACAAACATAATGGTTTCGATGTTGCCAGCTGAATCAGTATATACTTTATTAAAATGATCAATTAAAGAATGCAAAGTTCATATGGATTTGTTTGATTGATTGTATAATTTTTAAGCTGTCACGATCACAACAGAAGTAATTTTTCGAACATAATCAAAAGTTTATAGTATTGTATATAATAAAAAGTTAAATTTCAATCAATTAATAATGTACATTGTATTTTTGATGATGCTTACTTATGATGTTATACCGATGAGCTACGTGTATCCCTGCTTATATAAAAATACCGGATAAATGGGACTGTAAATTATATCAATAATTGGTTGTAGATTCATACAATATCAGAGAAGTCCACAGTGTAAGGATACTCAAGCGTGGAGAGTCAATGAGATGGTGGAAACAATCGACAATAAATGGGAAAGACGTAATCGATAATAAACGGCAAAGACAAAGTCGACCACAAATTGGAAAGGTAAAATCGACAACAAATGGCAAAGACAAATTCGACAATAAATGGGACAGATATATCAGTGATCATAAAACGTGGAGGACGGAAGAGGAGAACATTAATTGAGGACTGCCGGCCGGTGCTGGCTAGGAGAATGGAGAGAGAAAGCATGTTATCCACCTGACGGATTGTAGATTACCAATCTATGGTTCTTTGTATGCTTATTTACATTTTCGTATTTGCAATGTAATGCATATATTTTTGTATCTTTATACACAACAAATTACAAGCATTTACTTCTAAAACGAGTGATTTATACAAAATATGACGTCATGCAATTTTGCAGGGTCAACATATGACATTGAAGACGAGTGAATGAAACCGAAACTTGTTTTTTGTTAGATAATATGCGGTATGATGCCTACGCGTTCGCAGATGATCGTTAATATTGTGGTCTAACTGGCAGCGGAAGTTACAATACGCTGTTAAGTGCGGGTTCCCTTTTATAGCGTACTTTAAATGGAATTTATATAGTTGTTTTTCGCAATCCAGGGATGTAAAAGCAATCTTATTTGTCGGATCAAATCATGATGAGTATTACTAATAACGATTAAGCATAATTAACTATCTCACCATGGTAACGTTCACTATACGGGAAGTACCATAGTGTTTTCGGTTATCCAAAAACCCATTCTCTATTGTACCCCTAACGGCGCTCAAACAGTTTTTTCGCCCATCATCCTGAAACATAAGTTGACAAGTCAATATTTTCACCCTTATCCTTGGGAGGATAAGGGTGAAAATATTGGCAATTGTCAGTAATTTCACCCTTACCCTTCAAAACTGGAATGCAGTAATGCTCACCTTAGTGCTTGGCGGCAGAAATAGGTGACAGTACTGCCCTCCTCATCATAACTAACGTAGTCGACAGTTTTTAGCAAAATAGAGTTATTAACGTATCTGGAATAAGCGAAAGGAGATCTATAACGGTTTTTTTTATATCTTATGTAGTTTCAGTTTTACTGTTAAGCAAAATCAACGTAATTAACATTTTTTTAGCAAAAAAAAAACTTTAAGTGCCAATATTTCGAAAGTTATCGAAATGCGTTAGGGAGGACAGAGTATGTCACTTGACGAACTCTGTCACAAGGAGCTCTACTGCTACAGTCGCGCTAGCCATCTTCGCGACGAGCTCTATGAACAACACTTCACTTTTGCTGCATCCGATAGTTCGCTGACACTGGCAACCGACCTCGCCTCGCTTATGCAAGTGGCTCTGTAGGTAGCCCGGATCGCGTTGCGAGGTGAAACTCATTAGCTCAATAATTAAACGCGTCGAATATTCAAATTACATTTTTACGCATCACAAATGATAATTGACCTAGAGTTTTGGTGTGCTATTGCTTTCTGACTAATATATCACCCATTGGAATTTGAAATTTGAACTGTTCGCACCAAACAAAAAAAGTCCAGAACTTTACTAAAATAAAGAGACTGATTCTTCAACACAAAATATAGGAAATTAAAATAATAGCTTAAATCTATGTCGAAAAAAAGTAAAAGCCTCAGCAATTTGATGGTTTTCAGGCTTCACCTGGCAAGTATTCGCCGCTGGCGACATCGTAGCATGTAGAAACGTTAGTTTAATAAGAAAATAAAATGGAAAATCTCTATCTCACGCGGCAGAGTTATGGACAAGCGTCCGGGCGACAAAATTGTTGTCATAAATCGAGTTTTACTACAGAATTGCGAGATAGACATTTTATTTTTTATTTTGAAAATTGTAACTATGACAAATCCGAATATCAGTCAAAATGTCGGACAAGTCCGAACACATCCAGACGGATGGTAGCTAGCTGGATAGGTATAGCCTTAGCATTTTTTTAACGTCAGGAAAACGTCATGGAAAACCTCCGCCCGGGGAAGGCGAAGTCGGACTCCTATCGACTTAAACCTGAAGGTATTCTCTCTCCTCACCAAAGCCCTAATCGCGAGGGCGCTAACGTATTCTTCCGCAATGCCGACAATAAGCGGTTAACTTAATGAAATCTCTTTTTTAGGCGCCTTTAACCTCTATAGAGTAAAAGGCTAGCCCTTTACTTACTTTTGCCAGCCTGACCTATATTGATATTACTTAATATACATATATAACTTTATTTCACAAAATTTTCATTTGGAGGAGACAAATTGACAATTAGTAATTTATTTCAAAAAGCTCATCTCCTAATATCTACCTACTTGTAATCAGAAAAGTCGATTCATTTATTTACGGAGACAACAAAGTTTCCCCTTTGGGTAATTAGCAAGCTTATCACTGAAGGCTGAAGCCGAAGCGAAATGAAAGCTCCTTAATAAGGAGTTTTGCTTGTGGGCCCCGAGGACTCGGGATTTCCACGAAACTAACGGAAGTTGGCGTGTTTAAGCTTTTTGAACGACCTCTGTAGCCTAATGGTTTATGCTGTAGGAGCTGGATGAGAAGGTCCCGGGCTCGATTCCCGGCAGAACCAAATTGGGAAATGAACTTTTATAAATTGGTTCTGATCTCGGGAAGTGCTCCAGAGTAAATTCCGTTGCTCTGGTACTAGTTTGGGACCAGCCAATTGATGTAGTTATTTGACACATTATTATTATATTAGGGTTCGAGGCTGTTCTGGCGGCGAAGTCCAAATGTTATAAGGTACGCAGTGTCAGCAACATAAATTAACAATTAACAGCATTTAAGCGATCAAACTGTGGAATTCTCTCCTCGAATCGATTCAACGTTCCCCTTCTCTTGGTTCCTTCAAGCAACGTGTCAAAAATCACTTCCTCAACTCCTAAGTTTTGTCTTTTCTTGTCGTGTGCTTATAATATTCTTTGGTTGCGCCCCTTTTTCATATCCCAAATTTCTATCCTGGTTTTACAAGAAATTGCTACACAGCAATAAGGCCGCCTGTTGCACATTAGCTTACTATCTTTGCACCGAAGTTACTGTATTGTATTTTAACTGTAATTTTATGTGCAACAAAGAATATTCAATTCATTCATTCATTCCTTTTTTCTTTCATTAATTTATTCATTCATTCAAGTGAAAAACAGATTAACTTTACGCGTATTACCATATTATCAACAGTAATTGTGTGTACGCATTTTACGATGTCCCAAGATCAACGAACGCTAAACGATTCGATTATAACGCAGCATGGTATTTTGTTTACTATAACAACGCGATTAGCGATTTTGGCAACGGGCCAAATAGAATTTCAAGTCGGAGATGATTAGATTAACTCTGCCGATATAATTTGCAAAAGTTGTATTTCCATAAGAAATGGGAAGTCAAGACATTTGAAGCCCAACTCGAATTAGACTAGAGCTCTGACGACATCATTAAACCATATTCTCATTTATCTCTAATAAAGAAGATAGGGTTTCTGACGTCTTTGAAGAGTTAGGGCGTGTTCCCATAATGTCGTAACGTTTTATTTATCGTTAGACGACTATCGCGTTTAACAAGTTCCCACATCACGACTATCTGTCGTGACTCCGCCGTGAACGATTATTTTATCGTTGAAGGACTGTCGTGTCTAGCTGTTCCCACTAGATCGTGACGACAATTTATCGGTTCACGGCAGCCGCCTTGTCGTTTGCACGACAGAATCGTTTGAAGCGACTATCTGTCGTCGCATGTTTGTCGTGACGTTTTATTTATCGTTGGATAATTATCGTTCTAGCTCTTCCCTTTGTCACGACGGTCTGTCGTCGTAACGTCAAAAAAGTCGTGAACGACAGTCAATCGTGTTGTTCTATGTGTGAACAACATCATTTAAATATACAAGACACGATACTTTAAACTGCACGACTATCTGTCATCACGACGTAATGGGACCGCACCCTCAAGGAACCTTCTCCGGCTTGCAGGCTTCATCGCAGTATTAGTATAGTGTAATAAGTAACACAAGTAGTGTAAATCCATACAAACGTTTTTAGCAGCGAAGAGTTCCTTGCGAAAGCGTTCGTTCAGGTTAGTACTGCCACCTTACCTATTTCTGCCGCCAAGCGGTAATGTGCGCGTTACTGTGCTCCGGTTTGAAACGGATAAGGGTGCTGGTGCGATTACAGGCACATGGGACTTGTCAACTTATGTCTCAAGGTGACGGGTACAGTAGCAGTGTCCCTCACACCTTTGCGATTAAGGCGTCGTGCAAACGTGTGTTTTGTGTAGGATACCGCTTGTATCCAACACAAGACACACGTTTGCGCAACCGGCAACTAGAAGCGAATAATTTATTTTCATACCATCGATATGAAATCGACACAGTCGACGGTCGCCGCCCGCAACCGCAATTTCTATGAAAACAGAATGAATATTCGCTTCTACTGTTATGGACAGGCGTGTCGCTTACCACCAGGCGCAGGACTTGTTCGTCCCGTCTCACTCGGTATTATAAAAAATACGTAACAGCGCGGCTTGGATAATTATGTGCATGTCCGCCACTCGCTGTGTACAGACAGACGCACACATTCGTATAATCTCGTGGTGGTCAAGTACTGCTTTTGACAAAGATTATAGATAGTTACTCTAGTACTCTAGTTGTTTATTATACTATGATACTAGCTTGACATTACGTAAACTCTATCTTCGTTCAAAAAGACCAGTGCGTAACTGAAGGAAATGTATGGATCGATTCAAATATGGTAAGGTTAATAAACGAAAGCAATTAATGCCACACTCGTTTGTACCGTAGGCAATGTCAATAATTCTAGCAAATGAAAAGAGATAAATAATAAGCAATGGCCACAAAGTACAGGCGTCGCGTGACAAGGCAGGGTGGTGAATTTATATTCGTCCTGTGCTAAATTCTAGTTTTCCAGCTATAACTCAACGTGTTAATGACCTGGCCAGGACTGTCGGGGTGAAAGTTGTTTAGAAATATTAATTTAAATGTGATACGCGGCCGTCCTGTTTTCATAGCATACGCTGAAGCAAAATACAATACACATATTTAGCGGAGCAGAATTAGATATAGAGTAGCAGCTAAATTAATATTTTGTAACATATCGACTTAGTGCAAACCTTCATTGAGAAAATATCGAAATTAAACAAAATGCATTTTTTAGGTTTTGTGCTAAAGCAGAAACGGCTGAAGATTTAAAAATTGCAACAGTTTAACATTAATCAAATCAAAGTTTGAAAAACTTTTTTTTTTAAACTACACACATCAAAAGTGTCTAGGGATCAAATACGTTTAAGAGTATTGCTGCAATTAGGGTTAATTATATTAACTTTTTTGTATCGCTATTGATACTTTTTAGTGAGTTTTAACATTTAAATAAGGAATATTGTTTAAAATTCGATAATAAGAAGAAAATCGATTGTCAATGTGGTTTTGTATAAAAATGAGTTATAGCGTTTTGACAAAATCATTACAATATCTGCATCGGAACCGAAACAATTTACATTATTATGGAGAGACGACATCATTTAACCCGAGAAGTGATGATGCGAGCCGTCGGAATGTTGGAAGCTGGTTCCAGGCAACGTGCTGTGGCTTTCACTCTTAACACTACACAGAGCGTCGTAAGTCGCCTCTGGACGCGCTATCGCATGACGGGCAGCGTGGCCGAGCGACATGGAGGACGATCTCGCATCACGACTCGCAGACAGGACCGGTATATCCAAAATACTGCTCGACGGAATCGTACCATGACCGCCATGATGTTGGTTACGAGGCTCCACAGCTCCTCAGGCTTGCTAATAAGCGATCAAACAATCCGAAATCGTTTACGTGAAGTGGATCTGCGATCCCGAAGGTCGCTCAGAGTTCCACCTATTGCACCCTGCAATCGCAGGACCCGTTTACGATGGGCTCGCGAACACAGAAACTGGGAGGAAGAAGACTGGCGCTATGTGTGCTTTTCGGATGAATCCCGCTTCGGTATGAGACCGGATACAAGACGTACTCGAGTTTGGAGAACATCTGGACGTCATGAACGTTTGAGATATTGTCAGGAAGTTCATCCATATGGTGGGGGAACAATAATGATATGGGCCGGTATTTGGATCGGCGGAAGAACCGATCTCATTTAGATCAGGGGTAACCTCAATGCTCAAGTTTACGCAGAGAGGATTGTTTCAGATGTTATCATCCCTTTGGGAGGCCAGTTGGGTGATTCATTTCAACTAATGCATGACAACGCACGTCCACACACGGCTAGAGTCGTAACACGCATTCTTGCCGAAGCTCGTATCGACGTTCTGCCGTGGCCTGCTCAATCGCCAGACCTCAATCCAATTGAGCACGCATGGGATATGCTTCAAAGAAGAGCTGTGCCGAGTATGCATACCGTACATACTCTACAACAATATTTTGACTTGTTACAAAACACATGGGCGGCCATTCCTCAAGGTGATTTTGATGAACTCATCTTAAGCATGCCAAATCGCTGTAATTGTGTGATTCGTGTTAATGGTGGAAATACAGATTATTAATTTTCTTATCTTTACAATAAAAATTAGCAAAATCATCATTTTCGCCATTTTTTTGTCATTTAATTGACGCCGTTAATTTGAGTTTTTTCCCACAATTTGCAAAAACATCAATTTTAGTTTATTTTAAATAAATATAGGGGTAAGCGGTTAAATAAAACATAAGCATTAAAGTAAGAAGTCGTCCTGGAAGACTGGATTTGGTAAATATTGCTTAAATAATTTTTATTTCAAAAATATTCACTTGATCCCTAGACACTTTTGATGTGTGTATTTTGCCACAAATTAAAGTAATTGATCATTCTGTAACATTTTACTACAAAACACAGATTAAGACACGAATGGGCTTTTGTATTAAAACGTAACCGTGACATAGTATTTTATGTTGCTTCATGCTAACTATGATTATTTTTATTACACAATCAGTTTTTAAATGTAACAATAACTACTAGTTCAGAAGAGGCATACTTGTTAAATTTCCAAGTCAACAATTCATATGAAGCAACGTTCTATTGATTCCATACGTCGACTTTCTACTCTTGTCAGAGAGTTTATTGTACCTTCCACTTTTGCTGGCTACTGTATTTGTGTAATACTAATAAACCGGCTGTTGTTTTCGGGCAAAAAAACTTCGTATTTTCACTTAGCATCATTTAGGATCAATTACCTAATGGATGGATGGAAAACACGCCTTCATTTTGATATATATTTTCCATGTAAATGGCATTTGATAACGTTACCTATTATACTTGTTATGACCATAAAAACTTAAAAATATTGCAAGCTTAGTTTGAGATGCCCAGCGTCCAGATTTCCATCCCAGGCCGGAGCCTGGGGTCGTTGCAGACAACGACTAGTCGATTGACGATTCCGTGGTCCAGCCGTTGGTACTGTGGGCAGTGGGTCGGTAAGTGCCCGGTTCGATTCCCGGTAGGAGCAATTTGGGAAAAGAGCTTTTCGAAATTGATTCTGTCCTTGGTGTTCTAAGGAGTGTCCTAGAGTGAACTCCGTTATTCTGGTCTGAGTACATTGAATTCCCTAGTTTGCCTTGCAGAGAAATAATGTTGTTTACATCTGACAAGTTCGCTAACACACTGACTGATAACGTCTGTGCCATTATGAGGAAGAAAACGGCATCTCTACTGCATAAAACGTATAGCATTCTAAATAAATTTAGTTGGTGGTAAAAATAGAGGCACATGGAAATTGTTAACTTATGTATCAGGGTGACGGGCGCAGTGGCAGTGCCCCTAAGGTCTTTGCGATTTAAAGCTCTGAGTGGCACTGGAACCGTTATGGGTAGGCGTGTCGCTTACCATCAGGCGCACGAATTGTTCGTCCCGTCACTTGACATTATAAAAAAAAGTTAAAGTCGGCAGAAGCATATGCATGCGTATTTCATTGACATGCTGGTGTTGTCGGTGTCAAGTCAATACATAGGGCGCACTATAAGTTTCCGGAACTGGCCACTTACATAAACAATATTTGAAAAGTAATTACAAAATTTGAAAATGGAACTCTTTGGCTGTAGAATACAGTTTGTTTCATCTGACTATCTCTTGTTTTTACATTGTGGCGTCATTTTAAAAATTGGTTGTCTACATCACCATGAATTTAACTCGTAAACGGCGTTTAACGTAAAAATTTTCGGAGTATGATTTTCTACGACTTTAAGTGTAATATAACACCTCAACGGAACTTCGCTCGGCTTCAAACTGCTTTTGGCGATGAAGCACCATGCAAGACGACTTATAGCTGAATAGACGAATTTATAGCTGATTTGCAGAATTCAAACGCGGTCGTGTGAATCCCAGTGACGAATTTCGTGATGGTCGCCCGTCCACTGCTGTGAACAACAAAAACATCGATGCTGTGCGCCGTATGATCAAAACAGACAGGCACGTGACATACCATGAGATTCAGGCATCTTTAGGCATAGGGATGAGTCAAATACAATCTTTACTACACAAACATTTGGATGTGAAAAAGCTGTGCTCTCGGTTGATCCCACACAATTTGACTGAGGCTCAAAAAACGGATCGCGTCACTTGGTGCAATGCCATGTTTACCAAATTCAACGAAGGGGCGTCAAATTTGGTTTGGGAATAGTAATAGGTGACGAAACATGGATGTTATAGTTACGATCCCAAAACAAAGCAGCAATCGAGCGTATGGGTCTTTCGAGATGAGCCGAAACCAACCAAAGTGGCGCGCGTGCAAAGTACCTCTAAGCCGATGATTGCTTATTTTTTTAATAAAACTGGACACGTGGTCACTGTTGCTTTGGAGAGTCGTTGTACCGTGAATAGTGATTGGTACACGACCATTTATTTGCCGGAAGTTATTATATTATACAAACTCCGTAAAAATAACCGTAAACGCCGTATCATCTTGCACCACGATAATGCCAGTTCTCACACGGCCAAACAGACAAATAAATTTTTGAAGGTGAACAATGTTGAAGAGTATGAAAAATATGATTGTGAGATCTTAACGAAGGAGTGGCATAAATGTTTTCAAAATTGGTTCATTGGTATGAAAAAGTGCACTAACGCTAATGGAGAATATTTTGAGAAACAATAAATTCATTTCTGACCATTTATAGTATTTTTTTCTTATTCATAGTGCGCGTACTAAGTAAAATTTTAAGTTATAAGTATTTCAATATATAAACTAACATAGTAGATAAGTTTTTCAGTATATTAACAAGTGGACCTATGTTGTCTAAAATAAAAACTTGTTATTATTAAATGGTGAACTTGTCTTTTGAAGTTTACAGAGTTGTATACAAAGCCTGATGTTAACACATTCTACTGAAAATGTCACCATGTATATACACAGTAAGTACTATGTAGGTATATTATGAAAAGCTTTGCTGTAAATCGACTATTCGAATATTTTATATGCGTGTCTTAAAAAGTAGGAGTGCGTAAACAATAACAGACGAAGCTATGTCGTAACATAGACCTGGCGTGATTTCAGCAAGAGGCGTAAAATTAAATTAGTACGTCGTAAAAGGTAAGATTTTTGCTATTCACAGATAAGTATATAGCGTGTAATATAAGGCTCGATATACATTGCCGCGGAACTTACGCGGTAATGTAAATCCGCGAAACCGATTTTTTCCCGAAGTTTATATACATTACACAATTGACATAAAATTCAATATGCTGTACAATTTACGTTCCAGAATTCCTTTTTTGAATTAAAAACCTTTGTGGTCAATCAGATACTTTTTTATTTTATTTATTTTATTTATTTATTTATTTCTTCTTACAAAGGTGATCCTTATTTATACACAACATAATGAATTTAGACTTAATAAAAGAATCTAATTAAGATACCTTTGTAAGAGGCTGGAGTCTATACTAGGAATTAACCTGTGTGACAGAACTCCAGGCTCTCACCCGACTGAAAACTCAGGTTTAATTTAATAGTTATAGTGTAACATGATATGTTGATCATTTATAATTATACTGAGGAAAAGAACAGATAAAAAACAAAAAACAATAATAATAAAAGAAATAAAAGAATATTTTTAACGAGACTAATAACCAAGAAGACTAGGTATGATTAAATGTGTGATGATGTGCTAGTGCGTCCTGGCGTTGGCGTGCTTGTGTGTGTGTGTGTGTGTGTGTGTGTGTGTGTGTGTGTGTGTGTGT
>NW_020653900.1:11086622-11129842 GCF_003589595.1 Hyposmocoma kahamanoa
GTGTGTGTGTGTGTGTGTGTGTGTGTGTGTGTGTGTGTGTGTGTGTGAGTGAGTATGTGTGTGTTTGTGTGTGTGTGTGTGTGTGTGTGTGTGTACGTGTTTCAGCAGCAATTTTTGTATAATCGAGATCAAACAGTTTGTAATAAGTTTTCTGTGGATTGATAATTTAGATTTAATAACCAGTTTGTGATTTTATTCCTACATTCTATTCTTGTTACTGAGTAAAAAGCTAGAATGTTATTGAGTTTGTTATATAAGTAGTTCCCTAGGAAACAGAAAAATTTTCCTGCAAGTTTGGTCCTGTAAATTACTGAAGGGCAGACCGTGTGTTTCCTTCTTCTGTTGCTATTTGTAGGATCAAATTTCAATTGGGAGTGTTTGAGCAGAATCGTGTGTAAAATAAACAATTGACGTACCGTTAAGACTTTACAACGTTGGTATAGCTCAGTAGTAGGATACAACCGTGGAAGGAAGAGACTCACTTTCAGAATTAGCCTCTGGGCTCTCTCAAGTGGAAGTAATGATGAAGATGATTCTCCACCACATATTGTGATGCAGTATGTCAAAATTGATTGGCAAAGTGCCAGACAAACCATCCTGACAATCTTGGGATCACTCACATGTCTTAAGTTTCTAAAAATATATGTAAGCTTATGGACTCTAACTGACAGGGCATTAATATGTTCATGGAAACCTAATGTATCATCAATGATAACAACCAGGTACTTGATAGAGGAGGATCTTGAAATTGTAGGACATGTACAGGGAACAAAGGACTGATGATGAGAATGGGCTATAATGTTAAACGTCTCATGTTCAGTAGTGGGTAACTTTCTAGCTCTGAAGGTAAGGTACTTTGTTTTATTTGTATTAAGGGTAAGTTTATTGTGCCTTAACCAGTTAGACACTGCATCAAATCCCTTTTGGGCCTTCCCATAAACCTCTTCCCAAGTATCTCCTTTAAATAGGAGAGCAGTATCATCTGCAAATGAGATAATCCGGCCTTCCCCGAGATCTAGATCACAGAGATCATTTATATACGTTAAGAAGAGGGTTGGTCCCATCACACTTCCTTGAGGAACACCGTACTGGATGGGGAGGTCGTCACTGAACTTCTGATTAATCCTTACTCTCTGATATCTGTCAGTCAGATAACTCTGGAATAGTTTGAGTTGTAACCCCCTCACTCCCAGGCGTTCTAGTTTTTGCAGCAAGAGTGGAACTGAGACTGTGTCGAATGCTTTTGCTAGGTCCAGGAAAACTACGATTACCTTCTTTTTTGCGTCGAGATTAGTAACTATATAATTTGTCAGTTCATGAATTGCTAGGTTGGTTGAGCGACCTGACCTGAACCCATATTGAGAATTCGATATTAAATTGTTTTTATCTAAATAGTTCGTGAAACGTTTATTGATGACTTTTTCGAAAATTTTTGAGATGCTAGGAAGGATGGAAATAGGTCTATAGTTCGTTACACAGTCCCTGTCACCATACTACAGAGAACTAACATATTTATAGATTCTAAAATAGTTTTTAGTTAAAATTGAATAATATAATACATAAGTACGATCCACCAACCGAAATAAAGTCTCTAACACTGTAATACTAAATACTGAGGTATCCCCTTTCCGACAAAAAGAGAATCATTGAAATCGGTCCACAAATGTAGGAGTAATCGCGTAACATCAAAAAATACAGACGAATTGAAAACCTCCTCTTCTTTAAGTCGATTAAAATGGAAGTAAATTAACTTGGTATACCACGACCCCGTAAAGGCTAAATCGTGCAAAAATAGCTGCGCTTAAAATAAACATCACAAGCGCAACTATAGTCGCAAACACCAACAATATACATATATCTATTCTTCTCTTACTATTATCTCTACTCTTCCATCTCTTTATTCATCTTGTTTCTTTAAATTCGTAATTCAGAATAATGGTAATGTCTCCCAAGTGTGAATGAGATCTATTTGCAATTTCAATGCCCACAATTATTTTTGTTATGTTCGTAGGTGTTCCAAAAATACTCAATAATGTACTATCGGCGCAAAATATAAGTTTTCAAAACTTTGATGGAATAAATTTATATATTTTAAATCCTCTTTATTGCAGGGTAACGTTACTAATCAACCACATTTTGCAAAAAAAAAAAAGCAAAACCCTTACCTTAGCGTAATAGTTCTGTAATGAAATTGCCTCCGTGGCCGGACAGGATTTCCCGAGTGCGAGGCTATGAGTGTGCGTGTGCGTGCGCGTGCGCGTGTGTGTGTGCGTGTGTGTGTGCGCGCGCGTGCGTTAAATTATAGAACCTTGAAAAAAAGCACAATCGTAAATACGTGACTAGCAAATTCCCTGTACTAGTACCAGAGCAACGGAATTTACTCTTGTGCTCTATCCAGAACACCCAGACCAGAGCCAATTCAGAAAAGTTTATTTCCCAAATTGGTCAAACCGGCAATCGAGTCCGGGACCCCTTATCCAACGCCCACAGTGCAAATCGCTAGGTCACCCAAGTTCTCAAAATAATTTTTATTTATTTTTGGACCCTGTATTGTATCCGCTGCTCTGTAGGAATTCTTTAAAATGTCACAACATGGCGAATTCGAATCTGAATCGTCAAATTTGAAAATAATAAGGCATTTATAAGGACTGTCACACTCATCCACGTAATCAGCCTTTAACATTGTTAAGTCCGGCCCAGGACCGCGATCACACTACACGTATGTTTTACGATACAGCACGCTTCAGTACCAAGCTTACTACTAAGTGAGGTCCAACCCTAAAACATATGTATTGTAAAACAGTATAATAAAAGGGTTTAGGGTTTAACCACATTAGCACGAATTGGCGTAATTTTGAGGGGACAAAAATTATTTATTATATTATGCAGTTTAATTACATTATGTTGGTTTTGGGTATTTCAAATTCTCTGTTATGATGGAAATAATTAATTTTCCTTCCGCCTCCTTTAGTATTACAGTGTTAAGGACTTTATTTCGTTTGGTGGATCGTACTTATGAATTATATTATTCAATTTTAGCTAAAAATATTTCAAAATTTTTCCCTCAAGTATCCGACTAACTACAAAACTGTTTGACATTTTTTTAATAAAAGTTTGTTAAAAAAAATGTCATTGTTTACTAAGCTGTTGGTAGAATGACGTGCTGGAACATGGCCGGACTTTTAGGATCAATTTACATTGCAGCGGGACGGAATTGAAGCGAATTCTAATAACTTAAATTGCACATAGCATAATGAACTTTATAACCCGAAAATTACTCTGCTATTATAAGTCACATTTATAACCTGTACCCACCCTTTCCGCTTTTAACCACCGCAGTAAGAGCGTGCCTTCATCCGTCCTAGTGTTTACGGCAATAGAATGGAATACACTGTCGCAGTCTCTGTTTTCCGAAAGCTAGAACTTGGGGCAATTCAAATGTAAAATTGAATACATATTAACTATACAAACATGTAATGTAACGTCAGGTGAAGTTGTGGCTAATCGTCCTTTTATTGTACATAAAAACCATAAATATGATGATTTCTACCCCTCAAATAACCTGAATTTCGTATTACTATTGTTGTTAAGTGTCACTTAACACGCGAACCGAAGCATAATTAAGGCAAATTAGGCACGAGAAGCAATTTTGATTTATTTAAAATAGCCATTTCATGAGACCACCGTTTGTTGCTTTCTATGTTGTGTAGATATGCTTTTATTTTCATCCGACTAAGGCGAAACCAAAATGTTTGGTACGTAAGGATGATTACTCTATACAGGGTCATTTGTAAAATACTAAAACTTCGCAGGATTATGTTAATAACATCATAAACAACTTTTGTTCCATCACTTTTTAAATTCATCAGATTATACTTTCGTATAACAATAAAAATATTGAAATAAACCGCCCTAATCACGGTTCACGAGTCTTTCACTTGCTTGCGTGGTTCGCTTCGCACATACGCAAAGATCTGGCGTATGCGCAAGCAGGAATGTTTACGAGTCGCTCGTTTGCGCCAGACGCTTGCTTTGCGTTGGATTTGTTTGCGTTGCATGAGTTTGAGAAGTAAAACAAGCTTGATAAGCAAGCAACAGGAAACGTTTGCGGAGGACAGCACCACTGGCCAATCACAAAGCAGTGGCGTCCACGCGTCCAGTACAACCAAAACAAAGGCAATGCGCCGTGCATGCGCGTAAGTCTCTCCGCAACGCAAAGCGGAAGACTCGTGAACATAAAGGGTGAGAACTCTGTGCGGTAGCAAAAGAAAGCACGCAGGAGGCATTGCTAAACAACTTATTACCAAATACAGATCTAACGATATGTCAGATAGTACAACAAACAAATAAAAGTTTATTTTTTGTAATTTATTATGTTTTGTAAAAAGTCATGGAAGAAAAGTTATTGTTTATTACGTTAGCAATATTAGTAAGTCCTGCGAGATTGTTAGTATTTTACAAAAAAAATACCTGTATATTTTACTGTTTGTACGTATGTATATGATAAGGATGATTCTTTGCAGTTCTTACATCTAGTTTCTTACGCTAGCTAGCTAGCGAATTTTACGAAGGGGATTTGATTCATCATAGTAGTAGTCTACAACATGCTACATTACTATATATAGCGTCAGTTTGATGCCGTGAGCTACTTCCATTCAATACCTACACTGTTGTAACATTATGATCTCCTAGTACTACTGATTGAGGACCTAGGAGACTAAGGGGCGTACTCTAGAACTCTACTCAATGCTCAAGACAGGATTTGAGTATGGTTTAAAGCGCTCGAAATCATGCTCAAGTCCCTGCCATTAGGGTCGTATTTCCAGTGCTTGTGTTTCTAGTGCAATCCGGACTTGAGCATTGAGTAGAGTTCTAGAATACGACCCTAACTCTACTGACTCACTAAATCCGTGTGTGCACGCTCATGTGATATTATTTAAAAAAAACATGTTACACTAGTTTAGTTTGTTGAAGTGCATGTGAGTAAATGGTTAGTATACACCTTCAATATGTTTGTATGTCTAATGTTTGGCCGAACAGTCAGGCATTATCTGTTTCTTGGAATTCGATGATAGGTGGATCTCTTATAAATATAAACTATAAACCTGTCAATACTCTCTGAAAGCGTTGTTATGTTCAGAATAAAATATCTACATTGGTCGAAATACTCGCATTTCAATAAAATATGACCCTTTATTATAGGTATTAAGTCGACGCGTTGTCACCTTAAGTGTTCTTTTTGAATAAAGGCAAGGTGGCCACACGGGCACTATAAACAAAAGCTATTCAAAAAAAAAGGGTAAACCAGATAAGGGACAGGACTGACTACAATCGCCGCTTGTAAACAAATCTGTTGTGGAACTGAGAAAACTCACACTTTGCTGATGGTGCTCAGCGGGCGAGGATGGGTGACATTAGATGAAGAGCGGGGGGAGTCTATGTCCACCGACATTTCGGTCCAGTTGCACAGAGATATACATTTTGCTTATTTGGGACAATCGGCCTTGATTACGTGTCTCAACTATGAAACAAAACAAACATACGAAACAGGGCCAAATTTATCTTTTTGTACAATTAGAATTTTTGCCTAAAAATATAGCACATATATTAATTCCATGATTCTAGCTCCATTATTACTCAAGTCATTTTAAATTTGACAACCTCGATGGTCAAATGATTTGAATGGTTATCATAGGCCGAAGTGGTCCTGGTAGGACAAATTGTGAAATGAACTTATCTAAATTGGTTCTAGTCGGCGTGAATTCCACTGTTCTGGTACTCATAATTTAGGGAATTCCCTGATTTGAGACCAGGTAATTGGTGTGAGAAAGAAAAAGTTGTGCGCTTGGTGGTAAGCGACACGCTTGTCAATAGCAGTGCATATGTCACTCAGAGCTTGAATCCCGAAGATCTAGACGCACAGCCACTGCGCCTGTCACCATGAGACGTAAGTTAACAAGTTCCATGTGCCTATAATTACAGCAGCACCCGTATACTTCAAAACCGGAACGCAATAAATGCTCACATTACTGCTTGGCGGCAGGAGTAAGCAAGTAACTACTCCCCTGAACGAATTTTTTCACGAGGAGCTGTACTGGTACTAAAAAGTAACCTCTTTCCTATTATTTGTACTAGTTGAATGTTCTTTTGAGCAAAAAACTAATCTTCGCGACGAAGCCAAAGAACTTTTTCGTATACAAATAGTCTTTCCGTAAGTTTTTTAAACAGCGCATTATAATAAAATCTTTTATTATGGAAAGTGGAACGCAGATTGTAAACTTGCGGGTCGAAATTCTAGCGAACAAAAGACAGTGCACGTGCGACCGAGTTGGCTAACCATTGTGCCATAGCGACTGCTTTAATAGTAGAACTTCTAATAGACAAACTTAAGATAGTTTTGATTTTATGGGTATCTCAACTAGTTAATAACTAAAGTCTTTATGCAAAAGATAATGGCTCAACCGGCGCTGATATCTAAAGATTAACCAATAAGATATCGCTTACGTAATTGAAATAATTTTGTCGATTTTGACTGGTTGAATATCTACCAATGGAAATCGATTTCTTATAATGGATAGTTATCTCGTATTTTATTGAATTTCATGACGTTGTTACAACTACGGTATTACTTATGAAATACTGCACTAGTTTGTTATTATTATTGGTACAAATATCGAATAACACAAAGAAACATTCCTTTGATCTAAATGGACTCAAACCAGCGTCTGTTGCCACACTGCGGCCACCGCTCTTAGCAACTGAGACCGAGTCAGCAGATCTTGCGAATTTCTTTATGTGCTTGTAGCAGATCTTTATATTGTGGTCAACTTTACAGGTATCAGAAACTGACGAGAGATGTCGCTATATTAATTGCCATATTTTTTAGTCGTGATGTTTTACTAGTAAGACACTCAAATTCTTTTTGTGTGTAATACATTTTTAAATGTGTTGTTCGATTATAGCATCAATGACAAACTTGTAAAAGTTTCTTCACTCAGTCAGGTACTGGGTGAATAATTACTATCTTCCTTAGTTTCATGTACTAAAGTACTCCCTATGTGTTTGTAACCACAACGTGATTTTTTTTTCTGTAATATTTATAGTTTTGTTCCAAGTAAGACGTTATTGTTATTGATTTACCCAAATAACACGAAACAATGCATATCGGAACACAACACCCAGCTGGCTGTACTAACTGTTCGGTGTTATTTGAGACTGCGATGTATGACGTACAAGACTGTAATTGTAACCCTGGCTTCTGCTAATTAAAGTATTTTGTTCCTTAATTTTAGCAGTAATTTAGCGACTGCCTTTTGAAGTCTTTTTTCAACGCTACTGGAGTTTCCATCTATTTTAAGTGCCCTTATATGAAGTAACTATAATCTACATAATATTGTCATTGTAGATAGTTTTTTTACTATCCGTCGAGTCATAAAAATCTGTGAAGTTCGTTCGGACGGAATATGCAACTAATTTTCGGTAACCAGTAGAGCTCCTTGTGACAAAGTTCGTCCTGAGACGTACTGCCATCTTACTTATTTCTGCCGCCAAGCAATAATATGAGCATTACTGCGTCTCAGGGTGACAGGCGCAGCGCCCTTCAGATCTTTGTGATTGGAAGCTCTAAGTGGCACTACAACTGTTATGGATAGGCGTGTCACTTACCAACAGGCGCACGACTTGTACGTCCCGTCACTTGGTATCATAAAAAAATAGTTAATACCTTTTGTCTTTTTAATTTCCAGTTGACAACCTCAATTTTGCGGTTAAACTCATTCTGGATAATAGGATAGACCCGCAGGTATTATTTTGTTTGATAGAACTGTTTGTTAGTAGGTTCGGTTACGACGGTTCTTATTACTAGTGCTCTTACGAAGCTCAAATACTCGTAGTAGAGGGAATTACCTTAAGTATGATAATTGACAACAATCGCACCAGGTAATTAGGGTTGTTCACATCTTAGGTGTTCTCAGTTAAGACTATTGACAATTTGTGATTGATATTTATTACATTGAATATCATGATTATTTTTAATTTCTTTTTTATAATATCAAGTGATGAGCCGAACAAGTCGTGCGCCTGATGGTAAGCTACACGCCAGTCCATAACAGTTGCAGTGCCACTCAGAGCTTTAAATCACAAAGATCTGAGGGGTACTGCCATTGCGCCTGTCACCCTGACACATAAGTTGACAAAATCCATGTGCCTGTAATTTCACCAGCACCCTTACCCTTCCAAACCCCTAACACAGTAATGATGACATTACTGCTTGGCGGCAGAAACAGATACGGTGGCAGTACTTTCCTGGACGAACTCTTTCACGAGCGGTTCTACTGCTACTTAACTGCTATGATGTTTTTACTACTATGATATTCATAATATAATATGTTTTGTGGAAATATTAAACCAGCACGTTATTATTACTGATACAAAGATGGAACTACACAAAGACCGAGACGCGGTCTGTAGCTCAGTCGGTAAGAGCGGTGGCCCCGGTGTGGCAACAGATGCTGGTTCGAGTCCAGCCTGATAGAAAGAATCTTTTTTACGTTATTATTTCTTTTGTATCAACAAACGTTCGAAATATATCGCAATCAAACGCCTCCTCGCGAAAATACACTAAATCTGTCAACATAATTCTACTAATCACATCTCCAAACTCGTCTCAAGGCGATACTTTGAGTAAACTTCTTGGACCGTCTTTACGGTCACCAAAACGTCCTAAATCAACATCGTAGGCGCCATTTTTGTTTAAATCGTCTGGAATTTAATTGGATGCTTAACGGACCTTGACATATATTCTACGAGACGTTGTTTGGCATGAGTTATATACAGGTAATATAAAGATTTCGCACTGTTGGCCATACACGTATGTATTATACACCGATAAAGATTTCAAATGACGCAAAAGCAACGGAATGTTAAGCTTCATGCATTGAGAAGTACAATAGATTTGCACGGAACAAAGTAGGTATTTGATGACAACCTTTCTTAACTGATTTATTAAAGAAAATAACACGAGCTGCCATAATATATGTTTCAGAGATAATCCCATTCAAATTTCATAAAGATCTGGTAATAAAACTTAGACATACGGACTTTAGGTCGATTATTCTTTGTGAGTAATTAGTTCAAGTTTCATTAACAGATTATGTGCGAAGTTCCCAGCTGAGCGTAAATGTCAGACGCCATATGGCCAATGCTAGTGACGCAGTTTGTAGGGCAATGTCTGCTTATTGACCAAAGAGCTGAAAACGCATTGCACTTATTTTAGTGGATATGGTATACATTCGTAGGAGTTGACGGTTATTGGTATTAAATTTTGTTTACTTACGAACATTTTCCAGTGTTTTGTATTACCCATACGATACCACCTGGAGATTTTAAAGGTCAGAATGAACACGTATTTTCCCGTCCATATCTTTTTTAAATGCATCAAGTAAATGGAGGAATAAGACGTGCGCCTGGTGGTAAGCGACATGCCTGTTCATAACAGTTGCAATGTTACTAAGAGCTTTAAATCGCAATTATTTGAGGGGACTGCTAGTGCGCCCTGAGACATAAGTTGGCAAGTCTTACTGCTGTCCGTATTATCAAAAACAACATTTTGAGAAAAAAGCTGCAAAAAATATTTTTTGAATTTTGGTAATTTTTCAGGTCAATCACACAAAAAGATTAACTTGTTGTATATTACATATTAAAGAATTATATCCAGCCATTACAACTGTACTAAGCATAATAAGCAATTTCTATTGAAAAATGAATAAATTTCTTTCTTTTTTTTTCAAACAGCCGAAAGATTCTTGTTGTAATAAGTTACAAAACACTATTCTGAGTCTAACAGTATTTTGGTTTGACACTAATACCAGCGTAGGGATCTTCATATTCTTTCCCTTCTTTACTCAATTCTATTCTTCGTTATGCTTTCTTATCTCATAAGATCGCTTTACTTTCCCACTCTTCTACACTCTGCCGTCCCCTTCGCTCCTCTGATGCTCTCTTACTAAATATACCGCTAATACCTTTAATTTTTATTCCAACTCTTTTACGGTTTCTGCGATCAGACTGTGGAATTCTCTCCCTGTATCGATTCAAGGTTCCCCTTCTCTTGATTCCTTCAAACAACGTGTCAAGGATCACTTCCTCTTAACATATCTGTAGGACTAGCACGATTGTACGCGAGAGCGGCATAAAAGCGCGTTATATTGCTATTATCTATCGGAAAATACAAGTATCTCGCTGTATAAGTTAGGAGGACCCATAAACATATAATATTATCAAGAATTAAAAGCCAAAATTCTGCAATTTGTTGAAATCCAAAACATTTCATTCAAAGCCTGTAACAATCGTACGTTTGTAGACCTCTATTTTAAATAATTCGCCACTAACTGTAAATACATGCCAAAACAATAATAAAAAAAAATTAGACGCAGAAACTATAAGCTTTGTCGTGTTTGCGACACTTTAAATATGCAAGTTCGATGACATAAATTAAGTAGCACAATATCAACAAATGCAACGAGGAAATAAAATAATGTTAATTAATTCATTTACTTTAGCTTACGCGTTGTTTCCTTATTTATAGGAATGTTGAGAAATATCTACCTAATATATTGATATTCTAGAATTTTATTTTGCCTTCATGACGACCTGTGGCCTCACGGTTTACATTGGGTCCCGGGACCATTGGAGAAATGAATTTTCTAAATTCGTTCTGGTCTGGGTGTTCTGGGAAGTGCCCCAGAATTCCGTCGCTCTGTTACTCATAGTACAGGGAATTCCCTAGTTTGAGACCAAGCAATCAGTGTGGTAGTTTAAAAACCATAACGTATAAAAACCACAAAGTATAAAAACCATATCCACGGCGTACAGAAATGACCTATGGCTAGATTTATAGAAAAGGTGTTGTACTTTATAATAGTATGTGTAGCTTTACCGGGGGTACTGGGAAAAAAGGCATAAAAACGTATTATACATAAAAAAATGTATGTTAGTGCAAAATATTTGTGTTTTGTATTTGGTGTTGATCACAAGAGAACAATTTCAGTCTTACATTCGTACTACAACTGACCGCTTAAGGTTCGCGCACGAGAGTAACAATGTTTCTTTTGAAAGTCTGAAGTACGTACAATAAACTAATTAAGGTTTTCATACAATTAAAAATGTGTTTAATATCATATCTTTATTGCATTGTTACGTGTTGATCCCGTAGATTTTCAATACTTTTTGCATAAATTAAAAAGTGGTTTATAACGTGCATAATTTAAAAGCAAGGTTTTTATTAGCAAACTTCCATCAACCTGGTCAGATTATCTTTATGCTAGTGTACGGACAACGGCACATCAGACTACACATTTTTGTTCGAAAATCGCAATTGCACATACGCATCGCAGTTCCATTGCAACGGAACAAGTTACGTCAATGTGTAACTTGATGTGCTGGCGTGGGTACATTAAAAATCGTGTATATTATAAAAAAAAACAACTTGAAAGCAAAGAAAATATCCGTCTAAGTCCCGGTCTTTACACGTAACAGTAGTTCGTTAGACTAGTGCTAAATTGCAATTTTACTAAACAAGTTCATTGCCTTTGTCTCGGTCTGAAGGAATTTGTACTAAGAATAGGTAAATAAACAGAGGTTAAAGTTTGTTTATTAAAAAACACATGCGGCTAACTAACATTAAACCACAACCAAGTCTTTCCACTTGATTTTATAAAAAAGAGGATAATAGACTTCTAGGATAACATAATTTTTGATTTTATACTTTTTTTTATTATTACCGCTTGTTGGCACAAATAGGTACGGCGACGGTACTTGCATGGACGCAGTAATGTTAATATTTTTGTTTGCCTACTGTTTGGAGGCAGAATTAGTGGCAGTACTTCCATAGATATACTCTTTCTTTCACAAGGATCTCTACTGCTACTAAACATTAGATTCAGTTTTTTCTCTTTCTTTCTAGATGAAATTCCGTGTTATTTATTAGTACAATTGCCTCTGGTACAAATAGAGCCGTTCCATTTTTGTTTTCACTTTATTTTACGATAAGCTGCATTGTGCCAGAGTGGTGGTCTATGGCCTCGTTACAGGAGACCCGTGCCCAGTAGTGGGATGTATGTCGACAGTTGCCAACTAATAATTTAGCATGGTACATTACTGGGAACATTTTAAACATGAATGTAGCTGAAAACATTTTTTCCATCGTCTAAGCTGAAAACGGAGGCGAAAGACAATGGAGGGATGGTGTGAAAGATGTGTATGAAAGTAGTCAACAAGGAGATGACGTACGATAGAGATCCAAGGAAGAAGTGACACAGGACGTCACATGGGACTTGTCAACATGCTATGTGTCAGGGTGACGGGCGCAGTGGCAGTGCTCTCAGATCTTTGCCAAAAGCTCTAAACGGCACTGCAACTGCTATGGACCGGGCGGCGTTTCGCTCAGAACCAGGCGCACGACTTGTTCATCCCGACACTTGGTATCATAAAAAATACATTACAGCACTAATGTATGTATAATCTAAAATAATGGATGTGGAAGTATGTAAGCTGTCTTAGGTAATTTTGCTATCAACTCCAAAACCTTAATCCTACAAATTGATTACGTTTTTACGATGTCATTCAATTTAACGCTCAGCGATACTTTATTGTCTCTCAAATTGTTCATTACGACAAGCTATAAAAAATGAGAACACATTGGAAGGCGACGCACTCACAGCTGTTTTTAGAATTGGCTGTTTAAAGTTGAGCTCTTGGTGTAATTTTGAAAAAAGAAATTGTTTCATTTATATTTAGCAACGGACAGACATCATACAGCCTCATTTTAAGTAATATACAAAATCCAAGTTTTTACAATTTCAATACATTTGTCAAAGTAAATATATCTAACCGGCACTGATATTTATAAAATCAAATTCACTGGTTTCTCAGACAGTTGCTAGGACCGAGTTGCTTTTGGACCCTGAAATGACGGCGCTAGTATTGATTTTTGACACCAATTCGCATCCTTGGTGTAATAAGGCCGCAAAAGCAAAATTACAACGTTTCAAGAGAGAGGTTTAAAGATTCTACGAACGAAATTAGTCTATAATTTTCTTATGCTTGAAATAGGAGAGTTATAGAATTTCCTATATAATGGGTCCTACGTTTAAGGGCCGAAGCGCAAAATCACAAGTTTACGGGAGAGACTTTCAACGTTCAATATAGTATATTTTCAAAATTTCCTTGTATTTCGACGTTTCCTTGAATATGTTTGATTTTGTTTTAACGCTACCCTATACATTATAATGAAATGAAGCTTTTCCCACAACAAAGTGGAAATGATCAAAATTTTAGTTTGGCCCTTATAACTTAGGACCCATCGATATACATCATTTCTTTCATGTATAGTTGGTATATTTTTTTATGACTTTAATGTGATAAAAGCACTTTTAAAGCATGCGGCTTTATTATACTGCCCTCCTTATTATAATTGACGTAATCGAAATTTTTAGCGAAATTAAGTTTAACATATGTATTTGGAATCAGAGAAACGAGATCGACAACCCCCGATCTTCATGAAGGCTGAAGGGCATATCATGTACCGATGTTTCCAAAGACGGTCACCGGACACCCACGTTGCGTCACACGTCGCAGTCCATACGTGTAAATAAATAAATTGTGTTTTGTTATATTATTATGTATGTTAGGCTACGCTATGTATTTGTCTTTGTAACCTGATCATAAATAAATAAATAAGCGGGTTTTTATATCTTATTTAGTTTAATTTTTATTGTTAAGCAAGATCAGTGTCACTGATATTTTTCAAAAAAAAATTTAACTTTATGTGCCATATCGAGAGCTATCAATGCCAATGCGTTTTTATGACAAGCACGGCAGTATACCAACGACGGCACGAATTCATGGTGTTAGCAGAAAAAGTTGGTACTTAAATATCGCAAAATATATTTTTGCTGCTACTTCACATTATTAGTAAACTGTCACGTCGAATATAAATGTTTTGAATTCTTGAACATGAAGATTTTATATAAACATGATTATTATTATATCGTCAATACAGTTTACTTCATTGTTAGTGATATATTTTATGGATAATAGAACGGCTTCTCAGATTTGCTGTTACACAGAATTTCTGCAGAAACAAACAGTGACTCTTTTGTAAATATGTCTTGTGTTTATATCATTACCTGTGTACTACAAATTCAAATATGTAAACTACGTAATGTACAGTCTCCGTGTGTATATTGTAAAACTGAATAGACTTTACCATTAAGTTCATAATGGTTGGTTCATCTGAAACTGGTCATTTTATTTCTGGCTTCAACTGTGCCGAGGCGGCTCCGTATGGGAATGACGACTTCCATGCAGGGACACGGTGCGTTTCCTCCCATGACGTCACTTCCCATCGCTCTCGAAAGCACTGAAAGTGGTTTTTCATGGGACATTTGGTGCATATTAGTGTTTTTGTTACGAATGGTTAGTGGTGTCAGAAACGCGTTATGCCAGTGTCGCTTTAAGGGTCATAGTTTGTGTCCCACTTGGACAACAATTGATGAAAAATTTTAATTTTTTTATGTCAAACAGTATACAAACATTCACTTATAATGAGAAATACTAAATGTAAAGCACAAATGTAAAGTACAAAAGTAACAAACATCGAAACCATTACACAGTTTATTCAGTTTATACTTACCTCGGGGTTTGGTAACACTTTCAGGTCATTTGGTATAACAAATCAGAACATATTCACATTCACACAATACAGTTTACTTCGTTTTAAAATTATGTACTGCAATTATTATGCTAGATAGACAAAGTTCAACAATAATTAGGCGTAACTTTTTAAACGTAGACAGAAATGTTTTTTTTAATAGTGATTTAAAAACCAATTTTCAATTCGTAAATAACAAAACCTGCTTTGGGTGAACAGAGACCATACGTAATTCGCATAACCATCCTTCGTGCCTACGCAAGCTATTAAATTTTTCATATATCAATTTTCTTTTTTAGGGTGTGTGAGAGTAAATGTAATAGACGGCCAGAGTTACCATTGCAGGCATTGCAACTAGCCAGACTTATATTTATGACGTTATTTATCGTTTATTTATCACACATTCATACTTTCCAAGAAACCTTTACAATATACACAATCTCAATACATTTCTTTATTTGTTAAATGCTATTATTGCTACATGTGGTTAACTATAATTAATTTCGCTCCATTTGTTTACTGAATTGTTATTCATTTTCATTCTTTTTCACCCGAATATAATTTAAAAAGCCATGAAAACAGAAGCCGTCCAATCAAGATTTTAGCTTGAGTTTTAATAAAATTAAAACTCATGCAGTTTCGAGGTCCATATCCTTTTTTGTTCAATTTTTGGGTTTGTTTTTAATATATATGATTCGTTAACGACGTTAATGACTCCATTTAATAGCAGTACTTAGTGTCTGAACAGTCCAATCTTTTTAACTGCCTCGGTGGCCGAACGATTACCATGCCGGACTGCCACGCAGAGGTCCCAGTCTCGATTCCCGGGCCGGGAGAAATATTCGTATGGCCTACATTAATTTCTTTCGTGCGTTTGGGTGTAATTTAGTACTAGTTTTTACTAAAGGTAGGTTATTACTTAGTGAACTCTCCCATTAGCTTATATTAGCTCAAATTAGCACTCATATTAGTTGGTGCAGCAAGCGAACAGCTGGCCAGGTGAAGACTGAAAATCAGCAATGCTGAGTCTTTAACCTTTTTGTCCACATCACTCAATTCTTTTTTTTTCTATTCGTTTTTTAAGTATCTCTTTATCTTTATGTTTTGTGGAGAAATAAATATCTTTTTATTTTATTTAAGTGTGGCACCCGCGACACAGGGTTTCCTTAGTGCGGGGCTATGTTGAGTATGTGCGTTATTATTATTATTATCGCCCCTCCCTATCAACCTCTTGGTTATGCGGGAAGAGCATCAGCACGTATGTACGGACTTTATCTGGTTTTTGGAGCCGCCCCGGGTGCACATACAGTACTATCCCTATTTTCAGACAGGTACCGAAACTGTAGGCACGCTCACTTCCAGTGGTGTTCCAGTTCCAGAGTTCCAGTAGAGCCGCCGACTCTAAGTCGACTACCAAGTCTCTTCATTGGTGGCGGAGCTGTAAGGCACGCTCACTTCCCGTCACGCTTCGCACGACTAACAGTTGTCACCGCTGAGCCGCCGACTCTAAGTCGGCTACCAAATCTCTTTATTGGTGGCGGAGTAAAGCACGCCGAATGAACGGCGTCTGAACAACAAAATTTTAATTGAGTAGTTTAGTAAATTACTTAGTCGAGTCTCGAGTCGAGTCGAGAGTTAGAGCTCCCTGTGAAAGAATTCATCCAAGGAAGTACTGCATACCTATTTCTGCCGCCAAGAGCTAATGTCAGCATTACTGTGTTCCGGTTTTGAAGGTTAAAGGGCCGGTGAAATTACAGGCACATGGGACTTGTCAACTTATCTCTCAGGGTTGACGGGCACAGCGGCAGTGCCTCTCAGATCTTTGCGATTTAAAGCTCTAAATGATACTGCAACTGCTAAGGGCAGGAGTGTCGCTTATAAGCAGGCGCACGACTAGTTCGTCCCATCACTTCCCCTCACAAAAAAAAGAAAATGTGAATTAATTTAAAACTATTTATGACTCTACACTCAATTTTTTGCACCTAGACATACTCCAATAATAAGCCGTTTTAACTTAAGTTATATACATATAATGTTTAACTAACTAACACGCTTATATTCGAATAAAATACTTTTGATTCAAAGGTTTCTAAAACACCCTTCAATAAGCTATAAAATTCTCTGTTACGATAAACTTTCTGACAACACAGATCTGGAATAGTTAAAAATATCGTAAACTTCAACGGTAAACTTTAAATTGTGGCACATTGTACTTTTATGAATAGTACGTAATTCACCGCCTTACGTCTATAAAGTCTTTGCCGGCTCATAACTATAAAAAGAAAAAAAGCAAACAAGGGCTCTCACTCATGCACACGTGACGAACGCACCCCAAAATGTATGCCGTTCTAATTTAAAAAACGCTCTACGTTTAAAAACTGGTCGTTGTCATGCGCTGCGTAATCAAATAGGAACTAGTTTTTTTGTCAAACTAATCTTAACATAACAAACACGGGTGTGGCCAGTTAGATTACGTTTGTTCAAATTTTGTAGAAGTAAAAATATTACGATATATTAAAATATACCATTTGGCGCAGGTTAGATAAAAAGGAGAATGAAAGTTTCAGTACAAAAAATTAAAATGCTTAGCTTTATTGTCAGTAACTATCTCCGTTTCCTTGAACCCATGAACTTCTGCTACAAAATCAAAAGAGAAGCAATGTTAATCAAAAGAATTTGTGAACAATCTTGTATTGGACGTCTTCGGAAAAAACCGGATGAGGCCAGATGACCGAACGCTGGCGCAATTTAACATATATCTAAGGATACACGGCAATGTGACGAGATAGTTTGACGATGAGACAAAACGTGCTCCTGTTAATAGAAGCACAAACCGCTTCACCGTATGCGAACTATGAATCACTTAGGTCGTCCGGACATCCGGTTGTGAATCAAATTGAAATTGTTTATGCAAAACGACTGTCCGCCAATATCGATCGTATCCGTAGCTTTTACAATACTGCCAAGTTATTTATGCAATCGATTGTGACTGTCTTGCTATATTGTAGACAATTCATTCATTCATTCCGTTCTACGAACCGGTAGTGCTGTCATAGACTTTATACGTTAGCAAAAACCTGCCCCAAAATCCTATCTGATATCTAAGCAGATCATGTTAACAAGAAAAACATCACTTGCCTACTATTGTAGTGACGTTTTGTTTTGCTGTAAGTATGGTTTGACAATGGCTAGCGACTGCGAATTTTCAATCTGCAAATTAAATTTGTGGCATTGTAGTTGAACGCATCCGTAACATGGATCAAGCCTTTGAATGGAAGCATTCGATGGCATGCCATATATAGCAATCATGCAAATATTTGATTGGATTATGATATGTTCCAAATTTGAACAGAATGGCGATCGTGAATCGTGATTGCCAGTTCGTTTTTCATTTGATTATTCATTCTTTTTGGAATAGGTAGACGCTTATTTTTTAAATAAAAACTTCGATGATGATATGAAAATACATTCTTTACTATACACATGGCTTGCAATATTATATTGCATCTGAAGTTGGTTTGAAAGAAGCGCACACGACGCGCGATAAAACGTTACACGAAATTTTAAATTCGAGTCACAAACAGCTGATAAATCGGAATGTGGACAACGTCGGTCGTTGCGACCGTTTGACTTGGCTATAAAATCTTGTAGAATATAGACAGAGACGTAGCCTAAAGAGTACAAAAGTAGTTTGACGGCTTTTGGAATTCATAAATATAGACATTGGTTCTCAGATATCGAGTTCTGATATTCACTTCATATTTTATTTAAACCGTTTGTTGCTTTTTAGTTGAATTAAATATTTCACCAGCACATGAGTTCTAACAGCTTAACACAACGATTTGTCCTTGGCTTTGGACATTCAGTTTCAATTTTTTTATACTTTCGTATCGGCGTTATATGTACCTGGCAGTTTAAATATAAAAAGTGCGAAAAAGGCAGAGCCATAGACGCATTCAAAAATAGAACTTCCGCCCAGCTCCACTTTCTTTCACAGTCGTCAGATCGCTAGACGAGTTTCTCCTTATAGTAACATAATTAAGGCACTGCGCCATGCGCTTGTATGTAAAGGATTTCCTTGCAAGCCATATTTATGACGCTAATCTTTTAAGGGCTTCGGAAGGTTATTCAACTCTTTGTTGCAATGAACGTATGTTGGAGCAGTTAGATAACATGGTAAAACATTTTATTTTATTTTAAAGGTAGGCTTTATTGTGAAGGTTAGACCTTTGATTGGTTCTAATAATTCCCGACAACGAAAAATACAAAATGGTAGTTTTTTTTTCTATAACTACCATTAAATAAAGGCATAGGTTACGTATGGTATTAGGATTTCCTCATTCTAAAGTCAATTAAGTAGAAATCAATTATCTGCTAATCAAGTTGTCAATCACGATAGACAAAATACCTGTATGTACGAAACATTTTTTTTTCTGCGGAAAACGCGGGAGTAATATTTTTGAGAGTTGTTATTTTTATTGCTAACAACAAATGATTAATTTATTTTATTATATTCATTGTTTAATGAAGCTTAAAGGGAAGATTTTTATTAATAAGTTAAATTATTTTTATTGTATTTTTCTTTAGCACTCTTTACAAAATATGGCTTTATATATTCGTACAATTCTCTGTCACTGCTAAAATGGCCCTCTAACATACTGTACGACAGAGGATCGCTTTTCAATGAATATTGTCTAGGCAATAGCAGGTACTTCTAAAGTTAAAAACTTATTACACAATTTTTAATTCGTGAAATCCATATCATCATTATCAACTTATTTATACGTCCCACTGGTGGGCACGGGTCCTCGCTCGGGCGAGGGTTTTGGCCATAATCCACCACGCTGTCCCAATGCGAGTTGGGGGATTCACAAGTTCACCTAGGGTTGTAAACCCTTCTTCGACGTTTCATCACAACGCTTTCCCTCACCGAAAACGTGAAGGTAAATTTCCAATTTAATTTCGCACATAAATTCTGAAAACTCAGAGGTGCGAGCCTGGATTCGCACCCACGGCCTCTGCTTGCAAGGCGATAGGTAAAACCATTAGGCTATCACGGTTTCTTTACATCAATATCGATTGACTGTAAATCATTCAATTCGTTTCTAAGCGTCAATTGCAACTACCTTGAGCACAGATTATTTAATAGTTACTATGTAACAAACAGATCACTCTCATACAATACCGAAAATATCTACGCAATAATAGCCTGCTAAGTCTGACTAATGACACCAGGCGCTCACTACGAGAAAAAGGAACCTTAGCTCGTGCTCAAAGAGGTGAAAATAACGTTGCCCGCCGAGTGCAGTCGTGCAAAGCCGAATGCTCACAAATGAAAGATTTGTACGAGAGCTTGCGCCGACGTCGGCGCTTGAGCCAGTAACGGAGCCCTGCGTTGGGTCGTATGACGGTATCATTTGAAAAATTAATGGAAAGTTACGTATACCCCCTTAACTTTTATTCACGTTGTCATATTTTCAGGCTAATCACACTTAAAACTTTTAAAAGTTTCGACAAACTTCTCAATAATGTCTGCAGCTGACGTTCGTATAGTTTCAAAACAACTACTATGTCCGTGTTAGGATAACCCCAGATCTAGGATTGTTTTTAGATATCAAGTGACGGTAAGCGACACGCCTGTCCATAACAGTTGCAACGTCACTCAAAGCCTTAAATCACAAAGATCTGAGAAGCACTGCCACTTAGCCCGTCACCCCGAGACATAAGTTGACAAGTCCGATGTGCCTGTAATTTCACCATGACGCAATGGAAGACCTCAACGCGGCCACAGATATCTCAATCAACTATTCAACTGATAAGTAGAGGAAATTGATTTAGTAGCGAAGGTTCAAACCTTGGATTCAATCGACAAGAGTGCCAAGAAACTTATAGGTGACTCGCAATTAGTAGAGATGAAGCTGCAGTCTTGAAATAAAGTTGCCTGCTTATCGTATTCTACAGTATATCATGGAGAGTGTGCGATGGAACTGGATAATTTGATTACGCCTTCCCTTTCCATCTTCGGGGGACTAGATGTGGTCTGGGGTTCCACCCCTATGTTGTGGGTATTCCCAGGATTGGCACGAAATGTTACGCTTCCACATTTATATGGCGAGCGGCTAGGGAGTGGAATTCCCTGCCTGCGGGCTTTTTTCCCAAACGCTAATTAATATAAAATAATTAATAAAATATAAAATAATTAATAAAATATAATAAATAACTTGGACCTTTTCAAGGCGAGAGTGAATAGGCATTATTTAGGTGTGCATGCATTGTCGACCTCATCGTAACTTTCCGTCGAATGGAGGTCAAGTGCGAACTTATTTTTTGTAAAAAAAAACAGATAAAAAACAAATTTTCCAATGATACGACTATGTCTACCTTTGTTTAACAGAAAGTAAGTAGTTGGTTTTTTTAATAGCGAGGTCGATGGTTCAAATCTAGGTCTGTGGGGATAAGTATGTTGTTTCTTGATTTTTCTTCTCCGTGGTTCAGTCTTGCGGGGTAATAATCTCAATGTACAACTACATTTTTGACATAAATAAGAGGTTTGATAATAACAACATAAATGCACAACCTATTTGAGGGTCAGTGTGTGGCAACGGACGGATGCGAACCGGGGCCGGGACGTCCGCCGATATGCGGCACATCAGCTCACGCGCAGGCCACACTCATCGCTTTATGAATTAGCGTAATTGTAATTAGAAATGCAGTCCTTTTTGTACCTTTTGTGTTTTTTGCGAAAAAATTGACTTTCCTAATTTAAACAGTACGTGGATACTTCAGATTACATCATTTAACACTATTTCGTCGCCTTACAGTGACAACCTGTGAAAATTTTTACTGATTTTTGTTGAAGAAAAACGTATAAACTTCTTGTTCAAATATTGATTAAAGTAATATGGTATCTGAAAGAGGTATAATGTAACTAATTAAAATGCTAAACATTAATATTGCGTGTACTACATTTTACATTCCATTTTTATCTTCGCCCTGATAAATTACATAGAAATCACATAGTAAGTATTCACTCAAAGACGACGATATGTGCTTCTGGGTTATCAATACCATTTTCTAATTTGTTCTATTATAAAAACATGAAAAAACTTTATTTCCCTGACAAAATTTTGCTTTTGTGGTCAGGACAAGGAAAAGTTGGCGTACCATTCAGGAAACGTACAGATTTTCAGATTTCTCTTTGTTCAAAGACAGAAAGGGAACACTACACATTTTTAACGGACACACTAATTGATGACAAAGAACGTAGATGTATGTAGTTTTGCGATAAACTCCCAAACTACTACCACTAGTAGCTATGCAAAAAGGTAGCTATGTAAATACCACTGTGACAGCCACTAAAACAAAGATTCAGTGGTATAGCTACTCGCATATTCTTTGCCATTTAATGCTCTGAGTGGAAGACTGAATCATTCTAATGGGTATACGAAACTCACTCCTTGGTTTACGTTTACGTATTGAGGGTTCCAAGGTAGAGCCAGTGTGGAGTCCAATAAGCAGCGTGTTTGTTACACTTCTGGACACATCTATTGGCCCACCTTGTATTTTCAGTTTCGTTTGGTCCTAGCTAAAATTTTATATTAGGTCGAGCAAAAAGTTTTTATGCAGTTTTGAACCTGGCACATTCACAATTTCATTCAATAGTCTTTTTTTGAATTTCGAACACAGAATTTAAAGAAACAAAAGACAATTTGGAGCCTGTTTGTTGATATCAAACAATCGAATACTAAGAAAACTTGGTTTTATTGGTTTACTTGGATTTAATTCTTGAAAAAGTGATTGATATCTTTGGTTTTGCAACAAACATTACTTATTCTTAACATTAAGGTGAGGTTCTATCAATAATCTATGGATACTTCACCTGAAGTCGCCGCCCAAGCTGTGGCACTTATTCAGGCCGGACACAGCCAAAGAAACGTGAGTGCTCAACTTAATTGAAGTCGATCTGCGGTCCGAAATGTTTATCGGAGGTACCTAGAGACTGGCGGCTTTGTTCGTCGCCAAGGAAGGCCACGATCTCGGGTCACAACTGAAAGACCGGATCGATTCATCGTGACGACCAGCTTGAGAAATCGTCACCTTACCTCCATTGAGATACAAAACCAACTTCGCGACTTCCACGGAGTATCTGTGAGCGCTCGAACTGTTCGGAGAAGGTTAAAAGAACGCGATATGGTACCACACAAGCCAGGTAATGGGCCCAAACTAACGCGAGCCCACCGAACAGCGCGCCTTCATTTCGCACGCAGTCATTTAAATTGGACACAGCAAGATTGGAGCCGTGTACTCTTTTCTGATGAGTCTAAAATTGTGTTACATGGCAATGATGGAAGGAAGAAGGTCTACCGACGTAAGGGAGAGCGTTTCGCACAATGCTGCTTTGAAGAGAGGGTTGCTTATGGCGGTGGCTCATGGACTGTCTGGGGCGGTATATCCGCGAGCGGCAAAACTCAACTTGAGGTTGTTACAGGACCACGGCTGCCAACATTAAATGCTGAAAGGTACATTCGTGAGTGCTTAGAACCTCACGTGATACCATACGCGGACTATGTGGGCCCAAATTTCCTTTTTATGCATGATAATGCAAGAGCCCATGCGGCCGGCATCGTCAGGGAATATCTTCGGGATGTGAACATCACAGTTATGGACTGGCCAGCCAGAAGCCCAGATATGAACCCCATTGAGCACATGTGGGACGAGCTAAAAAGACGTGTTAGGGCTCGTCAGCCAGTTGCCCAGACGATGCAGGAGTTGAAAACTGCCATAGAAGAGGAATGGGAGATGATCCCTCAAAATTTCATAGAGCGGTTGATAAGCTCTATGCGTAATCGTATGAGAGCTGTGGTAGATGCCCATGGAGGCAACACGCGTTATTAAATTAAACCTTTATTTGATAAAACATGTTTTTTATTCAAAAATCAATTGCCTTTAACAAGGCGCATATCCGATTTGTTAGGCGTAGCTCCATGTCGTATGGTATTCTGAATTCAAATTTAAAACAATACGATCGAAAAAGATGGTAAAATGTATCAGGTTTAAAACTGCATCAACAGTTTTTGTTCAATCTAGCAATCATATTTCGGTAGGGGCCATCGGAACCTAAACTCTAAGGTGGGCCAATAGATGTGTCCAGAAGTGTATTATACCATTAAAAATCATTCATTCCTTCATTTAAAAATGGAAGCTAAGAAAATTCTACAGTCTATAGTTCTGTTGGTCTCGACGCCGAGTTGTATATAATTAGTCGAGATCGCATTAGATCAAATGCTGTTTGCAGTGATAAACGGTTGCTCCCAACCAGAATGAGCATTCCTAGTGATAATAACAAAAGGGGCTGAACGAGATAACCGATGTAGCCGAGCAGCATAGATACAATCTACAATCTACCAGTGACTGTTATATCAGTAACTGCAAAAAACATTGTACATTCTATCATATTTACAGTTACTATATGTCCAATCTTGCACACATTAAAATATCTGTAACGGTGAATTCTTTCAGTCTTAGTGTTAAAAAGTATGTTTGCACAAGACTTCAAATGCAGTGATAAGAAATGGTGTTTATGTAAGCGACATTTCGTAATTTTTTAGAAGCATGTTTCACATTTTAACTATTGTTTTAAATTATTTATGTCCTGTATTAAAATTCGAATTTAAAAATTAATCTTAATTAAAAATGAAATTTAACATTAAAACAGGATGTAAATATTTTAAAACTATCTTTAAAACCCAAAACAAGCTCCCCTCAAAAATATATGAAATGTCGCTTACGCCCTTTCTACAAGACACAATTTATCGATAAATTCCGTAAAAAAGTCATTCGCTCCCACAGGTCATAGCTCTTTCCCGATAAGTAGTAGTAAGATTGCATTGCAAAATTGTTTCCAATGTAATCAGAATTGTGCTTCATGATTAAATTATATAACTTTAGCCATTATTACAATTAGGTTCTAATATTTTGTTTACAAATACATCGCATCCTAAGACCCAGCAAACTACAATGGGAAAAGCGGTAAATGCCCAATGTACATTAAAAATTAAAATAACATGCTTTAGGCTCAGGTCCCAGATGCCCTCAGTTTTGTATTAAAAACATAAATTTTTCTAGATACCCTATAGTGATATAGAATATGTTGCACTACATTTGCATATAATATTTTATATTATTTAGTGCAACATATTCTATACCACCATAGATTATCTAGAAAAATTTATGTTTTTAATACAAAACTGAGTGCATACTTCATCCCTGTCCGGTATATCAGTACATAGGACCTAATTTGGTTATTATAAGTCATCAACAGGAAGAATCTGTTTTTTCCAAATTCATTGAAAGGCTTTTAACAATAATTCATGGTAATTATTTAAATGAAATATTAAAAGACTGTTGTTTGACTGCGGTTTTTTTCTGTGGATTATATATTTGAAGATTGACAACATAAAACTTCTATTTGCAAAAGTTCTGATAGATTAAATTACCATGTGGAACAAAAAACAAATGATTGTATTCTCATCTTGAACTTACAATTTTATTACCTATATAAACAATGGTATAGTAGCTACTGTGTTATATGTATGTCATTTGTATTCAATTTAATTTCAAAGCGATAGTGTTGTCTTGTCACTTTGAAATTAAATTGTACACAAATGACATTACATATCGCACCCCTAATGGAAAATATAACCAAAAAAAATATAACCCACATACTCTCCAATTCTTGTAACTTTATTGATATTGTAGACAGAGTTACAAGAATCAGAGTGGATGTGGGTTATATTTTTCAGTATCTAATGGAGCAATACACAAATTTGACATAACTCCACTTTGGTCATTCTTCCATGACGGGTGCGATATTATAATGCAATTTTTGAGAAAAAATATAACATAATGCAATTTTTGAGATGAGGGTCTTAGGTGTCATGTGCGAAATTTAGTAGCAGTAGAGCTACTTGTGAAAGAGTTCATCCAGGGAAGTACTGTCACCTTACCTATTTCTGCCACCAAGCAGTAATGTTAGCTTTACTGTGTTCTGGTTTTGAAGGGTAACGGTGCTGGTGAAATTATAGGTACATGAAACTTATCAACTTATGTCTCAGAGTGTCGGGCGCAGTGGCAGTGTCCATCAGATCTTTTGCGGTTTAAAGCTCCGAGTGGCACTGCAATTGTTATGGACAGGCGTGAGCTTACCATCAGGTGCACGACTTGCAGCCCCGTCACTTGATGTTATAAAAAAAAATATGTTTGAATAGATAATTTCAGAATAATCATAATCATAGAAAAATTGGTAAGAACACAAATGTGTGAATCGTAGTATGTTACTCATCATTGAGTACAAATTATTTAAAGCGATCTCAAAATAAATAGTCAGGCTTTCACAATAGGGCTTGAGAATATCAAAATAATGTAATCCAATAGTTATTAATTATAGGAATAATTTTTAGAACTTTTTTCTTTTAAATAAGGTTTTAAATTTAAACTAATAGTCTTCATAATTATTTATAAAGAAATTCTTTAAGCCTTTGTAACTAATTTTTACTCCTTAAAATTTGCAATTTTATATCATTTGTATTGAATATAACACTTTTAAATAATTTTTAAAATTAATAAAAGAGATATCTCATTAATAAATTTACAATTTATTGCTTAAACTCAGCCATTTTATTAGCAAAAATGACTTTATTCAACAAATCATAAAGATATTGGAACTTCAAATATTTTATTTTTGGAATCTGAGCTGGAATAGTTGGAACTTCTCTTAGTCTTCTTATTCATGCCGAATTAGGTAATCCTGGATCAATAATCGGTAATGATCACATTTATAATACTATTGTAACAGCTCACGCTTTTATTATAATCTTTTTTATAGTTATATCTATTATAATTGGTGGATTTGGAAAATGACTTGTACCTTTAATGCTAGGAGATGATATAGCTTTCCCACAAATAAATAATATAAGATTTCGACTTCTTCCCCCACCTCTTGCACTTTTAATTTCTAGATGAATTGTAGAAACTGGAGCAGGAACCGGATGAACAGTTTATCCCCCACTTTCATATTTATTATGCACTGTGATACCTACATATCTGCCTAATCATTTCACATTGATTATTTAGTATGTATCTGGATTGCTTTTTCTTTAAATACATTACATGTATTTAAAATTATTATTACTTGCTATAACAAATATATACTTTTCAATTTAGTGCACCAATTCTTATTTGAATTTTAAGCAATATCTTGAATCCAAACTAATGTTGTAATTGCGAAAGTAACTCTGTTTGTTACATTTTCACACCTAAATCGCTTTACCAAATTTAATGAATTTTGGTATAGAGATAGATGGGATCTAGGAGAAGGACATATGCTACTTTTTGTCACAAAAATAAATCTTTAAGGGGTTGAAAGTTTGTATGGAGAACCAATAATTTTTCGAAAATTCATTTTTATGACTTTTGTAAGAAATAAACAAAATAAAAATGTACAAAGTACAGTAAGCTACTCGAAGTTCTCTACTCGAATTCTATGATCTAGGCAGACTAAGTCGCAGACACCAGATAGTACTTTATAAGCAGACAATAACAATTAGGTAATTTTTTTAAATACATAAATTAGTTTTTAAAGTATTAAGTTTACAGCTATTTATTGTTACAATCATACGGTCTTAATTCATGAGATAGTATCGATTGTTAACCTACCACAACATAGTTGGCTGTAGTAGCAACAAAAAGTTTATATAAAAAAATACTATTACAAAAAGAATCAAATACAAAAAACGATAATTAGGACGAGACGTTTTATATTACTTACTCAGTCCGTGGGCTTCAACACAGTCCTTTGTCAGCACAAATAAAATAAGGATACACACAAGGTACACAACACTATGACACCGATTCATTGTAACACGAAAACTAGTTTGTGACATACTTAACACTATATTATATTCCTTACAAGCTATCAAACGGGCATGTTTTGTACTGAAAATAAAGTTTTATGTCCTAAAAAGGCACTGTACATAATTTTTCGTACGAACAACAGTCAACCTCCTCCACTCCAAACAAAAAACAAACTGACAGAAAAATACTTTGCTTCAAAGCTTGTGTCAAGCTTTGATGATGTAGTGCGAGTGAGCGAAATAGAAACAACAATCACGCGAAGAAGAAAGAGGACACAAAATTTATCGCTATGTTCGTATACACGCGTTAACTTTTTAGAGAAGAATGTTTAGTAAATTATTGTGCACCTTTCTTTTTGAACAGAAAACACAGAATAGTTAACGCATAACTCACTCATTTTGTGTAATCTTTATTAGACTATTTTCTAATCCATGAATTAATTACGTCACGTAATTTTAATCATATATTATCAATTGATTTAAAATAGAATATTGGTAACTGGAAGTCGAAGAAGTACCTTGCCTCGTATGAATATTTAGTACGCTATTAGTGACATTTTTTCGCGATTTGTGCGAGCTGTAAAAAATGTTCACTGATCATATTACTCACGTCGATAGTTTTATTATTCTACTTTGACATTATGATTATCACCATAACGTAATCGACGTGGAATTGCTCTGGGAGATCGTGCTTTATCACACTTGTCGCATTAAGTCCAGTAAAAAGTAAGGCATCACGTCCGGACGTCGCGCGTCGACCAACATCGCATATCAGCCGTTGCAGACCTATGACGCTCTGGGTCGGGTGTGGTACGAGTCGACGCGAAACACACATCTTTTTCTCTTTTATTACATGGACATAATGCTTTTTTGACTGGCTTAATACGATTTCGTATCGATAACAATGGTCACTCTCCTATTCTAAAATATACAACGTAAAGAAACGACATACTGTCACATATTATCTTAAACTTTATTAAAATCAATTTGGAACGATCATAAGGTATCGAATACTCGCAGCAGATCGTCTTTGGAAAATAAAACATTCAAAAGATTACCGCTTATGCTGGCAGCCGATTGTTAATGCACTATGTGAGTTGAACATTGCCGCACAAATTTCATACTTATACCACATTATAGTAATCCAACAGTGGTCACACGTGTCGCGAGTTCATAGAAAGTGCATGAAAGTTTAATGAGCAGTTTGTCGCTGGCTGCTTGTGGCTGCGTGTGTGGTATGGTTTTATTTGTGTAGAACGCCTGGTTCAGTCGTTTAGATTAGTTTAGAAGACGTTCATTCAAAAGCACAACAAAATTGACATTTTGTACCGTTCTAATCGCAAGCGACAGAGATACATAAAGGAGGATAGCGAAAACTGCCCCAATAACGACGAAGAGCCGTTCATGGATTTTGATAGTATAATTTTGCGTTTTAGTTTATGCCTAGTTATCAATATATTTTTGTATATTTTTAGAAGTCGGGAGTAAAGAAATTGTAAAACATTGTATTTTAGAATAGATGCAAAAACACAACGCAATTGATTCCGTTCGACCATAGATTAGGTAACGTGCTTGTACGTACATTTCATTTTAAGCATGATTGAATGACCTATCTGAAGTACTGGTTATTTTGTAGTACACACATAAAACATTAAAGCTATAAAATACCTAATGAAATAATCAGCAAAAAATAAAACACAATGTGATAAAAATATTAAGATAATATTTAAATGAGAGATAATAAAAGTTGCAAAGGAAAGTTTTGACAAGAGACCTCTTGTCAATGTCACATTGATATTGACAACAGAGTGACCATTTGTGACAGATTTCTGCCATTTGGGCAGATTTAATCTTTATTTATTTTCATTGCTGCAAAACGTGATAAGTTATATTAAATGAGGCAGAGTTTGGCAGATTTAAGCATATTCGGGAAGTTCTGTATTATTTTTGAGAACAAACAGAAAACTTGTTGTTTTCGGTTACTGCGAACAAACATCTGTATAGAAAGACAGGACAACGTTATAAACATAACCTATATCGCCTTTATAACCCCAGCTTCTACAGGCTGGACTCAATTAGCTTTTTGATGGTTTGATAACGAATCACAAGTATATGATAGGTCTCCTTAATGCACGTCAAAAACACTTGGTCTCAAAATACACGGAATGTCGCCATCCTACTTTAAATCTTAAAGAGTCACGCTCGACGTGCTTTTGATCATGATCAAAACAATATACATAATAGGTCTAAAGTTAACATACGACTTACGTATACTACATACGACGACTATGGCTACCATCGCCAATGAATAGTGGCATCTTCTCCTAACAAGTGCGCCGAGAATGTCAATATTAGAAACCTTCATAGTTTCTAATATTGACATTTTATTTAATCAACTAACACAATGTTTCATAAGCGTGTATCCAAATATTTTCAGTCTGACTTAGACATGGGGAATAGCGTTACATTTTTTATCGCCGTACTGTCGTTCCGGTTTCAAAAAATTTACGGTGATAAAACACCGTGATTTTGTCACGACTGTTACGTCCGTGACCTTGTCACGCCTATAACTTACATCACGATACACGGTTTTAGCCAGCGGCTTCTTTCTAATACTTATAGCCGTTTTTTATAGAATGATTTAAGTTTTTACTCCCTTTGTAATAAGTTTCAAATCCATTCAAAAAGTTGATCTTGTATTTAATGTAATTTTGTTTGTTACTTATTTAATGCGAATCTTTGGATTGTTAACAATAGCAATAAAGTGTAATGTAATTATATTTCTAGTAGAATACACAAAGTAACTTCCTATAATAAAACAAATACACAAAAATATTTTAGTTTGTTAATAAATAGGTTTATAGTAACTGCTGCAGATTTTTTTAATCCGCCCTTTCTAGTAGTAATAAGCACCTACGACCCTTGTAAGTGAACAAAGAAAGTCATCCTGTCTCACTCACTTCCATCGCCGAAATGGCCCAGATTTCAAGAGAACTACAACGAGTGGCGCGCTCAGTCACCACGTAACGGAGATCGCGCGTTGTATCAAATACGTATGTTGTGATGTGAGTGTCGGGTATAGCTATTGGAACGGAGGAACACCAATGTGACTTTGGAACGTCGTTCCTTCGGAACGAGTCACGGTGATACTGTTTGACGGCGGATCATCGTGATTTTTTCATCGTAACGTTATTTATCACCCACCTCTAGTCTGACTGACAGACAATCTGTTGGAAGTTAGATGGATAACATACTTTATTTTTTCCATCCTCTTAGGGTCGTATTCTAGAACTCTGCTCAATTCTCAAGTCAGGATTGCAATTGAAACACAAGCACTGGAAATACGACCCTAATGGCAGAGACTTGAGTATGATTTCTAGTGCCATACTATACATACATACGTAATCGTACTCAAATCCTGACTTGAGCATTGAGTAGAGCTCTAGAATACGACCCTTAGGGTCGGATTTGAGTATGATTCAAAGCACTCGAAATCATACTCAAGTCATTGCCATTAGAGTCGTATTTCCAGTGCTTGAAATCATACTCAAGTCCTGACTTGAGCATTGAGTAGAGTTCAGGAATACGGCCCTAAGGCATACGGCGATAAAACGACGGAGCCATAAATACAAAAGTTGAAGTTGAAGTTGACTTTCAGTAGCGATGTTCCCAAATACTTACTTTACTCTTTGAGCGATGTAAACGCGCGTTCGTGAAACGCGCGATTGCATCGATGCAAACGCGCGACTGCATCGATACAAATGTGCGCTTGTATCTCTGCTTAAAAAAAGGTAGACGATTAGCGACTGCATCGCGTTTGCATCGCCGTTTGTAACCACTCTAAGGGCCGTATTCCAGAACTACTCAATGCTCAAGTCAGGATTTGAGCAGACTTGAATAGCGTTTGAGCATTGAGTAGAGTTCTGGAATACGACCTTTACATTGATTCAGTAGAGTTAAACGCATAGTAGACTACTCGATTTTAAGGACCCTGCGTCAAGGGTGAACGAGGCCCATCGAGTATATATAACTGCGGGACCCCCTAGTTAGGGCACTGCTCTTATTAATATAAATATAAGTCGCCCTAATTAGCGACCCTACCTCTTAATACACCTGAAGTTAGTGTCCCTTAAATTCGTTTAGTTTAATAAGCGTTTTATTATATCTTTCTAATTTATGGCTAGTACCCCGAGTATGATGTGCCAAAGTCGACATGGTATCTATTCTGTTGTGGCGTGAAGGGAATCATACCATACCATTCATGTCTATTGCAATATTTTAATTTTATTCAATATCATTCTAGTGGTGTTCATGTTGTTGTGTGAAACAATTTACAAAAAAATGTTTTTGAACATTATTTATTTACTGTAACTGGATGATCTCACTGCACGAAAAAATAGGCATTTGCTCCATTCTTGTCACGCTGCTTGCATTAGCGCTGGACTGTTTAACCTGGTTTAGAAGACGCTAATGCTTTAATAATATTGGCAAGCTACCTAGTGTAAACAGTAAGTCGTCTGACGACCATATATTTAAAAAAATATATTTCATGACTTTGGATTCAAGTCCCTTGGTCGAAATATTATTACTCATAAACCATCGAGGATATAATCAGAAATAGAGAAGAAATAAAGGCCATACGTCCCTGCCAACTAATCAGGCAAATGGGCCTTAAATCACTTTTAAGTATCAACTCTCGTTTGCGCTGAAACCACAAATTAGAAAATTAGAAATAGTACAGCGCCAACAACTGACCTGTGTGTACGTCTCCGTATGTTCTAAAAATATTCTGTATTTATTGTAATTGTAATAAAGATAATATCTCTAATTATGGGAGGCTGTTCCATTCGGTGGTGTGGGAAAAAACAGCAAAACATCTAATTACAAAACAAACGGAATCACATTTCATCGGTAATTAAATATTAAAAATGTAATTTTTCAATTTTCGTCCACTATAACAAAGCACAAGTTAAACTGGTCGTCTTGAAGTGAAACAATTGACGAAACTTGTCAATTGTTTCGAATTCGGGCTGGCCAATCGGAGCGCAATTGACACCGTAATCGAATTAATAATAATAATAATTATATTTAATGTTACCGTATCCGGAATTAGCCAGATCTTATGCATAGTAATATAGTAACTTATATTCTGAATTGATTTATTTATTTTATTAGGGACAACATCAGCTTACTATTGCAAAGTTAAATGATATAACAACAGAACAAAGCCAATCAAGTTGTGCTCAAATTACATTCGAGAATGAACTATAATGATTGGACATTAAAATTCCAATAAAAAAATGTCAACCACTGGGTCACCGTACATTCCGTACCTGAGAAGCATTACACTGTATAACATTTAGAATAGCTTGAAATAAAACTAATTGAGTTTTAATAACATTTCGAGCTATCCTAAATGGCGTACAAACTGCTTTTCGACACAAAATCGCATCCCCCATAAAATTACAAAAATGGCGCTTACCTACAGTGCAATATTTCTCAGGTACAGCATTAGAACTAGGATTAAATTATATAAATAAATTGTGTAATGCATGGTGTTACCTCATTTGCTACTGCAACACCATGTAACACCATGCTCCATGTTAGGTGACAGTGTGACCTGGCTCTCGTCTTATTAAGACTAGTAAGGCTATTCAAAGAGTATGAATTCTTGTATTTGCGTTACTGTTTTAGAATACGTATAAAAGACCATGTCTCACCATATCTAGTCGATAACAAACAGCTTGGTATGGCCAATTCTAGACTATTAAAATTAGCCTGCTTTGTACGTACAATCTAGAAATAAGTTTAAGGTTCCTATTTACCTTTTTAAAAAACTAGTACCAAAATGCAGTATTTCTTGTTTGGCACATTCGGGGTAATATTTATAAGCTACCTGTCTACACTTTGGTGGGGACTTCGGGTTGTTTTAAATACGCCGCTATCAAGGTGTGATCTTCCCCTCCTGTGCGAAACTGTCATATTTCCTCATTGCGCACTTTCCGTATGAAATGTTTTAACTGGTTATTATATAGGCAAACGCAGGAGGTAGGCATTGTAGTGTAGATGTGTGTGGATAGTGCTCTGTGTGTAATACTAATATCTGTATAATATCATGATTCTGTGCTAAGTATTTAATAATCTGCTAGGAAGTTGAAACTGGAATGATATGTGTGTTAGTTCTTTTTTTTTAAACATCGCGGGCTGTAGCAGAATGTCAGCCGCGCTGAGAAACACTCCGCCATCACTCACCACTATTGTTTGGTACTAAATTATGTTTAAAGTAGCTTATTTATTTAGTGATGTACTGAGATAAATAAACGATTTAAATATTATTATTATTATTTATTATTATTATAATTTTCCATTGTATCACAACCACCATACCAGAATGTTGTTGCTTATCTGCAGAGTTGAAGCACGGTGTAATACAGGCTTTTTCTTAACCTATGTCGTGGCACCAGTCTCTGACAAACTAGCAGGCCCGACTTTGCTTTCTTCTATTAGTCCTGTTTTGTGATGAGAAAAATAAAAGAAATATTTCATTTCATTTCAATATTGTTATGCAGATAAGGAAGTTCTTAACTTACCGCTAAAATCTGGTCCGGAGTCGATGGATCCGCCAGGGCCCGGCAGCTCGCACTTCGGAGACGAGAAACCCAAGTCGCAGTGGCAATGTCCTGCGCCAATAAAACACATTTATTGTATGTAACAATATAGTTAAATATAACTTATAACTCTAGTCAGGGCTGGTAGCTGTAAAGGTATCTAATTGGGTGACGGAATACTTAAGATTTCTTATGGATGGCGCTACGCTTAAAAAGTCGTTAAAAAACCAAATACATAGACACGACAACAAACACATAGAAGAGTTTCGTGGCTTAGTTGGTATAGCGTCTGACACAGTATGCTAGAAGACTTCGGTTCGAATCCGGCCGGATCGAAGTATTTTTTTCTGAGTGTTCGATCTTTGTATTAATAATTATAACAAACTAGTGGAGTAATTTCACATAAAAAATAATTGAATATCAATTCAACAAAAAATTAAATATAACTTTTTTTATAAAAAACAGACTTCAAAACTTTGTTTGTCCGCTTTCGCTGTGCGCGTTGCTGCGTAGTCGTAAGTCCTCGTCAAAATGAATTATACGAGCCCAAACACAAGGTAGCTGCTGAATACTGTTTTTTATGATGTCAAGTGATGGGATGAACAAACAAGTCGTGCGCCTGGTGGTAGTAATAATAACGCAACACACTCATAACACCGCACTAGGGAAAACCTGTGTCGCGGGTGCCATGGACCACACATAGACAACCACAAATTACACCCAATCTCACGAGAGAAATAAATGTAGGCCATACACATATTACTCCCGGCCTGAGAATCGAACCCAGGACCTCTGCGTAGCAGTCCGACATGAGACACCTTTCGGCCACGAAGGCAGTTCAAGGTAAGCGACACGCCTGTGCATAACAGTTGCAGTGCCACTCAGAGCTTTAAATCACAAAGATCTGAGGAGCACTGCTACAGCGTCTGTCACCCTGAGACATAAGTTGACAAGTCCATGTGACTGTAATTTCACCAGTACTTTTACCTTTCCTTCTTAAAACCGGAATGCAGTAGTGCTCACTAAGCTTGAACACGGAGTTGTATATTAAACTGGACCGCGCACTAAGTTAATAAAACGAGCCGAATGAGAGTCTTCAAAGTAGTAATGCGTCTCATTCTAATAGGGTGTTCATGCACTTTTCAGCCAGCCATATTGTTTTTATGCTTACGCTTATGGATGACCATAACTACTAATATTATTTCATAACACAAATTAGTATACTTCTTTGATATGCTACTTCATAACAGAAGGTTTCATTGTTGATACATTTTTTTTTGTATTATTACAGTAAAAGCATATTACTTTTAAGCAAATATATTTAAACAAAATTTAAAAAGTTAATAGACTAGACACTACCTAAGAAGATTTTATTTAGCGTTGGCAACTTATTAGACAACGACAGACCACTATTTCGAACTATCTCACGCGCTTCGGTTTTTTACATTTACTTAAAATAAACCTTAACATAACCCAATAAGGTGTAAATTTGTAATATTGGTATATCGAAGAGCGCGATCCAGTTTAGAAAGTATATAAATCCGTGGGCTTGAGCAGTTCATGAACTAAGAACTGTTAAGAATGAATGGAAAGGAACTACTTCCTTATGCACGATCTTAATAGTTCACCTGTCTTTTAGTTCAGAAGGAATGGGACCTGTTTGCGGAACCACAGAGCAAGGCGATCTTAATAGGTCACCTGTCTTTTTAGTTGTTTCAGCTCCCAGATGCGCGGCGAGAGACTTCGAACGAGACAATTATTGGGCTATCATTGCTTACAGTACAAGTTCGAGTGAGATGCACGATTGGAACTTGCCAGCGCGTTTAAGATTAAAATAAAAATAAAAATAAAAATAATAAATTTAAATAAAAATTTAGATTTCAGTAAGACTGAAATATTAACTTATAAGTATTACATTAAACTTGTTTCATAGATACTTTTATTTTCTTTATCAAATTTAACACACTTACATACCACGTGTAAGTATACATTTTATACTTAAATACATATTAATAAGCATACCTATATAAAATAACGAACTCAAATACAACAAATATATATATGTATTTTTTAAATAAAATTATAACATATTATAAAATTACAAACAAAATAATTGTAAATATAAAAAATCTTGTTTCATAAAATTATAGCAAAGAGGGAAAAAAATAAAATATTCCTACTTAAATCTATAAATCGTTAATACAGATCATTTCATTCCGTGTCTTCCTAGTCCTTCCTAATGCCCAGATCCCACTGAACTAAGGAACTAAAGGAACTAAAAGACCCAATTAGTTCATTTGTCCGAATGGACTAATTGGGATCCCTCGCTCTAAAGACAGAGTAGGTACAAGTCTAATGCTCACATTACTGCTTGGCAGCAGAAATAGGTAAGCTGCCAGTACTTCCCTGGGAACTGTGAATTGCTTTCATCAGTCTGCCATTTCCGTCATCAGATCAGTTCTAGGACCTAGAATCTATGTCATCGTAACATTTTATTTTCATTGGAATTATGGGAGAGTGAGGTACTGCAACTCAACTAGCGACGAGATGCCCTGTCCCCTCAAAGAAAAAAATGAGTAAACTGTTTTTTACCTTTGGAGTTACAAACGCCGTGGCCGCTGCAATCGGACGGGCATTCAGAATTCTCCATAGCGGCGATGCTGTCGCGCACTTGTTGTATTGGCACGCAGCGCTGTTTGTAGCACATCTGTGTAATAAAAAAAAATTATCAGACAACAAAGTCCATATAAGTTAGTAACATGATATATTAGTATTAGCATATACTATATTATACTATATACTATATTATATATATACTATATACTATATTATATATTATATTATATACTATATTAGTATTAGCATTAGCACAGTGCCTCTACCACGAGTTTACTGTGTTGTCGCTAGCGCCCGCGTAAATTACTTCACAATTTTGTATGGCAAATTATACAGCGCCCCTAGCGGTCGCCAGCGATAACTGTCACTATAGCATCATGGTAAAGGCACCGGCACATTAAAGTCACCCTACAAGCTGACAAATTACAAATATATATAGCAAACTCTATTAGATAATGATATAGGTTTAGAGAGCTAGCATTCACAACTCAAAGTCTTTGCTCCTATTTTGCTTGATTTTGGGAACTCATCATCATCATATCAGCCGGAAGACCCGCTGACCTGACCAGGTCATTCGTCCATCTAGTAGGGGGCTGTCTCACTGAACGCCTTACGGTTCGTGGTCTCCATTCGAGAACCTTTCTGCACCCTAAGGCCGTCATTTCTACGAGTTAAGTGCCCTGCCCACTGCCACTTTAACTTACTAATCCTTTGAGCTATGTCGGTGACTTCCGTTTTTCTACGGATCTCCTTATTTCAAAACTAGGTGACAATAAATAAGTAAATAAATAACAAGGCAGAAACATCACACATGTGTGTGATGCCGACCTTCTTCATAGTCATACCATTTGTTTTATCACCCTTTTTACTGGTTCCTGGCTACTTTTAAAATGTTCAAGCTTTCGAATTCCTTTTCCTTCCACTATTCCTACGTTGGTTCATTCCGTCATCACTTCCGTCAAAATTCTCAAAACGAGAGGACGTGCTATCATCCCCATGTAAAACATAAACTACTATTTTAAATCATTATGTGTATGTATATAGGCATTTTTGGGGTGTGTCTAGATTGTTTAGTAGGGAATGATTTATATTATTTTGTTCTTTTTCATATCTTTTTATTGTTGCAGCCTTTTTGTTTCTATAATCTGTTTTTTCAAGACGGAGTAAAATGACGTTTGCAGGGTTGCCAGTTTTCGGAAAATTTGAAATAGTCGCTGTTGTAGAAGGCAAAATTTTGTGGTAAATATCTGAATTGTTAATGTTACGAAGTTCTAATGATTACCAATTGCGTTATTGCCTTCTTTATTCTTATTTTGATAGTTGCCCTACTTTATTAAGAACGGGCGGATTTAATTATCTATACTGAATTAAAATGAAAAACTTCAAAATATGTTTCCTCTTTGTATTTTCAATAGATGAAGTTACAAAAAATGACAATTCAAATGAAACAAGTTCAGTTATTTATTGTATAAACGTGACCAATATTCAGTCGATAGTCGATAGAATATTTATCGACTGCAATCACTAGCTGTTTGCAAGCGGGCAACACTTTTGCGCTATGAACTGTCATGTTATTCCATCTTCAAAAAAGACAGACTACTTGTAAATATTTATAAATAGACCGGGCCTTTTCTTTCCTTTCGCTAATGCTAGGCCACGCATGAGTGCACGAGGAAGTCCACCAACAGAGAGAGACGGCGAGATATAGTAAGGGCGCGTCCCATTATGTTGTAACGTGTTATTTATCGTTGGACGACTGTCGCGCCTAGCCTGTTCCCATATCACGACTATATGTCGTGGCTGTGTCGTGGACGTTTATTTTATCGTTGAACATCGTGTCTAGTTGTTCCCACTAGATCGTGACGACAATTCATAGGTTCACGGCAGCTGCCTTGTCGTTTGCACGACAGAACCGTTTGAAGCTCAAGAGTGCTACGAAAAAGAAAAGAAAATTCTGACCTCTTAATTATCGTACACTCACCTTTTGATCTCCACACTTGGCCCCATCCGGAACAAGACCGGGATCGACGTCGCTCAGCCCGAGGTCAATGACAGCTGTACGGCATGGAATTATTGTACCTGAGAAATTGAATTAAACCGGGGTTCAACAAATTATTGACACGGTCCGTTTTCGACTATTCCTCTAAGATTTTTCGATAGCATATTATTAAATTCCATATTTTAAGCTAATGTTCATACAAGTGTTTTAACATAATTGAGGATAAATATTTTTGTTTTATAAGAGATATTCGGCTTTCGTCATAATTTTTCCGCGCATTCGACGACCTTATTGGACCAACGGTTTGCACTGTGGGCACTGGATGAGGAGGTCCCGGGTTCGATACCCAATAGGAGAAGTTCCGGGTAGTGCCACAGAGTGAATTCCATCACAGTACAGGAAATTCCCTAGTTTGAGACCAGGTAATTGGCATAGTATAAATAAGACAAGTAGGGTAACTCGATATAAATGCATTAGCGCGGCTTGTATGTGTGCGTGCCCGCCGCGTGTCGTGCAAGGACGCACACATTCGCCCAATTTCACGATGCAATTGAGTTACATAACACTGGTCGTCCCAAAGCGCCTTTCATTATTATGCGAACGTATGCGTTTGTGCTCGGGGCGCGGTGGGCGCCACGCTGTTACTTTGTACAGAGTTACCATGCTTCTCTTATTTTGTTGATGTGGTTGTTCGGCACATACTGAAAATAGTCTTAAAGTATATTCTATTGACATTTTTTTCCACATATAGCGCTGTCTAAAACCAGAGTTCGAAATTATGTACATAGATATTTTCTTAGATAATTATTATCACGATTATTGTCTGATAATTATCCGATTTATGCATATACGACAGTTATCCATGCTGATTCTTAGTTTCGTTACTTTAATTTTTGGCTAAAAATTACAAACAGTGCAATAACACGAAGAAAAATCTTTGGGAAAGCGATTTGATTTTTGACTTTTTTTAGATTGACATTTGACACGTTTGGATACGTCTCTGATATAAAGACTTGATATAAATATATACTTGGATATAAATCTCACAGGACATTGGCGAAATCGCCATTTTTTTTTTGTATAATTTTTATAATAATATTAAACTACCGTACATAGTTATTTTTACTTGACATTGGCAAAATCATTGATTATTTCGATGGAGCCATAACATTTAAAAGAAGAAGAAGAAGAAGAAAGACTTGACACGTCATTGCTAGCGGTAGCAATTGTTGTACTAATTATTTTTTTATAAGCATGAAACTAAAATTATCAATGTATATTTATCAAGATACTGACGAAATAAAAAGTTTTACCATTGTTTTGAATTAACACGGTCGATAGAACAGCGACGCTCTCCATCCCAAATTCGAGTCTCTCGTTGAGGTGTCTGCAGTGTAGCAAGCCGCACGTAGCGTCTTCAAGGGAGCATTTGTGGTATATTGACTGCACGCGATCGTAGCCGCAGTTGCCCGCTCTGTTATAAAAAAGGTAAATATTTCGTGTTATAATTATTAATAGAAAGATACACTAAGAAAAATTCCTTCGATCCGGCTGGATTCCCAACTCCCAACTGAGCCACGGAACGCACCATCACACCTAACGAATTTTTACTTATCGAAGGCATACACTATAATGCTTGCCATCGTGGTAAAACGATTTGTCAATCGACACAAGGTAGGTACTTGTCGATTGTTGGCCAGGGTGCGCCATAAATACAGGAAAGGAATGGTAAGTTACGTACCACGTACCATTACATATGTACACGCATATACATGAGATACCTGACCCCCTAACATGCCCAACTGCCTCCGTGGCCGAACGGTTACCATGCCGGACTGTCCCAGGTTCGATTCCCGGGCCGGGAGAAATGTTTGTATGGCTTACATTTATTTCTCTCGTGAGTTTGGGTGTAATTTGTGGTTGTCTATGTGTGTGTCCATGGCACCCGCGACACAGGGTTTCCCTAGTGCGGGGCTATGTTGAGTGTGTGCGTAATAATAAAAAAATTCGACCTTTTGGTTCTGAGAGCCATCTTACGTATTGAACAAAGAAAAAATTAAAGCAATTTCAACTTTATTGTATAAGCAATACAGTCGAGTGTTACTTGAAGTATTTCAGTACGAAATATACGTTAAAGATCAAATTGGATTAAAAACTTTCTTACAATGTCATTCACTAATGAGACGACCAGGAGTCATACCAAAATAAATTTTACGGCTCACCTTTAAAGATTAAGTTTGTTTAACAATTTTTCAAATCGGAATCGATCCGATCGAGTAGTCTCGAAATCAGATGGGTTTCTGAGCGAGAAGATGAACCTGATTCCTACTATATCTTTCTTATTTGTGAGTTAAATCAACTATTGTTCCGATTAGAAATGTCAAAAGTTTCCGATCGGCCAGTTGTGACTCGCACGTATGCGCCACAACTCCGAAAAGACGCAGTTTCCGATCGGGAGAGGCAGTCAAAATCAAGCTGCAGGTATCTTGTGTATATGTGTGTTCGTACCATATGTGGTAGTTGCAGTTCTTTTTATAGGTTTTAACGACTTTTTTTCCGTAACGCCATCTGTAAGAAATCTACGAAATCTTTTCTTCACTCAACCAGGTACCTTTGCAGCTACCAGAAGCTGACTGGAGATGTTGCTTTAATGACTGCAATAGTAAGTTTATGGAATATTGCGATGTTTTACTACCATAGACGCTTACCGGTTACCCTTAATATTGTTTCCGGAGTAACACTTCTCGTGAGAATCCTCGCCCGTAGTGCCCCATAGTAACTGGCATTGGTCCGTGCGCGAACGGCAGGAACCTTGCATGCAATACGTCTGCGTAAAAGCAATATCATTAGTAAATGAAAGATTTAACAAAGCTTCTGTAACTATGGCATAATTTCTCGTCGTCCAGCCATTATTAAATTGTGAAAGAGTTCGTCCAGGGAGATACTGCCACCTTACCTATTTCTGCCGTCAAGCAGTAACGTGAGTATTACCAAGTTTCCTGACCAGAATATCATAGTGCATACACTCAAAATCCTTGGAAAGGTCACAGAATACACCAATATCACAATGTGAGTCTTCCCACGCATCAAATATGTTTTAAACTCAACACCAACATCAGTTGTAGAGCGGCCCCGAGGGAAACGAAATTGTTTAAGATACATTAAATTATTATTGTAAAAATGTGCACACTGATTTAAAATATTTTTTTCAAATATTTGCCTGAGATTTGGTAGTATTGAAATAGATCTTAAAATCAAGTTAGTCAGTTGCTTCATGAGGTCAGGAAACATCATCATCAATACGTTTGTTAAAAACACAAGCTAAGTAGGGTGCAATACAATCAACTACATAATTAATTACTTTGACGTAGAGACCTTCAAGATCAGCAGTATTTTTAATGTCGTTTGGAAATACGTGACGAAACTTTAAATTAGCAAGACTAACTCCAATATTTTCTTTAAGTAAGTATAGCTAGCCAAAAATAGTTGTTTTAATTAAAATTAGAATATACTATTTGAGAAACCGATATCCAAAAAAACAACACAAAGGTGGCGACGGCAGGTGAACAATAAAACGCAATCGAGCAGAGCTTGCTCGAACGAACTACTTTTATCTTTTGTAGAGCTCCTTGTGAAAGAGTTTGAAGTAGGAAGTACTGCCACCTTACCTATTTCTGCCGGCAAGCAGTAATGTGAGCATTACTGTGTTCCGGTTTTGAAGGGTAAGAGTGCTGGTCAACTTATGTCTCAGGGTGACGGAGAAAGTAGTAGTGCCCCTCGATATTTGCCATTTAAAGTTCTAAGTGGCACTGTAACTGTTATGGATGCACAACTTGTTCGACCCGTCACTTAGTTGTTATAAAAAAAATCGTTAAAATAGAGGGGGCAGCTAATTGAAGGTTGACCCGGGCAGCAGAAATCTTCGCTACGCTACTGAACGTAGGTCATCTGTTTTGGATTTGTTTTCGTACTCATTATTTATTTATTTATTTAAACTTTATTGTACACGCCTGCACATCAAGCTACACATTGACGTATCTTGTTCCGTTGCACTGGAGGCGATTTTTGAACAAAAATGTGTAGTCTGATGTGCCTTTGTCCGTACAATATACTGAAGTACAAATGGCAGACTTAATGCCATAAGGCATTCTCTACCAGTTAACCATTGGGCCAAACAAAAAAAACCACAATGGTTGGTGCTACACTGAAACAAGAAGAACAGTATACTAGAAGCTAATCGATAATTTGTATCGTACAAAGTGATAAACATAATATAATATAAACATAAATATTATACATACATAATTATATATATATATATATACACACGTGTGTGTGTGTGTGTGTGTGTGTGTGTGTGTGTGTGTGTGTGTGTG
>NW_020653900.1:11129852-11196013 GCF_003589595.1 Hyposmocoma kahamanoa
GTGTGTGTGTGTGTGTGTGTGTGTGTGTGTGTGTGTGTGTGTGTGTGTGCGTTTGCGCGTGTGCGTGTGCGTGTGTGTGAAATAACACAGGAAACGCTTCTGATATGATGCTTTGTGTGCATGCTGTATTTGTCTAATATTGGGTGTACATTCGAGTAATTTCTGTAGCGTTATTTTATGTACATGATAATAATTGACTTTTAACTGTCTGTATGACCGAACGGTTAACCTATTGGTCTGCCACGTGGAGGTCCCGGGTTGGATTCCCGGGCTGGGAGAAATATTTGTACGGCCTACATTTATTTCTCTCGTATCCACGGCATCCGCAATACAGGGTTTTCCTACTGCGGGGCAATGAACACTCATTGCGTTATACAAAAAATAGCGTATTTTGTACGCGTACGCAGTAAAAAAATTAAAATTTTGCGGAATTTTTTGATTAATTTAGCGGGGTAAATTTAGTCAACCATGTTTCGGTTTGCATACTACCGGTACCTTCTTTTTCGCTCAATTAATAAAAACAAGTTGAATTAGTATTTTTTCTAGGTCGAAAACCCGAATTTTCGTCTGGGCCAAATATGTCGTATACGTATACGTCTATTACTCCTTAGTGATTTTCCATCAAAAATTTAAAGGTTGATAGTTACCTCCTGATTTTTTCCGCAAGGAATGGTGTCCATCTTATGAACGTCGTTGGGGCAGAACTCTGAGTTTCCCGTGCAGAACTCAGGCAGATCGCACTCTTTGTGTGCCGCGCGACATTGTGTACCCGCTGATTTAGGGCGACACGTCTGAAATATTAGTAATAGTACATTGTTAAAAGGGCGGTAAATAAGAAATTATCAACGAGAGTTTGTTGGATGCCCGCAGGCGAAGGCCGAGGGGTTTGATGACACGAGGTTTTGTCATTTTTACCGCCCGTGCTACATACAATGTTTTTCAACACATTTGCGAAGAAATAGGTACAACGATAATTTATTTCTTGTATGAATAAATATCGCTTCGTAACACAACATTTACGGATTTTGCAAATGGCGGGTTTTTTGTTTTTTTTTAAATAGAATGCCAGCTATTCTTCCTTATATAATACAAATGGAACTAAAATGTTTTCAAAGGCACAGAGATACATAACACCAGAAATAAAATAAATAATTTCCAATTTCTAAAAATACCGCAGAATTTTAAATCACAGAATAAAATTAAAATATAGTTCAATTGCAAATGTTTTATATGCTTCAAGTTTATCCGATATATATGTTCAGATTTTTCTTAATCTTGACGTAAACAATCGAATCGCACTAATGTAATGAAAACGCCCGTGTCAACGCCCTAAACTATGCAGTTTAGGATATTACTGTCGATTTTGTCTGCATGTCCTGACACTGTTTCTAGCAAATGTGATAAAAATCTTATCTTCACTTCTCATGCTCTTAAAGTTCGTATTTATGCTGGGTGTAGGCTGCATAAAATAGGATTTTATGCTCTAGTGCATAAAATAAAAAAAATGTAATTATACATTCAATTTTAGCTCTACACTGCCGCCGGCGTCGTCTGAGCAAAAAAAGCAGGAGTAGTGCTTCTTCCTCAAAATCCATATTGCTATTGATTTTAATGAAACTGAAATTGTAACTAGTTGAGCAGTTGATAGCAACTGCTGCAGTTGGTGTCAACTACTCCAGCAGTTGTCAATGGCAGCCTCAAGCTGTTGACTATAACTGCAACAGTGGTCCGTGTATGTTGATCATTGGCTAACTCCTAGAGCAGGCCGTGTATGGCCACCCTAAGACAAAGAAGAGTAAAGACAAATTTCTAAGTAATTCTAATGACTCGAAACCCAGGTGACCCTGTAGGAAGCGTGTACATACATATATATACAATATACATGTATCGGTAATAAACGTGATTCTTTTTATATTCGTAAGGTCTTAAAAGAGTTGAAAAGCGCCTGTAATTTCACCAACACCCTTACCCTTCAGAATCGCAACGTTCCTCACATTACTGCTTGGCGGCAGAAATAGGTAAACTGGCAGTACTTCCCTGGACGAACTCTTTCACAAGGAGCTCTACTGCTACTAAAATGCATGTCTGTAATGTACAGATTTCTCACCTCAAGGTTGCAACACGAGCCCGAAGCACAAGTAGCATTTCGTCTTAGCGTGCAAGTGTCTGCGTCGCAACACCCTTGGCACGCGTTCCATTGTTTCTTGTCCGCCGTCATCCCGCAGTCACACTCTTCGCCTTCTTCCACGAAGCCGTTGCCGCAGGTCGGTGAATCAAATAGACGCTTTGGCTTGTTTCTACAGAAAATTATGGAAAATTGGTTCTTATCGATATACCTCCAACGAACACTACGTCAACTTTATGTTTTGGTCATTTTCTGTTATTTTTGTAAACTGCCATATCTATTTACTAATATTATCTTAGACTATTATTTTTTTCCATCATCTAACAATATTGTGCTCCCCCTACTTTATGAAAAAAAGAAAAAATAAAGAAACAAAACACAAAATTCGAAAAACAAGTAACATTCTTAATAATTTTGTGAAAAAAAAAAAAATAAACAAAAAAGAAAAGAACAGGTCCAAACATTAAGTTGGCGTAATGTTCATTGGAGGTATCGTCCAGTCTGGCAGTCCCAGGAGTTAACGTTAACTTAAAAAAAATAACATTGTCTTCGGACATGTCGAGATAACCTTACCTATTTCTGCCGCCAAACAGTAATGTCAGCATTACTATGTTCCAGTTTTGAAGGGTACGGATGCTGTTGAAATTACAGGCACATAGAACTTGTCACATTAGGCCTGAGTATGACGGGCGCAGTGACAGTGTCCCTCAGATCTTTGCGATTAAAAGCCCAGAGTGGCACTGGAACTGTTATGGACAGGCGTGTGCGATAACTCAGTTGCAGCAGAGCTCCTTTTTAGTAGCAGCTCAGTTTAAGTAGCAGTAGAGCTCCTTGTGAAAGAGTTCGTCCAGGGAAGTACTGCCACCTTACCTATTTCTGCCGCCAAACAGTAATGTCAGCATTACTGTGTTCTAGTTTTGAAGGGAAAGGGTGCTGGTGAAATTACAGGCACATGGGACTTGTCAACTGTTATGGACAGGCGTGTTGATTACCATCAGGCGCACGACTTGTTCGTCCAGCTTCTCGACCGGCAAAGACTACAACCGTTATTCAGAACACATGTATCGAATGAAAGTTACCGAACGTATAATTGTTAAAAAGAAGTTTGGATTTTGTACAATTTCCTTTAAAGTCTTAAAAATGTATATAAAAGGATTTTAATTTTTCTTATAATCTATTTCACCGACTAACTTCGTAAACGCTGTTGGATAACGATATCGTATCCGAACTTTAACTCGGAATGTTCTGAATAGCTCGGAAAGCGCCCTTCGATTCGAGAACGATATCCAATCGAACGATTCGGTTAAAATATCGAAGAGTTCTGAATCCGGGGTCTTGATCGAAATAATTTTTCGCAGTGTTCGATCTTTGTATTAATAATAATTAACAGTAGTAGTATTATAATTTACAATATATAGTATTGTATGTGTATCAATTTACTGTTTTTTTTTTTTAATTTTCAATGTATGTAAAAATATATAATCAATGTAAATTATTTTTAAACCATCGTGTAATTATGTCAGCGTTGTTGTTGTCGTGAAATTGAATACATATCTGTTCGCGCTTCTATTCTTGCGGAGGTTCCTTAGAGATGATGTGAACTACGTGAATTGTGCCTTATATATTATAATTTCGAAAAAAATACTAAAATAGTGCCACAATTTTGCGAGCGTTATAGCAAACGTAAACGTATAAATTTAAAAACGGATAAAGTTCAAAAAAACGGCAATTAAATGTTGCCTCAGTGAAAAAAATATTTTGAAACGCCATCTGGTGAGATGCTTGAACAATATCATACATATTATATATTATATATATAGACATAAGACTAATTCAAATACACATGATGTTGATGTGCCTGATATAATAATAAATAAATAAATTATATTTTAAGTAACCTTAATAAATATCTTACCGTAAACAATAATCCATTCCCCGCTCAAAAGCGAGCGCCAACGACTTCTTGCTACACAAAGACCAGGTAATCGGAGCCACAGAATTCATCGAAGGGCTCATTATGCACTGTTCATCGGGACAATCACAATCCTCTCCAACATCGTGTTGCATGCCGAAGTTGTGGCCTATAGAGTGTGCGATAGTAGTCGCGATTAAACCAATAACAGACGAATAATTTGTCGCTACTCCGCCGGAAAACTCGTATGTGCATATTGGACCTTTTAACGCTTGACCCACAACGCCATCCGTGAATTTTTGCTGGCTGTAATAAAGACAAACAATATTATTATTGTTTTTTTAACGCACACACTCAATGACCCCGCACTAGGGAAACCCTGTATCGCGGGTTTACACATATAGATAACCACAAATTATCACCCAAACTCACGAGAGAAATAAATGTAGGCTATAAAAGTATTTCTCCCAACTCTCTCTCGGGAATCAAACCCGGGACAGTCCAGCATATGATGTCTAATATTTACTTATTTATATTATTTACTAGGGCAAGTAGGTATAGTTTCTTGAAAGTAATTTCAATTTGTCACCATAATAAAGTGTTCGAACGTGATATGATTCATTTTTCCAGTGCTTGAGGCACAAAAAACAGACAATAAAAAGACAGACAGTTGCAGGCACAAAGTGCTTAATGTTTTTGGTTATGTACCCGATGCTGTTCTTGCGATCTTTTACCTTTAATTCGTAGATATACTAAATAAACCATCTATCTTTTCTTAAACATTTCATCATCATCATCATCATCAACATTGTTGTGAACCTTCTTCGACGTGTAAGTTTTTATCACGATGTTTTCCTTCACCGAAAAGGTCATGATAAATTTCAAGTTAAATTTCGCACATAAACATCACTTCATATTTAAGTATAGAATAATCTCAGTACAGAGTACTAAAAAATAGACCTCAAAAGTACGTGATATTTCATACAATTACCAAGTTTTATCGAAATCGGTTACCGGAAAGTGGGCAAACCCGGATTCATCCCCATGTTCTCCACTATATGGGACTTGACACAGGAGATAATAAAACTTGGTTCTCACTACTCAAAGTATTGAGAGAGAAAAACGCCATGAATTGGAGAATAGCAAAATCAACTATTAAAATAATTACTCCTTATAATAAAATTTAGGCGTAAAAATTATCAAATAAAAATTAATAATGCTGCATAAAAATTTAAAAAGATAAACCATTTCAAATGATATTATTTTTCTGGAGCGTTCGATCCGAACAATCGAAATAACATAGGAATTCGACATAAGTAATTTTATTTGTTTTTATTTAATCAAAATTGTACTCACGTGACCAAATGTGCATTGTCATTGGGTACCTCGTGCAGAAGTTTTATTTTGCGATAATTAAGAAAGTTTGTGAGCGTTAAGTCGACGTTGTTCTCCAATGAGATCTCGTCGCGCTCTGTCCATACCACTACGCCGACAAGCGCTATAAAAATGTTTAGGGGCGCGTATAGCTGGGGACAAAGTTATGTTACTAGTACTACTTTTTTAGCAGCAGTAGAGCTCTTTGTGAAAGAATTCGTCAAGGAAGTACTGCCACCTTACCTATTTCTGCCGCCAAGCAGTAATGTTAGCATTACTGCGGTCCGGTTTGGAAGGGTAAGGGTGGTTTTATAACGAAACTTAAGTCGGAAATTTACAACGTTCGGATGAGGCGCGCGCGCCTGTACTACTTGGCTATGGGGCGCGCATCGCTTAAAGCAATATTGTGTGAAGTGCAATTATGAAACAAGAAGCAAATCCTGTTTGGCGCTATTTCGTTGATTTCTTACACTTCCGCTGCCGTTTCTGTTTCCGCTAAGATTTACTTTTAACATCTGCACCTGTTCGGTTTCCAACATGACACATGATGTAGCAAGAATGAATTGAGGATGATCTCTATGTGGTATAATTTTACCTGAATAAACTAAAAAGGTAGCATATCTTGTTATTTGAAATGAATATTTTTACAAACTTGGTGGCTGGAAAAAGGACAATCATCAACTTTACTTGTGTACTGTCCATTGTTGGCTACAAGTTTAACCCTAAAGAAAGTTCCGTTCATAGATCACGTGCATTTTGACGCGTGTTAGGGATGCCCCGTCAAAGAGTTTAGTGAAACTTCTCAAAAACTATGTTTTCGTTGATATATCATACATAATTTACAAGTGATTTAATGAAGCAATATGAAACCCCTGTATACTCAAGGCAAGTGTACTCCAAAGTAGGCCATCACTGCTTACAAATTATTATAAGATGTTTATTAGTATTTAAATTTATATAGAATTGATATTCTATTATTTTTACGTGAAACTACTCCACTAGTTTGTTATAATTACTAATACAAAGATCGAACACTCAGAAAAAATTCCTTCGATCCGGCCGGATTCGCACCGACGTCTTGAAACCGTGACAGACGCTATTCCAACAAAGCCACGGTACGAACCAGCGGACCTCACGAATTTTTCTATGTGCTAGTTGTCGTATCTTTGTATTTGGTTTTTCAACGACTTTTTAACCGTAGCGCTATCTATGAGAAATCTATGAAATATATTTATTATTATTATTTATGTGTACAGGGTTATTTCTAAAATATTAACATCCTCGCAGGACTTATCATAAACAACAATTTTTGTTCCATGATTTTTACAATAAATAATTAATTTACCAAAAATAAACTTTTAATTTTTGTAACTGTATTTCGTATTAATATTAATATAGTAAGTTGGAACGTGCAAGCGTCCTCCTCGACGATAGCCACCCCCGCTCCTGCGTTTTGCATAGTACTGGAATTTACGCTAGCGTTTTCTTTTGTTACCGCACTGAGATATCACAGTTTAGAGTAAAAGAAGGATGGCGAAAGCTGCCCCAATAAAGATGAAGAGCTGTTCATGGATTTTGCTAGTATAATTTTGCGTTTTAATTTATGCCTAATTATAAATATAGTTTTGTATATTTTTAGAAGTCGGTAATAAAAAAAATTGAAACACTATATTTTAGAATACATGCAAGAACAAAACGCAAATGATTCAGTTCGATCATAGACTAGGTAACGTTCTTGTACGTACGTTTCATTTTAAGCATGATTGAATATTTACCTACCTGAAGTATTGGTTTATTTTATAGTACACACATAAAACATTAAAACTATTAATGAAATAATCAATTAAACAGTAATAACATTAAGCAAAATAAACACAATGTGACAAAAATATTTGGACAATGTTTAAATGAGAGATAATGAAAGTTGCAAAGGAACGAGACCTCTGGTCAATGTCAATGTCATATTGATATTAGAACAGTGTGACCATTTGTGGCAGATTTCTGCCATTTGGATAGATTTAATTTTTATTTATTTTCATTGCTGCAGAACATGATAAGTTGTATTAAATGTGGCAGAGTTTGGCAGAATTGGGAATATTCGGGAAGTTCTTTATTATTTTTGGGAACAAACTGAAAACTTGTTGTTTTCCGCTACTATGAACAAACATCTGAAGCGAAATACAGGAAAATGTTATAAACATAACCTACATCAACTTTATAACACCAGCTTCTACAGGCTGTACTCAATTAGATTTTTTTGATGCTTTAATAATGAATCACAAGTATTGATAGGTCTCCTTAATGCACGTCGTTAAAAAACACTGGGTCATAAAATACACGGGTTGTCGCCATCCTTCTTTGACAAATTATTAAAAGTTATGGAACAAAAGTGAATGATATCAGTACAGTAATATAGTTGTGCAAGATTGTTAGTATTTTACAGGAAACCATAAGTTATTTGACATACAGAATTGATAATATTAGCCACGTCTTTCATCTGCCTGTGAATAAGTTGCAGGCTCCCAATGGTCTGGTACCCTCTATGATCAACCACCAACACCAGCTCTACATATCGCGAGTTCTCGTTTGCGTTGTACGCGTCCAGGACGTTCGATTCTTTTGATGTGGCTCTTTTGTACTGAAAATAAGAACGATAATTCAAATTCAATCTCTAAATTCACTCATAAATATTTTTATTTACAGTTATTGATAAACTGATTATAAACAAAATTGGATATGTGTGATGCCAATAGTTTCCTTTGAACAATTGAAGCATAGTATGTACAGTAAGATAAGTAGTGTAACTCCTGCCTGTTCTGCGTGTCATGCCTACACCTCGCTTAGAGCGTAGGGCAGTGATGCAATAGCCCTCTACTTCTGCTTTCGCAACTGCGTAAGTTCCGCACGCTTTTCCACATCTGTTTCCGTTTCTGCTTCCGTAACATTTATAACGGAACTTTAATTAGAAGATTACAACGTTTGCAACGGATCAGGCGCTAGTGCGGAATACATGGCGGTGGAGCGCGTTTTTTAGTAATTTTATGTTATAATAATTGCACTTAAATTATGTAACAAAAAAGAAAAATCGGGGAATATTTGTCGAGTTCCTTATTGTATTTACACGTCCGCTTCCGTTTTCCTTTAAGATTTACTTTTGACATCTGTTTCCGTTTCTGTTTCCTTATAACACTACCGTTGCATCACTAACGTAGGCTTGTAATATGAATATTTTAGTTGTACCCAAATGTTATAATCATTTTTGTAAAAATGAAATTGAGAAAAATTTCTCGTGTTACATTAAAATAACCTTTGTTAAATGCAGTACTAATGTATTGATATTTTAACGCGGACTGGTATCTCAATTACAGGAGTATGATTATGAAATAAAAGTTAAATGCTGAACAATTCTAAATTCGTGGCACTCTTGACGTCTTTTTTTAAACACCGAGTGAACGCTTCAATTCTACTGAATGGCGCGTGCGTCGGCCCGGGTTGTGCAACGCGAGTGCACCGCGAGAGTATGCAAATGTGTGTGTCTGTACAGGGCGGTCGTGCACACACACAAGCCGCGCTGCTACTACGTTTGATGGAGTTACACTACTAGTCTTATTATACTTTTAGTAGCAGTAGAACGTCTTGTGAAAGAGTTTGTCTAGGGCAGTAATGCCACCTTACCTATTCCTGCCGTCAAGCAGTAATGTCAGTATTACTGTGTTCCGGTTTTGAAGGGCAAGGGCACATGGGACTTGTCAAAATATGTCTCAGGGTAACGGGCGCAGTGGTGGTGCCCCTCGAGATCTTTGAAATTTAAAGCTCTGAGTGGCACTGTAACTGTTATGGAGAGGCGTGTAGCTTACAATCACGCCCACGACTTGTTCGTCCCGTTACTTGATGTTATAAAAAAAAACTATTGTTGAGGTGACAGTTCTCGTCTACCCTACTGGCCAAACGGTTACTACTTTTTACTTTTTACGGTTACTGCCGTGACTGCCACGCTGAGGTCCCAGGTTCGATTCCTGGGTTGGGAGAAATCTTTGTACGCATTTCAGCATCACTTGCTGGCACCCTATTACACACAATGGTTTCTTCAACACCACATATGATTTTTCAATTGGAATGCGCGTTGGGGTAGGAGCGAAATTTAATCCTTTTTCCAGGGCGTTAATTGCTGGTTCAGTCAGTACCTTGTTAGACAGGTTTATTACCGTTCGAGTTCCTTTCGAGTTATCATGGTACTTACTTACCGGTTGTTGTTTACGAATCAAAGTTGAAAACTTATTTTCGTGATTTAATGCACACAACTCAGCAGTACGCTGCGCTTGTAGAAACGTAACACGATCACATAACTCGAAATCATTTTTACTTAGCCGAACACTGCATTCCAGATGTAACAGTGCATGGAATCCGGTCCTTAGTGCGTGCAGTAATAAAAACAAAAACACCTCGAGTTCAGTTTCGCGTGTGGATACAGTAAGTGTGGTTTGTGTGAAAAAAGTGAGTGACAATGGTAACGCCACAACAAATCGCGATGAAGGTAGTCGTCGACAGCGCAAGAGGGTAGACAGATATGTCTGCCCATAAAGCTGTCATCTGCCGCCGTCCAGTCAACCCGTGACCATGGAGCGTGCAACCGTTCCGAAATATCGGGAAAATAAAAAGAAGTTATACCGTGGTAAGAAACCTGTTACTAGTGATAATCATTTATGTTGTGGGTAATATTGAAACATTTTAATAAAAAGTCAGTTGTCATCTAGACCGTCTTTCATTTACACAACATGGTGACAGCGGTGGTTGAATAAATTAAATTACTGCGTAATTCGTGATTATTTTGGTGCAAAAAAGTGTTTCGTAGTCGTGAAAAATTATATACTGTTAATTTATTATCATGGAACACGCGAGACCACCGTCGGAACTGAGTTTAGATGGCAGCCCCGTCAGCCGGGCTGACGCGTGGCGTAAATGGAAAACGCAGTTTGAATTGTTCCTTAAGGCATCGGGGGTGCACAAAGAGGAATCAGGGGTGGCCCACTAACAAATATGAAGTTTCGAGAGAATTAAGAAGTTATTGGTCAATGAAAGATGAATTATTTGCTGTCGATGGTGTAATATTCAAAAATAATTTAGTATTAATACCATATTCCATGCGACAGGAAATGCTTGGCATCATTCATGATGGGCACCTCGGTATAGACCGATGCAAGAGGCGCGCTCGGCAAGTGCTGTATTGGCCAGGTATTAATAAAGAAATTGAATTATATGTAAAACGTTGCCCAGCTTGCCAGGAATATTCAAGTGCTCCCACCAGGGAACCTTTAATGCCAATCCCTATACCAAATTTGCCATGGAGTCTACTTGGCACTGATATTTTTGAATATTCAAAAAAATACTATTTAATTATTGTAGATTATTATTCAGGATTTGTTGAGATTTCAAAATTAAATAGCATTACAAGTTTATCTGTTATACAGTCCTTAAAGGAAAATTTTGCTAGATACGGTATACCTGAAAAAATAATTAGCGACAATGGTACTCAATTTACTAGTAGAGATTTTAAAAGGTTTGCTTCAGAGTGGGGGTTTGAGCACGTCACGTCCTCGCCAAATTATGCACAAGCAAATGGCAAAAGTGAGCGTGCAGTTCAAACTATTAAAAATATTTTAAAGAAATCAATACAAAGCAATTCTGATCTTTATTTGAATTTATTAAGTTATCGCAATACACCTCGTGAGAACTTGAGTTCTCCTGCACAAATGTTGATGGGCCGTATGCTGCGCTGTAGGTTGCCGGTGCATCCAGGCCTTCTCAGACCGGCACCAGTGCCGGCCGATCAATATCAAAAGCTGGTTCATAAGCAACAAAGAACGAAGCTGTACTATGACCAACATTGTAAAGAATTGCCTAAATTAGAGAAGGGAGATAATGTTATAGTTATTGATAGAAATAGCAGAGTGAGAGGACAAGTTGTATCAGAAAGCACTACTCCGAGATCATATATTATTAGAAATAAACGGGGCATTTATCGTCGTAATAGAAGGCATTTAATAAAATGTGAACCAGAAATAGCACAATCGCAAAATGCTCAACAATATTCTGAAGTAGTACATGATGTCGATTTTGATGAAAATTATGCATCACTTGATGATGATCACTACTCTTCAGCAGGGTCGATAGATGATACGGTCTTAGAATCTCACTCTCCCATGATTACATTTAGAAAATAGGGATTATCATGTCATAAAACTTTTTTTTTCTCTCTCTCCTGTTTATTAGTTGCTAATTTTCTTTCTCTATGTATTGGGGAAGAGAAGTATATTATATGTAGGTATTAAAAATTACTTATATAACAAAGTTTAACTGTTGGTGTTGGGTTAGCTTTTAAGGTATTTAAGTATATGCATAAGGTACTATATTTTGTTAAGGGGAAGATGTTGTGGGTAATATTGAAACATTTTAATAAAAAGTCAGTTGTCATCTAGACCGTCTTTCATTTACACAACAATTTAGTAAATGTCGTTGTGTTTATTTTGTATGAATTCGTTCACACATGTCAGTGTCCGGGCCGGCGCCGGGACGGGCCCGCAGTTCATACAAACTAGCACGCCCCGTCCACGTGCCGGGCACGGCCCTGATGTGTGTGGATAGTCCTTTAAAATACCTACTGCTCGGCTTTATTCGGCAACAGCTGTATTCTATTTTCACACCGGGGTCCGGTCGAAAACGAGGTAGGGTAGCGCGCTCAACATGCACCGACTGATCTCATCATCATCCTATTTAAGAGCCAGGCTCTTGTCGGTGACTGATAATAGTAGTAATTTTACAATTCAAATCCAAACAAAATCCCCAAACGAGTTGTCGAGTTCAAATTCCCTGCATTTGGGGAATTCCCCATAAATTGGCAACACTGTAGTTAGTTCAGAAAGAATCGGGCGCGATCCGATAGTCGGATCCGACCATCAGACACGATATCGGACGTGTGTTCCCGCGCTAAGAAGTACTCAAATCTCCATATTCTTTAGCCACGGCGGTGTAATGAAAGCTATACTAATCTCTTTCACTCACCCGAGTAATCCTACTCTTATCCCTCTCATTATGTGCGATATAATTACTTAAAAGCAAAGGGTCGTAGTTAGTGTTATTGGTCACGCCTCCACTGTAGCCGCAATTGAAGTTATGTTTCAGGTCTCCATGATCGTATACGAAGTGATAGGATGTTAATTTGTTATCTGTAAGGGAAAAAACGAAATATAAAAAACGTGTTAACATAACATATGATGGTGTAACAATTTTACGTGAATCAGGTGGGAGAAAAGGAACATACTTTATTTTGATTCAAATGTTTTGTGCACTTATAACACTCTTATAAAACTTTATTGGAATTTTTAAGTACACTAAAGTTGACTTTGTTTATTTATCAGTTTCGGGTGAAGCAGATCCTATCATATAACACATTAGCACATTCTTTAGATAATATCCTTAGCCAACTATTAAACCACGGAAGAAATTTGTGGTCTGTGTATTAAACCATTTGATCTAACATAACAGTATTTCCCGCTTGCCTTAATGTTGCAACTTAAATATTCCCAATAAAAACACTAGTCACGTTTCGGGATTTGATGACTTGATACTACTCTATTGAGCGCAGTATTTTCCTCTATAAAATATTTTTGGTGATATTCCTACGTTTATATATCCATTTCAGAATAATAATAAAAAAATAGGTATTAAAATATTAACCTTGTGCAGGCTCGATATGCTTAATCTTCTTTCCGTCAAATATAACACCTCTGAGGCCATGGCAGGTCGACAGTGCCACCCAAGAGTTCTCCTTATCTCTCACCGTGCCTGAATACTGGCATATATCTAACTCCTGAAAAATGGGAAGCAGATATCAAATACTTGAAAAGAAACTTTATTACTATCTACGGCTGACGATATAACGAATGTTAAAAATTTACTCTTCATGCAAAAGCTTTCCACATGTCCAAATTGTTAATGTTTCCTAGTAAAAAGATATTTTAGTACATCATGGAGGGTTTTGAGGAAGGGTGAGAGGACCAATGTAAGTTGACTTCGTAGCATAAACAAAATATAATAAGAGACAGTAGAGCTCCATAAGAAAGAGTTTGTAGTAGCAAGGTAGAACTGCCACCTTACCTATTTTTGCCACCAAGCAGTAAAGTCAGCATTACTGTGTTCCGGTTTTGAAAGGTAAGGGTGTTGCTGAAATTACAGGACATAAGACTTGTCAACTTGTGTCTCAGGGTGACGGGCGCAGTGGCGATGCCCCTCAGACAAAGATCTGAGGGGCATCGCCACTGCGCCCGTCACCCTGAGACATAATGTCGCCTTACTTTCTCAAACTCGCGCTTAAAACACGATTTAAAACTCTGAGTAGCACTACAACTACACGTGTAACTTACCATCAGGCGCACGACTTGTTCACCCCATCACTTGATATTAATAAAAAAATCTGCTGTCAAAAATTCAGCCAAAATTTGTTAATGATACGAACCTCTCTACTAGGCTTCTTCTGCACAGTCTTCCCATTCTCCTGGTATTGGATAATATGGCCTTTAGTCACCAGGTCTTTGTTGAGTAGCAAGTCCAATATGTAGTCTTCACCGTCGATGTTAACTGACACTGTCACCTCCAGGTGATGGCCATCCTGTAACGCGTAAATATAGATACCTATTATGAAATGAAATTTTTCACGATTTCAATCGCGTTGATTTGATTTTTCAAATAAAACAAAGTTTCGGGTCCTTTACAGGTCCCATTGTCACGGTAGACTGAGGTGGCAAATGGTAAAAAGTCATCAATCAGTTATGTCTAATATTAATGCAAAGCACTCTTTTTTTTCATTATAGTTACAAAAGTTATTAATTAAATAACTTATTTTTAATTTTACAAAGAACTTTCAAATTTACACTACATGTGTTTTACAAATTATTTTATTTAACAAAATGATTTTTTATTAAGTTAAATTTATTATTAATTAATAATGGGAATTACAATATATTAAAACATTATTAATTATTACTGCAGTCTTATATTCTTATAACTGTTTGGGATTTTTCATCAGATGACATACTGGATCCCAAACTGGTGGAAAATCCGGAAAAATAGTTTCATTCGCTATGTGTAACAATCGCGAAAACCTAAGAAGTCGATATAATTATATACCTCGATATCATTATTACTTTTCTATTAAAAAAAAAGACTAAGGATTTCACTGGTATAAAGTAAAATAAAACATTTCACGGACACTGGTTAGTGTTTATGTATAGTGCTTTGTATTATTATTATTAGTAGTGCTTTGTAAACAATAATAACAAATTACTGGAGTATTTTCACAATAAAACGAATATCATGGTAGTAAAATATGATATTCAACAAATAAATAACAAAATTTCCGGGAGAAATATATAATTAGATTTAGATTTTCGGGATTGGTATGTAAAACCATAACAAACATGTTATAACTAAAGGCAATCGTTAAAAAACATCGATTCAAATTTTTCCTGTACTAATACGGTTCATTTTGCTTGGGTCGAGCGGCAGGCACACTAGCATTATTTCAGAATTTTATTTTTTTACTAACGAAATTAATACCATTTGCATATCGTATTCCATACGTACAGTCAAGAGCATGTCAAGCTTGACACTTTGTACTTTGGACCGTTGTTATCGTAAGCGACAGAGTTGGATTAAAATCTTAAGTGTCAAGCTTGATTTGCTCTTGACCTTGTGCGTGTTCTATTTAGTTTAGTTGATATAAAAAAAAGTAGATGTAAGTAGATGCTGAACGGGGGAGCTCTTCGCTGTCTACAACGAGGAAGGCATAAAGCAACACTGTTCTATCAACCATATAACTACTTATAGTTATAAGTATTTACCGTATGCCGAGTGGTGGTAATCTCTCTTCTAGTCCTGGCATGATGCACAATGGGTTGGACTAGACTATGGCGGCTGAATTCCGAGGCGGAGTTTTCTGTAACAATGAATAATAAATAGCCTTCAGCAGTTCATGAGCTAGGAACTTTTACGAATGAATTTGCTGCTACTTCAATAACGTGTTTTAGGATTGTTAAAATAAAACCCTTTACAGCTCTTAACTGCCACAGTGGCCGAATGGTTACCACGCTGCTCTGCCACGCAGAGATCCCGAGTTCAATTTTTGGTCCATGGGCAATATTTGTATGGCCAATATTGAATTCTCTCGTGAGTTTGGGTGTAATTTGTGGATGTCTTTGTGTGTGCATGGCACCCGCGACACAGGGTTTCCCTAGTGCGGGTCTATGAGTATGTGTGTTAGTTACATATTTATAAGTTTTCTTTGTTGATATCAATTTACGGTCCTCTGGGGTTCTTAAGACTTTGTCATTATGAAGATTCGTGTTCTTTTTCAGAAAACGTTGAAATTAGGCCATTCACTGGGATCAAACTTTACCGTACCCTAAGCGACACGCTGGTCCATAGCAGTTGCAGTACTACTCTGAGATTTAAATCGTAAAAATATGAGGGGCACTACCACTGCGCTCATCACCTTGAGACATAAATTGACAAGTTCCTTGTGCCTGTAATCCTAACAACACCCGTAAAAAACTCAAAACCGTAATAGAATAATGTGAGCATTACTGCTTGGAGGCAGAAATAGGTAAGGTGGCAGTACTTCTCTGGATGAACTGTTTTAAGAGGAGCTCTACAGCTACGGAACATATCGCACTGTTAATACAATAGTGTATTAATTCAAAAAGTGTATTTTTTCAGAATCTATAGAAAACGAATTACTCACTTCCCATGAAAGATTATTAAAATGTATGTATAAAATGTACTTTATTACAGACATCTAAACAATTTCATACTTTCCAAATACATTTAAAAATAAAAGGGAAAAAGTAATTTTATATTTTTGAGTAAAGATAGTTTAATTCAGAACCAGCTCACATAAAATTTGTCTCATTTTGAGTTAAGTAGATATATTTTAATTGTTTCTTACAATATTCAAACAACGGTTTTATTGACGTGTAGAGAATTAAATTTTACGTTCAGCTATGGTTTCATCTTGAAATTCATGTATTTTCAGTTACAACAATAGCAGTGAGATATATTTTGTTTGAGTGGCTAATAACTTTGCTATTTCATGTGGTTCTCGTAGTTGAAATGTAGGTATTCATATTGTTATGTGGGAACACCTTCTTCAGGTTTATTAGAATTAAGTTAAACACAAACTTTTTTTATTTAATTATTTTTAATCATCATAAATGGAACGAAAATGTTTAGTTAAGCTCAGTAGCCATTATATAATATTAATTTATTCTACACTTTATTAATTCAAAGAAACGAATAAAGATAAAATGTTTTTATTTGCTTACAAACACTTATTATTCAAAGAAAACAAAATATTCCAAAAAACCAAAATATTTTGTATTGCTTACGCCAGTTTTAACCTTACTCAGTTTTAACCATCCTCTAAGGTTTTAACATACCTTCGCCATTTTGTTTTACTCTGGTCACGTAAATGTTAAGAGTAGGTACCTACTTGAAAATGCGTATTTATTTTTTTTCCTTCCTTGTAATAATGTTTTTAATGTTTATTTTAAAATAATTACTTCATTAACGCGATAAAAAATAAAAGTCTGGTATAACAAATAACATACACTATTTCTATACCTAATAATATGCATAATACAAGGAAAATAATACCATAGCATAATAATGAGCAAGTCGAACCTGCTTCGTGCGTAAATACCACTACACTCGGAGCGTAGCTATGGTTGTTACAATATTAATTTCGTAGTATGTGTTCGTAAAGGTATATATAAATAAAAGGATATACTGCTTTTCCGTGACCAAGCTGGTTACATAAAGTAAAATAATACACATTTATTGTTAGTAAAAATGTTTTACTAATATTATTTCGGTATCGCTTATTTAGTGCGAAGTATGGAACTGCTGCTTATTTTTTACTAGAGAATCCAAGTTCGCGGAAAAAGAAGTTTTATCCTGAGGTCTGCAGCTTGATTTTGATTGCCTCTCCCGATCGGAAATGGAATTTTCCGAGTCGAGGCGCATAATTGCGATTCACAACTGGCCGATCGGAAACTTTTGACATTTCTAATCGGAATAACAGTTGATTTAACTCACAAATTAGAAAGATATAGTAGGAATAGGTTCATCTTCTCGCTCGGAAACCCATCTGATTTCGAGACTACCTAATCGGATCGATTCCGATTTGAATCAAAATCAGCGCGCCTCACTATGGGCACACCCCGGACACTCCATACAACGGTCGAAAGTTATTTACCTACTACTACTACATACAGCAAGGTGCTATCTGCACACGCGCAAATATATGCGTAAAGTGACAGGATTATTTATCACTTTCTCGTACAATTTACGTTACGTGGCCAGAGAGGCAACAAAGCGAAAATTGTTAAGCGAATCTGTTGTCTTTAATCCTATTAAAAGAATCCTAAGTTACACATGTTCATTAGGTATTTATATCGATATATTATATTTTTCATTAATTAACTAACTAGAATAATATTGAAGATTTATTTTAGAAATATAATAACAACACTTAAAAGATTGTATTTTGGACAGGTTTTATATAAGGTAACCAAGGTATTTGAAATTGCGTGTCCAAGTTTATCAATAAGCGACCACGGTTCCAATTGAAGGTCGTATGGGTTTCATCACGCTTTCTTCTTTATACTATCCGCCAAGGCACAAAATCACAGCACAAATGTTCTCCGCCTATTTTCAGACCCTAGGTTAAGATACATTGCGGGCTATGATTTGAATGCCAAACACACTTTTTGAGCTCTCGCTGTACTAGCACTCGTGGACGCGAAGTAAAGCGCTGTGCCGACACCATCCATCTGACATCTTTATCGACCGGAGAACCAACATATTGGCCAAGTGACCCTAGAAAGCTGCCCGACCTTCTGGACTTCTTCCTGAGTCAGGGTGTGGCTCATGTGAATATGAAAATCGAATAAGAGCTTGGATGGATCCTCAGGTCATACACCAATAATTCTGACAGTGAATGCGAGTGTGATTACTCATGAAAAGGCAGAATCACTTGTGTTGTTTTAGAAGCTACATAAATCAAAATATAAAACTATCAATCATATAAAAGCACTCCGATTAGATAGATGGAGCATGCATACATGTCACGAACCTTATCCAAGTAGCAGGTTGGGCTAACACACTGGAACAGGATCCAACTCCAAGCATTCCCACCCAACCAACGAATATTCTTGCAACGATGCTGGAAAAGCGCCGTATAAGACGAGTCTGGCTTCAGTCGCGTCAACCGCTAGACAAATATAGGTACAATAAGGCATGCAAAGAGCTCCAGAGTATCATCAATGCATTAATCAACTCTGTAGTTAACACTAACTTGCATATGATGGCCTCTACCGGACATGGTGAGTATTCACTTTGGAAGGCAACTAAAGGCTTAAATAGACCCCTACAACAATACCCTTCTATCAGAACATAGGCGGGAACAGATACAGAAAAGGCGGAAGTATTTGCTAAGCACCTAGCTGAAGTGTTTAAGCCGTATGATAAAGTGACCGATGAAGAGTCTGACTTGGAGACAGCTCTAGCGCAGGACTTTCAAATGTGCTTGCCTTTTAAACCTGCCTCTCCAAGGGAAATTGCGCAACAAATAAGATCATTACATCCAAAAAAGGCCCCTGGATTTGATCTTATCACTCCGAAAATATTAAAAAATCTCACCAGTTTGGATTCCGTAAATCTCACTCAACTATTGAGCAGGTTCATCGGGTATACCACACGATCCGACAGAGCTTTGAACACAAAAAATATTGTTCTGCAGCCTTCCTCGATGTGCAGCAAGCCTTTGATCGGGTGTGGCACAAGGGATTATTGGCCAAGGTTAAAGGCAGACTTCCACACTCGATGTTTCTTCTCATAGAGTTCTACCTGTCGGGCCGTTCCTTCCAAGTTAAACACAAAGAAGTGAGATCAAACATGTACAATATTCTGGTAGGCGTACCACAGGGCTCAGTCCTCGGCCCAGTTCTGTGTAGCTTCTTTACATCGGACTTACCAATATCGGATAACATCACAGTTGCTACATACGCCGATGACATAGCTCTTCTGTCCGTTGACGGGAATCCTGTTAAAGCTAGCACAAATCTCTAACTCCAACTAGATCTTACCTACAGATGGTTTTGTAAATGGCGCATCCGAGCCAGTGCCACCAAATCTCATCATATCACATTTGCACTGAGAAAAGGAAACTGTAAGTCAATAAGACTTGGTAATGAAACATTACCACATTCTGAATGTGTGAAGTATCTTGGTTTTCACTTGAACAGACATCTCACATGGAACCATCAGATAAAATGAAAAAGAGATGAAGTCAATGTCAAATATCGTAACCTTCATTGGCTCATGGGAAGAAATTCAACATTATCAGTAGACAACAAACTTCTAATCTACAACTCGGTCTTAAAACCCATTTGGACATACGGTATTCAGCTGTGGGGTGTGGCTATCAAGAATAATATACTTTGTCTCCAACGAGTGCACAATTGTATCCTGGGGGCAATAGTCAACGCTCCTTGGTTCACTCTTAATGAAGAGATTCATAATCATCTAAACGTGATATCGGTAGCTACTGAGATCGACCGACATAAAACTAAGCACAAAGAACGACTATCCTGCCACCCGAACTCACTCATCGCGGAACTTCTAGATCCATCAACTATGGTCGAACGGCTAAAGTGGGGTCATGTTCTATAGTTGGGAGTTGCGGCACTGGCCGCTCCACCAAAAAGTCTTCTCTCATTTAAAAGATTCGCTTAAGGTCTGGCGGCCGATAGCAAATAAAATAATACAAAAAAAAAAGCTTATCGTAGACAAATCTACTATCTCACGAAGTTAAGGCGTCTCATTATATTGATATATTAATAAATCTGTATTATATATTACTCTGCCCCCGCAGCATGGCTACGCATGATAGTCGCGACGCGCACGATAAAATTGAAATAAGCACGCGCTGAAACTCATGACGCATGTTTCACACCACCTTCCCTAGCACAAAATCTTTCTCTTTCTTAGTTGCACCTGTATCGCGGCTGCCATGGACACACACATAGACAACTACAAATTATACCCAAACTCACGAGAGAAATAAATATAGGCTCTACCCCTCGTCCTACTTTCTTTTTAAAAGGCACTTACTTTAGTCCCTATCCTCTCACTCAAAAATATATCACATTCTCTGTAAATTTGGACATAATTAATCATATTAAATTGTAAATATTGTTCGTGTATTAACACTGTATTTGTACTTAATTGCATAGATGTTGCTAACAATTTGTGTTGTTTAATTTGTGCTGTTCTATGGATCAATTTGTGCAAAAATCTCTTCGGTACTCCCTCTGAGTCACCGAACAAATTTTCCGTATATAAATAAATAAATAAATAACGCACACACTCAACATAGCCCCGCACTAGGGAAACCCTGTGTCGCGGGTGCCATGGACATACATATAGACAACCACAAATTACACCCAAACTCACGAGAGAAATAAATGTAGGCCATACAAACATTTCTCCCGGCCCGGGAATCGAACCTGGGACCTCTGCGTGGCAGTCCGGCATGGTAACCGTTCGGCCACGGAGGCAGTTAACTACAGTATACTTCCTCCATGATTGTGAAACTAGCATGAAACGGACACTGGCAGAATTTAGACAACTTTATGGTTTCACAAGTCATTCATTACTAAAATAAATAAATAAATGCAGAACATACAAATATTTCTTCCGTCGAAACAGGGACCACTGCGTGGCAGACCAGCATTGCATGGTGACTTTTCGGCCGCGGAGGCACTTTAACATCGAGGTTCCATACCAGCATTGCTTTTATAGCAAAAATACTTTATTTTAATTATCTAAACAGTGCGTAACAGGTGAGACGGAAAGAAAACTCAGAGGCAGTCTGTCTACTTAAAGCATCCACATTTTCAATCAACTTATCTGATTAATATTTGACGGACTAACTGTACCCATTAAGTTTTAAAGACCAACTTTAGTGTATGGCGTAACAGGCTGGTGCTCTCAGCTTGACACACTTTTTTCGTGTTGTTTACTTTTTGTTCTCTGCCCAAACTCACGAGAGACAAATGTAGGCAATACAAATATTTCTCACGGCCCGGGAATCGAACTCGGGATCTCTGCGTGGCAGACCAGCACTGTAACCGTTCGGCCTTGGAGGTAGTTGGATGTGTTGTACGTTATGGTAGATGTTCAGTAGCAGTAGAACTGTTTATGGAAAAGTTCGCTCTGGGAAGTACTGCTACCTATTTATTTATTTATTTTATCTATTATTATTATTAGGGTAACTTCATTCGGGACATATGCAGCCCCTGATCACTGCAACCTTCATCTGATCTATTGTGATCACCACTAATTATAGTACAGAGCCAAGGCCGGCAGCATTGAAGAACTGTAGGACTTTCCTGGCTCTGACAGATTTTAAGACCTCTGGTTGAGGCATGTGCCTTCCTAGTATGGAGCTTCGTACACCGATCATTACCAGGGGTAGCATTGGGTAAGAAGCTGAACAGGAGTTTCATCCGCTTCGTGGCAGAATCTACATCCTCTATTCTCTCTCTGACCAATATTTGACATGTGCTTATTCAATCCACAAAATCCTGTTAAGACTCTAGTGAGTATTATGATGCCATTCCTGTCCAATGTCAGATCTTCTCTACAGTGTTTGACACTGCAAGCAGCTACCGGGGCTTTTGAATGCTCAAGACCCTTGCTCTGTAATCACACTTCTCGGGTGACATGTGTGCTCCCAATCAGCAGAGTGAGCTTTGCCCGGCTGTATGCTATCCCTATAAAGGGTTCGGGTCCAATAAATGTTTCCCTAGCACCAGCCATTGCCAGTTCATCTGCTGTCTCATTACCCTCCATGTCAGAGTGGCCTGGAACCCAACATTGGACCACTTTATTCCTTTCCCTGAGAGCATTCTGTATAGTCATATAATTTTCAACAATCCTCGATGTTTGGGTGACTGAGGTTAGCGCATATAGAGTGGCTTGACTATCTGAGTTTATTTAAATATACTTGTTAGTGTAGAGCCTCTCTTCAAGTTGAAATCCGCACCATGCTACCAACATATTTCTGCAGCCAAGCAGTAATGGGAATGTTCCGGTTTTGAAGGGTAAGGATGCTGGTGAAATTACAGGCACATGGGACTTGTCATCTTATGTCTCAGGGTGACGGGCACAGTGGCAGTGCCCCTCAGATCTTTGTGTTTTAAAACTCTGAGTGGCACTGCAACTGTTATGGTCGCATACCACCAGACCTACAACTAGTTTGTCTTGTTGTTACTTAATATTAAAAAAAAATTAAATAAAGATTCCTTGTAGGTATCTACCTTTACAACATACATATATATGTTTAGATATTTAATAAATTTATTGGCTGCGAAAGTTTTAAATGTAAAAAAAAATATAATAATTATTCATTGCAGCAAATACATAAGTACCTACTAAGTTTTGCAGTAATTACTTTATTTCAGAATTTTAAGCAACATTTTTAATACTTATGAGCACTCTATAACATTAAGTATAATTTGCTAAATATTCTTTTTTTACATTTGCAAGCTTAGAATAATAACGCATAGAAACCTAGTCCGCACACGCTAAGTGAGGCAAATTGAAGCGCTCCCAAAGGGCCTACACGAGCGGGAGGGCCGTCAGTGCTCAAGGTCAACTTGCACCGCGAACAGATCAAGAATTTTAGCTAAAAATGACGAAATATGCGGTAAATGAGTGTAAAAATACATCAGACAAACATAAAATAGATAATAACATCACATTCCACAAGGAAGTAACGCGTTTTAACTTGTATTTTTATATAAATATTCACTAAAACCGAAAATTAACCTACTACTAACACCAGCCTACATGAATTTGATTTTTGCCTCACAGTGACAGTTCGTTTGATATGAAACTATCATTCTATGCGTTATTATTCTAAGTTTGCAAGTTTACAACAATGCATTTATTGTATCAAAATGATATCATATTGCTTGTGAACCTACCACAGCATGCTAAGTAGGCAGTTATTGCAACAACAAAAAGTTTATGTAAAAAAATAGTTACTCAAAGGTTACTCATTTAAAAAGAAAATTTACGAGGTTTTTTATATAGGTACTTCCACATATAAAAAGTAACTTATTGGAAACATAATCTGAGCCACCTTGCATTTTCAGTGCAATTTTCTAATTGTATAATTCCATTTAACTGTGTAATACTGGGGAAAACTTTTTCTTTTATGATGATAACATTTTTGTATTCTAAATAAAAAACCTTTACGAATAAAAAATAATGCAAGGTGGCTCGAAACTATGTGTCAGGGAGTGTATTACTTACTCAGTCCGTGGGCTTTAACACAGTCTTTTGCTAACAAAAATAAAATAAGAATACACGCAAAGTACACAACACTAATACTTTGATTCATATTAACAGGAAAACTATATAGTTTGTGACAAACTTTACACTATATTATATTCCTTACATGCAAACAATCTGAAAATAAAGTTTATTGTCATAAAAGGCGTCGCGCCACACATAATTTTATTCCTTCAAAGATAGTCAACCTCCTTCGCTAAACTCCACTTCAAACTAAAGTTGAGTAGTTTGTGCTAAAATCACAAACTTCCTGAAACTGACAGTGTTGCAAAAAACACTAGGTCCAATGTCGCCATTTTTCACAAACTTAGTAGCCTGATGTAGCCGAGTTTTAAGCGTGATAGGCTAAAGTAGCTTATACGCCAAATGAAAAACAGCAATAAATAAAATAAAATTGTAGTTTAAATCAATAATTTATTCAAATGAAAAATGAAACCCAAGTACAACCAAATAAAAGTAAATAAATTGACATAATTGGGTAAATAACTGCTTATTGCTCACTCCAAATCTCAATACTGTAGAGCGTTCGGTTTTAACAACTATAGCTATAATTTGTCAGTATTTTTGTAAACAAAAAGTCTTCAAGAAATAATTCTCTACTATGACCAGCCCCCGTAGCATGGCTACCCATGGTAGTCGCGCGCGATAAAATTAAATAAGCGCGCGCTATTGGCTGTCTCAATCAGATGTAATTTATATATATATATATATATATATATATATATATATATATATATATATGGGCAGGGATACATTTGTTCCCCAAAGAACAGAAAAGAAAACTGGGAAAAAAATTTGGAAGGAAAAATTTTAAGGCTACTAATTTGTTGAGGTTATGTGCGTCCGAAGATAGGTAAGGCTGAAATTTTCCAAAAGCAAATATCATGTATCCCTTTTCATTCCTGGCATGCTAACATTAATACTTAGGTATGGAATTATTCTACTAGTATAATATGTTATCATTTATTAATTTATTTTTGTCTGTTTTAGGTGATGAACCTATAAACAAAGTATTGAAGAAAACTGCTGCGCCCTCTATATTTTCTTTTACTAAAGTCAAACCATAGGAAATGAAAATATTTTTCCAGATTTAAATCGCGTATATTTGTTTTTTCAAACAAACCGTCGCTTCGGGCCCTTTACAGGACCCATGGTCACGGTTGGCTGAGGTGGTAGTCTACAACCAGTGCAAACCACCCTATTTTTTCAATATAGTTACAATAGTTATTAATTAAATACCTTATTTTTAATTTTACAAAGAAAATATTCCAATTTACTACATTAAGTTTTACAATTTATTTTATTGAATGAATTTTTATGAATGTCAATTTATTATTAATTAATAACAGAAATTACAATAAACTAAATCATACTAACTAGTCCTGCAGTCTTATGTCTGTTTGAGATTTTTCATTAGAGGAAATACTGAATCCCAAACTGGTGGTACGGAAAAACCATCTTCCCTGTTGAAATCAGGATGTTTTTTAATTTCAATGGCCTCTCGCAGCATCCTGGATAGATAACGGACTTCTTTTGCAAGGACCTGGGGTTTGTTAAACTTCATTGAATGTGTAGGTTTTTCCATGACATGCTCACAGACTGCAGACTTGTTGACGCGACGGTGTTTGACATCAGCTATATGTTCTTTGGCGCGGGTACAAATACTTCGGTTTGTTTGTCCAATATAAGAGAGGCCGCACTCACAGTCAAGCTTGTAAACTCCTGCATCCTGTAAGGGGATGTTACATTTCACGGGTCTCAGGTACTGAGAAATCTTCCTCAGGGGTTTGAAATAGGTCTTGATAGATGCACGCCTGAGGACTCTCAAGTCAAACCAGTCAAATTATTAGCACAACAAGCAATGTTCACATATATTGCTAAAGAGAAGTCGCATGAAACTTTGTTTTGAAACGTTTATTAGACTTAGATTTCGCGGGAAATTTCCACCGAAACTGACCAACCATAAACAATTTCTCTTTCTTAATGTCACAGACTTTTCCAAGTTTTCGTGCGGAAATTATGTTTTCTTTAATGTACGCTCATTTTTTTATTCTTAAGATTGTAAACCGAAAGTAGTCTAATCGCCTATTAGACTACTTTCGGTCGCCTTTCAGATTTTTTCGTCCTGAGTCGCCTAATGTCGGGTTCACGAGTCTTTCACTTGCGTTTTTCGCTTGCTTGCGTGACTCGCTTCGCGCATACGCAGAAATCTGTCGCGTACGCGCAGGTACGACTTCACGAGACGCTCGCTTGCGCCGGCCGCTTACTTTGCGTTGCGTGAGGTTGATATCTAGCAAGCTTGATATTTGCACGCAAGTAACAAGGAACGTTTGCGGAAGACAGCACCACTAGCCAATTACAGAAGCAGCAGCAGAAGTCTCTCCGCAACGCAAAAACTCATGAACGCCTTTGCGCGGAAGGCAAATTTCTACGCCGTGTACCCAGCCAACGCAACCAAGCGAAAAACGCAAGTGCAAGACTCGTTTCTGTCGCCAAGCAGTAACGTCAGCATTAATGTTGTGTTCCGGTTTTGAAGGGTAAAAGTGTTGGTGAAATTATAGGCACATGGAACTAACTAGTCAAATTATGTCTCGGGGTGACGGGCGCAGTGGCAGTGCCCTTCAGATCTTTGCGATTTAAAACTCCGAGTGGCATTGCAACTGCTATGGACAGGCGTGTAGCTTACCGTCAGGGGCACGATTTGTTCGTCCCATCACTTATATATATATAATAAAGTATGAATAAAATAGTTTACGCGCGTCAAAACTTGAGCACTTGTGATATTACGGGCGGACGCCGAGCGTTGCGAATCGCGGGAAAACTAACAATACGAACATCCACAGACCTGAAACGACGAAATGTTTTATACCTGGCAAAACCTCCTTTTATTGAATAATTAATTGTACAGCGTCAATGAGTTTTTTTTAAACAATTGTAAATTTGTTTTGCTTAACGTCGTTATACTTAGTCAAGCAGTACATAGTTATACTACTTTATATTATCTTCGTTATTATTGTTTGCGATAATGACGATCATATTATTATCCCTTGATAATGACTTTTTTGTAATATTGTGACATTGATAATATGAAATAAATGATTGTATTCTATTCTATTCTTTGGGTTTATTAAATCGCTTTTTTTTTTCTTTTCTTTTATTAAAACTCTACTCATTGCTCAAGTCAGGATTTGAGTATGATTTCAAGCTCTGGAAATATGACCCTAATGGCAAGGGCTTGAGTATGATTTCTAGTGCTTTAAATCATACTCAAGTCCTGACTTGAGCGTTGAGTAGAGTTCTGGAATACGACTCTGCTACTAAAATTTTATTCGTGTAAAAAATGTAACTACTAAAACCCGCCATTTTTTTTGACGAGACACTACCTAGGATGAATATATTTAGCGTTGGCAACTTGTTAGACAAGGACAGACCATTGCTTCGAGCTATCTCATGTGGCTTAGTTGTTACTTTTGCATAAAATAAACCTTAACATAACTCAATAAGGTGTAAATTTGTAATATTGGTATATCGAAGTCCGCGATCCAGTTTATGAAATATATAAATCTGTGGTAGTCTGTCCTTTTTGGACGAACAGAACAAAAAAAATGGGGGTAAATTCAAACAGGGGGATCCCGTCAAATGAAAACGCTGTTAATACCGAAATGCTATGTCAGCGAGTCAGTTACATTATCGCGTAAAATGTAAGCCGTTTCGAACGTAAACATTAATATTTCGTGCATCGAACTTTAACGACTATTATAATCTTCTTCATTTACTATTTCTTATGTATTAAATATAGTGCGGTGTCACGATCTTGACGTAAGTACTTTTTAATTCTTTTTAATTAGGTATGCATTTTTTGTCGTTGAAAATACTGTTCGAAAGAAATCGTTGATTTTTTAGCTCTATTAAACAACTTTGTTAGTGATAAAAAACGTTTGTCTTTTATCTTATTTATGTAGTTTAGGTAACTAGTATTAAATTAGTATTATAATACGATGGTAACGAATTCGACTCTTAGTAACTTATCCATAAAACTCGTATATCGACCTTTATGTACCCATTACCCAACAAAAGACCATACCTATTTGTTTTGTCTCTAATCATGGCAGCCATTATGAAAGATGTAAAAACTGATGAACTGCCTACTCTCAAGTACCTACACATCTGCACTTTGTACACAGATGTTTGTAAGAGATTTGCTGCATATTAACCTTCAATATAATTCTTCCTTACGTTCAAATGTTTCTAGCCACTCAAAGTAATCAACCACACAGGTGAAATGCAATGCCATACATACCCAACAATCATCTAATTGTTTTTGTAATCTTTTTAGTGTATAGGATACTTGCTTTGCTAATCTGTGAATACCCATTGCATATCTATTACCTAAAATGAAACTAAGTAACTTAATAATGTTTTCTCCTTTTACATTGATTGGTTTCACAGTGAAATATAATGCATAAGTATAACCTACCACAAAGCCTTAAATCCCTAGTTTAAAATTCTTTTTTAATTATGATATGAATTCTCTCTACAGACAATGGAGTCAAAGATCCACCGGAATGCAATTCTCACTGGCTATGTGGATGCATATTGCTTAATCTGTGAGAATTTGCTGAGAACAGAGGACATCTTCAAACACATCGACAAGCCAATTCATATGAAAAATCTCCTCTCCTCTCCTTATGTGAACAAGTATAAGGGTGAATATATAAGAAAGGTTAGCAATTTGATATTTTACTGCCTCCTTGGACGAATGGAAGAGATCCCAGGTTCGATTCCCGGGCCAGGAGAAATATTTGTGTGGCCTACATTTATATCTCTCGTGAGTTTGGGTAATTTGTGGTTGTCTATGTGTGCGTCCATGGCACAAGCCGCGGCACAGAGTTTCCCTAGGGCGGGGCTTTGTTGAGTGTGTGCGTTGAGTGTGAGTGTTGAGTGATATGTATTCAAAGATAAATGAGAAATTCTTAGAAATAATAAAAATATGTGGAATGGATAGTCATTCAAACTTAGTAGCAGTAGAGCTCCTTGTGAAAGAGTTCGTCCAGGTTACCTTACCTATTTCTGCTGCCAAGCAGTAATGGCAGCATTACTGTGTTCCTGTTTTGAAGGGTAAGGGTGCTGATGAAATTACAGGCACAAGGGACTTGTCAACTTACGTCTCAGGGTGACGGTCACTGTGGCACTGTAATTGGCATGTACAGCTTACCATCAGGCGCACAACTTGTTCGTCCCGTTACTTGATGTTACATTAAAAAAATGATGTCGTTTTATGTGTACAATGGTTTGTGTAGGCATAACTATAAAACTAGAATATTAAGTAATACTGTTAAATAAGTCAACATACTCATTAAGTTGATGTTATTTTTTACTATGGACCTAATAACTTTTGTAGTAAACAACTATTTCTTATTAACTTATTTTCAACGTCAATATTAAGCACTAATTAAATTCAGCAATTAGTCCGCGATTCCATATTGGAGTCTCAATCAAAATCCCATTAGTCTGACATTGTTATAAATATTTATATTGAATATAATATGTGTGTGTTTATGTATTTATGTGTATATAGGTTGCTTATATAAGTATATAGTTAGTCATATAATATTATGTGTTATATTTATATTGTGTTTAAACTATATATCATAATTATTTATAAACTTCTTCCTATCTGTTTTAATTATCATGTTATGCACCCCTGTTAGTTATTTTGAACCCAGCTCTCCGGTTGACTGGCAGAGAATGCCTAATGGTATTAAGTCCGCCATTTGTACTGTTTTGTGTGCAATTAAGTTTAAATAAATAAATATTTATTATTAACAATTCATTGTTTGTACCAAAAAGAATATTAAGCAAATTAATAACAAGAGATATGGTATGGTGTAATTGCCTGGTATCTGCAACTCGCAGTTAGACGCCAATTTTGCGTGTGCTGGGTGCACCGTCTTTTTTATGATAGTAAGTGATGGGACGAACAACGGACCGGACGGAAAAAAGTCGTGCGCCTGATGGTAAACGACACGCCTCTCCATAACAGTTGCAGTGCCACTCAGAGCTTTAAATCCCAAAGATCTGAGGTGCACTTACTCTGCGCCCATCACCCTCAGACATAAGTTGAAAAGTCCCATGTGCCTGTAATTTCACCAACACCCTTACCCTTTAAAACCGGAATGCAGTAATGCTCACATTATTGGCTTGGCAGTAGCAATAGGTAAGGTGGCAGTACTTTCCTGGATGAACTCTTTCACAAGTAATGTGATTCGAGCCTGATTCTACAAATTTTCATATATTCTTTGGGAGTGGGTGACAACATTTCTAAAAAATGCATCATAAAACAGGCTTATCATGGAAAAGTCCATTGCTAATGGATTGTAAATAAATCAATTTTATATTATCTGACAATGTTATCATTCATTTTGTTGATTGTGTTTATGTTGGTGCACTGTGTTCTTTACACACTGGATGTGACTTATGATTGGAACAGTCCATACTATACATGTTCCATTTCTGTTTCTAGTTATGATAATGAGAATAATGGTTTATTATAGACATTGTTAGGTCCATAGCAAAAAAACATTTACAGGCTAATGAAAATGTCAACTTGTTTCACTATTTTGCAATATAAAACCTATGCATAATATTTGAGTATCCAGTATCTTTTTTGACAGTACTGGAAATATTGATTTATGAGATTTGTTATTTTAAAATTTTTATCACTTACAGCTTTCTTACCTACTTATTATTTCAATATTTTGTTGTGATTCTCCTTGAATCTTATTAATTTCGTTACATGCTGCTTTCTATTCCTTCCATTATACAAGACACGTCATGCACTCGTATAATTCTTCCTTAATTTGGTTGTTGAGGGAAATGCTGATACAATGGCTGCGTCTTTAAAGTTTTCCATTCCAGACTCTGGCAACAATCAAAACAATAGTTCTACCTAAGGCTATACCATCAATCAGTAGTAGTATTGGGCATTGTATAGGAAGTAATTCGCGTTTTGGCATCATTGCATATTTTTATGAATATATTTTTCCTGCATCTCGTCAACCTTTAATATCGTTAAGTCCCACTTTTTAGATGATTCTCCTCTGAAATTATTATTTTACAATGCTTTTCATTTTCAAAGTAATGTGGTTTCATCCATTTCATCTCACCAAATTTTTCAGAAGCAGCTGCAACTGCAGCTACAACTTTTTCTGTTACTTTTCAATTTACACATCAAATCAACTTCAAGAACATCTATTTCAGGTAAAGCAAGGGTACTACTGTGAATTTTGCAACATTCTCTTCCCAACAACAGCTAAAGTAAACTTACACATTGCCGAAGCAACCCACATTCAAAACAAAGGTGCCCCAGTTGTGAAACGCGTTGGAAACTCTTTGATAGCGTTAAACGACATTTACATAAACGAAAAAGCATGGAATGGTTTGATTGAAGACATTTGCGCATTGTGCAATTTAGAGTTTAATAACGAGAACATCCATAAGACAGAGCAAAACCATATATTGAACTTGATACAGAAGAAAGTCCAGTTTCTCGATAAAAAGGCTGTTTACAGGATGGTGGGTATTCTATATATATATATATATATATATATATATGTACTGGTTATTGTATTTGTGGGTTTATATATTTACTGTCAGTGTTCATCAGCACAACAGCAACCTCAGCTTTGAATTCAACTATATGCTACTTACCATAAGAATTGTCTCAAAGTCTTGTATCTAAATCTGAGTATGCTATTTAGTGTATAAAAAACATTAATAACTCTAATAGCTTTTAAAATTAACTGTTATAAAATTATTATTAGTTATTCATAATACATCATGAGTACCAGTTCCTATTGGTAATGATTAAATCTGATGTTCCCAGTCTACATTGGACCAGTGTGACCAACTAACCTATAGTCTCTTCTTAGAGGAGCCCCGTGCTCAGCAGTGGGATATATAATAGGTATAATGGATATATAATTGGGTTGTACGGTTGGACTTTATGCTTGTTTATTGCATTCAGTAGAGAAACAAAACACTAAGGTTACAGATTAGATTGCAAATGCGTATTTAATTAAAACAATATTAAAATTTCAGGTTGATAATGAATCTTTTCAATGTCTAACATGCAATATGATATTTGCTCTAAGCGCGATTGAAACTCATTTCGGCGAAAATAATCACAAAAACATGTTCCAAAAATGTCGAGAAAACCCATTTGAGCCAGCAATAATTGTGCAACAAAGTGACAAAAAAGCGCTTAAAAATCTAGACGATGCATCAAAGGAAATTGCCAATAAGTCAACACTTAAAACACCTAACACACAACAAGCAGAACAGAATTTGGGTAATACTAATATGAAAACTAACAGAAGTGAACCTAAATATGGAAGCAAAACGAATGTAAATGCGACAGCAAAGATGGAGGAAGCAATGGGACACGTCATGAAACCTAATTTTGACCAAAACCATAATGACACTGTCAAATACGGGACCACAGGGGAAGAAGAAGCCCAGAACATGTCACTTAATATATTAGATGTTCCAAAAAACTTGAATCAGACTCTTGCAACAAGTACCCCAACAGAAAGTCAAACATCAAGAAGAGAAATAAATGACGAAAAAGCGCGTAAAATACACTATATACAAAAAGTTGTCAAAAGTGCAAAGCCTAATGATACACTGAATGAAGTCCCTAAGAAGTCAATACTTGAAACATTTAACCCAACACAGATGGAAAATAAACCAGATAAAAATAAAAATAGTAATCCAAAAATCACCACAAGTGAACTTAAACATGAAAGCAAAACGAATGTAAATGCGACAGCAAAGATGAAGGAAGCGGTGGGCCACGTCCTGAAAACTAATTTTGACCAAAACCACAATGAAACTGACAAAAACCAGCCCACAAGGGAAGAAGAAAAAGCTGAGAACGCTACACAAAATTTGTCAGAAGTCCCCAAAAACTTCAATCAGACTCTTGCGATAAATACCCTTACAGAAAGTAAAAAAGAAACATCTTCAAGAAGGGAAATAAATGACGAAAAAGTGCTTAAAATAAACCGTGTACAAAAAGTTGTCAAAAGTGCAAAGCCTAATGATACATTGAAAGAAGACCCCAAGATATCGACACTTGATACGTCTAACCCAAATCAGACGGAAAAGAAATCAGATAAAAATAAAAATACAGAAACCAACACAAGTGAACATAAACATGAAAGTAAAACTAATGTAAATGCAACAGCAAAAATGGAGGAAGCGGTACACATCATGAAAACTACTTTTGACCAAAACCACCATGACATTGACAAAAACCAGCCCTCAAGGGAAGAAGAAGAAAAAGCCGAGGACGCTATACAAAATTTGTCAGAAGTCCCCCCCGAAAACGTAAATCAGTCTCTTGCAGCATGTAACCAAACAGGAAGTCCAAAGGAAACATCTTCAAGAAAGGAAATAAATGATCAAGCTGAATTTGCTAATGAACACAATCTGACATACAATGAAGGTAAAGGCAATGCATTTTGTCGTTTATGCAATGTACGATTACCAGCGCATTTGAAAAGTATGAAGGAACATGTGAAAGGTACAAATCATACAAATAAAGTAAAGTTGAAATATGGAAACATCGCCAAGAATAAAAAGGACAATTTTCCGAAGACTATTCCAACAGATAAGTTTCTCAGACAGATACATTCAATTAGGACTCGCCATGGTCAACATGTGATATTGAATGACAAGTTTTTCTTGACATTGCACAGTTATTCGATGATTACGAACAATATGAACATTCTACGCTGTCAAGTTTGCGAAGTGAATCTTCTTGACGGGATTGAGCGTCACTTAGACACCAGCACCCATGAAACTGCCATAGACAAGACTCCCGTTGTACAGAAATTGAACGGCGAATTTGTTAGGGAGGTAAGTAAGGGAGTTGTAACACTTATAGACGCGGAGTCACATTAGTTTTATTAATTTTACTGCTCAGTAAAATTCTTTATGTCCATGCAATTAACACTTAAGGACTCGCGCCCGAATTTGTAACGCAAAGACTCGCTACCGGGTCCACTAGACCCAGTAACATAATGTTAGCTGAATCCAAAACTACTGAATGCAATACAATGATTTTTATTAAACATGATTAAGATATTAAAATTAAAGGAAAACAATAACATGCATTATCTTTTATTGTTTTTGTATGTTAATAAAACTCTAGTACAAAATACAAGTATTTTTATCGAGTATTTATGGCACTTTTCAATTTTACAACTACAAATTGTAAGCAATGAAACTTATATTATAACTTTTTGTATTTTCTTAAACAACTATAACTTACTTATCTAAAATCACATGAAGAGATCAATAATTACTTGAAAAAAAAAAGTAAATCGACTTCGAAAATGAACAAAACAAAATCAACTTTTTTACTCAACATCGAGAATTAGCATCACTCAATCACTCTGTGATACAGATTTATTGTAACAATTTGAACACAAATACTTGGTGTGTTCTCCACAAATTGAGATATTGCAGTTTTTGCAAGAATTTTTGGTTTTTCTATCCTTTTTCCAATCACATAGACCGCAACGCACTTTACGTCCGGAAATTGGCGGATTTGCATGAGGAGTTGGATGAACTTCGGGTATTATGTTTTGGATGCGATTTTTTATTTGTTGTGGTATATTTGTTATAAGTATTCTTTCATGAAGAAGAGGTTGTACCATAGAAATTGCCAACATTTTGATAAAATGTCTTCGTGCTAAGTTATCGGCAGCTGCCACGGTCTTGTAAATAATATAGGCATTTAATGCGCCAATATTTAAAACACCAAAAAATATACACAATGGCCATCGCTGGGTACGTCTCGAAACGGAATATGTGGCTGTCATTTGGTCGACAATATCCACTCCACATTTTGTAGCGTTATAATCACTTATCATTTCTGGCTTCTTTTTCTCGCCAGTTTGTTCATCAATTTTGGCATCATGATGCATTGTGGATGGTACTAGAACGACTTTTCCACTTTTAGGTACGTAAGACACAAGTGTGGATTTATTTTGGAAACCAAAGTAAGTTTCGTGTGCCTCTCTTCCTCTAGTCTGTGTAAACTCTTGAGGTATCTCTTTTTTGTTCTTCCTCAGCGTCCCTAAACAAGTTAGGCTAAAGTCGTCTAGCAGATCTGACATCAATGTAACGCTCATGAACCAATTGTCCATTACTATATTACGGTTACTACCTTTTATAGGATCTACTAGCCTTTTGACTACGTCGCCAGGAGAATTACTGAGCTGATACGGCCCATCCTTCTGTTTTCCTGCGTATATTTCCAAATTTGAAGTATAGTACGTCTTTGCGTCGCAAACAGCGAACATTTTGAGTCCGTACTTGGCTGGCTTACTGGGGAGATATTGACGGAATGGGCATCGGCCACGGAACGCTAAAAGCATTTCATCTATAGTTACATGCTCTCCATGTACGTAATGTCTTTGAATGTTAGATACGAATAGCTGGAAAATCTCTCGTATTGGTGCCAATTTATCATTTACTTTACGTGCTTCTCTTGTCCTTATATCATCAAAACGTAGGCATCTGAGGAGATGACGAAATCTTCGTCGTGACATAGTTGATATGCAGATATCACATCCAGTGCCGTCTGTGGCCCACAAGTCCTTAGAATTCAAATGTGCTCCTCTCAATTTTCCAATGTAGAAGAGAAGCCCGAACAAGGCTTTAATTTCATTAAGACATGTAGGTTTGCAGTCTCTTTCTCTTTCAAAGTTTGCTAAAATTTTCTCAGTCATGTAAATATTTGTGCATTCTACTATTTTATTCAAAATTTCATTACAAAAGAATAAACAAAATGCTTGCAATGGAGTGGTTATGTTGGATGCCTCATGACAAGGTCCTGGAACTTCTGTTATAATGTTATGACTCCGAGTTCTTGTATTTTGCATAGGTTGATCAATACTCCATTCGGTGGTTTTATCTTTTCCGATATAGAACCCTTTCTGTAAAATTGACAAAGGAACGCAATCTAAATCAGGTCGCCGGAGATCTGGTGCAGGTCGACGAATGCCTTGCCTCTCATGTGTATATTTAATTGGTGATATTCGTGAAGAACTTTCCTCACAAGGCACATGTTCGTCGCCACTTTCTTCTGAGTCTGTCTGATGGTCATTTATTTCTAAAAAGTCTTCATTTTCAGAGCAGTCTTCATTCTCTATTTCTTCATTAATATATTCTTCTATTTCTTTGTGGCTCATTGATTTGTAAGTAGCCATTTTCTATAGTAAAAACAGATATTAATAGTTATGAAATAATTAAAAACACACTTACGTTTTTAGTCGCTACGGGGTCTAACGGACCCATACTCACCTTAAACGTCTGCAGCACTCAAGCAAACCGCGCTAACTGACACTAACGGCCGCCGCCTGCCGGTGCCGCGCCATATTGGCCTTGGAAGGTACTAAGAACGGCAACGTCGCAAATTTTTTATTTAAAAAGCAATCCAGCAAAATTTGACGTACTGGGTCTGATGGACCCATTAGCGAGTCCTTAAGTGTTAAAGCGAATCAGTCAAATCAAATTCGACTGTATTTTTTTTGTCCGGTTTCGCGCTCATTCCGGTAACCGATTTCAATAAAACTTGGCAAATAGATGTAATTCCGCGAACTATGAGGTCGGATTTTTTAGTACTCTGTACTGAGATTCTTAATATATTGTGTGCCCTATAAATAGTCAGTTTCCTTTTTTTATATATTGTGTGCCCATTAGACGGACGCTGTCAAAATTGCATCACCGTTTCATTAGAGGCACTGCCTCGGACAGGTAGTGGTTTGTTTTAAATCACGCTGCAACATTATGAACTACATGAAGAAGGTAGTCGAAAGGGTGGAACCAAAGGGATGATTTATGTTACAGTGGACATAAAGGTTTTTTTGATCAGCTTAAGTTGATTCTGCATTGATAAGTGTGGGGATACATTATATAAATAAATAGATTATTATTAATTTAATTTAAATAAAAATTAAAAGTTAAAATAAAAATTCATCAGAATTTTTATTTTAGAGCTTTTCAATGTTATCTAACTGAAAAACCAAGTTACAAATAAAGGGTTACGCCCAATTTTGGCCCAGCGTAAACAAGACAAATTACAATACAGTAAAACTGCATTTTTTCAATAACAAATTAATCATAACTAGTAATAAAAAGAAAAGTTGGGATTAATCAAAACTAATTAAAAGTATTTTAATTTATTTTTGTCATAATTGCAATAGTTATTCAAAATGCATAAGAATGTTGTCAGTTTAGAAATGCAATAGTTCAAAATCGATTATTGGTATCATAAATCGATTATGATAAAGCCTTACATATTATTATGTTAGCGCAAGGCATCGTTAGTTTGCCGCTGAAGGTATATGCTGTTGGGTGAGTTAACATCCAATGGTATTTTGAATAGAGCATTCACACTACATGAATGCAATTAATCGCAATCGATACTATTTTTATTATTTGTTTCCATTGATATATTATATCAATGGAAATACATGTTTGTTTCGATACAAATATTTTTTTACTTTTGACATAATATATCAACACATTAATTAATTGAATAATGGAATTAAATATAGTTTAAGATTACTTTTTTTTAAATCTATGATCATTTACAAAAAAAATTCTATGGAACAGCAAAGAAAAGTATATAGTTTTTTTGTAAATATTTTTTATATTATTGTGAGAAGAGAATATAGAAACTAACAGTTGTTATAATACTTATGGAATCGATTACATATCGATCAATCGATTACCCTTTTAAAGTAGCGAGTTGGCAACACTAAACATCATTTTGACATTTCCTCTAGCGGCATTTTATGCGTTTGCGCTTTGGAAAATAAATTGTTAATTTACGAATTATATCTGACTACTCCGGCTTGCTAATGGATTCCGAATCTTCGCACGACGACACTGGCTTGCAAATGGATGATGTACCCGCTTCTCACGCCGATTACGGCCTGCAAATGGTTTCTGAACCCACTTCTACTGACAACTCTGGCACAGCCGCGGTTTCCGAAACTACAGCTCAAGTTGACTCTCCGTTGGAATCAGGGACTCAGCGACATTGTGTTAATTGTAACATAAATATCACGCGGATGAGAAGACATCCGTTGATGATCGATGAAATTCGATTACTTATTCAACAATGGGTTGCACCGCGGCAGGTGAGCAACAACAATTTATTACGAAAACTGACATTTTTAGTTCTAAGCATATTTTTATACATCTGTATTTTAATTTTATTGTAGGTATCAAGCAACAATTTATTATGTCATCCTTGTTGGTCTCTTGCTTGGAATGAAACCTTAAATTCACCAAACCAACCAGCTACAAGAATAGTTGGTCATCAGCTTGTGTGTGTAAATTGTGGCTGTTCGCTTCTGCGGCGAAGATCCCACACATTGCATACCAACACAGACCGGGAGAGGCGCATTAGAAATGTGATTGCAGAATGGATAATACCACGCCAAGTAAGTTTCTTGAAAGGTTTTCTTTATTTGTTTCTAGTGTTCACATTTAGACAGTAACTTGTAAATAATAAGTAATACAGTAACACACCCACATATCCAAGATGCAGTACCTATGCCTCATACTTTTGAAATCTAGTTCGCTCAATGTTTAGCTTGGGTTATATGGTCTTAAAGTAATTTGCAAATCAACCCGTCGGTTACAGCGGTATAATTATTGTTACTTTTGTTGTTGTGCATCATGCAAGTTACCATCATAGAGGACCTGGCATTCATGTTACTATAACTTTTTATGTTTTCGGTCACCACTTGTCCACTTTATAAGTCTTGTATTTAATTTTTTTGGCTTCCTTCAACTACTGCCAGATTAGGTTTGTATTATACACACACACACACACACACTCAACATAACCCCGCACTAGGGAAAACCCTGTGTCGCAGGTGCCACAAACATAGAAAACCACAAATTACACCCAAACTCATGACAGAAATAAACGTAGGCCATACAAATATTTCTCCCGACCCGGGAATCGAACCTGGGACCTCTGCGTGGCAGTATGGCGTAGTAACTGTTCGGCCACGGAGGCAATTTATACACATAATAACATTGCATTTTTTGTTCCAGCTTGGATCATCAGATCATATATGTCATCCATGTTGGCAAAGAAGTGATCGAGCATCCATAGATTTCACTGAGCCGTCTACATCACAACATGATGTGTCATCATCAGAATCTGCAGATCATTCCCAATATGAAGAAATAGATCGCACAGGAAGTACAATATTCTTACCCAACTATGTCAGAGCACCAAATACACAGAGACACTGCTTTTTTCCTGGATGCAATGAAACAGAGAGAGTAGTGGTGCCCATATTTCTCAGAGTGAGGTTATTTTGTGACTATAATTACTATGTGCCACCTAATAGCAGAATTTGCAATCACCATTTAACTAGTAATTCTTGGGAGTTGTTAGCAACTTCACTTGAAAATCCAATACAAACATTTAATGCTTCGCAAATTGAAGATTTCGCATCCCTACTGAAAAACAATATGACTGTCAATTTAGATTTTGAAAATATTGATGGGATGTCTGACCATTTAGTCCATTATTGGCTGGGATTTTCGAAAGAGCAATTTAGGCACTTGCTTGCAGAATTGCCACGATTATCTTCAAAACATAGAGGCGCTTTTGCCCTTGCGGCGTATCTTTTAAAACTGCGAACTGGTGATAGCGATGAACGTATTGCTTCTCTTCTGCAAACACCTCGCAGTACACTGGAGCGACTGATGGGTATGGCAAGAGAAATTATTCACCAAGATTTTGTTCCCAGGAATTTGGGGATTAATCATATTAGTAGAGCTGAAATAGCAAGAAGAAACCTTTTAATACCAAATGGTTTGTTTGGAGGCGATGATAGAAAACCTATTGTCATAGCGGATGGCACTTATATTTATGTGCAGAAAAGCTCAAATTATCTGTACCAAAAACAAACTTATTCGTTACATAAGTACAGGAACCTAATTAAACCATTTATACTTGTATGTTCTGATGGATACATTGTAGATGTGTTAGGCCCCTATCCAGCGACTACCACAGATGCAAATATTATAAATCACGAGTTTAATCAAGATACAAGTCCGTTCAGGGAATACTTTCAACCAGGTGATGTTTTCATATTGGATAGAGGGTTTAGGGATTCAATCCCTCTTCTAGAGAGATGTGGTTATCGTGTATGTGTGCCATCATCCCTAGAAGAGGGTGAAACCCAACTATCGTCAATTGAAGCAAATAAAACCCGTACTGTCACAATTTGTCGATGGGTAGTAGAGGTGGTGAATGGTATATTCAAACAATCGTTTAAAATATTTCGTCAATCATTTTTCACCAATGCTTCAAGGCATGTAATGATTGATTTTTCAATAGCTGCCTCTCTAATAAATAGGTTTCACACTCGAATCTCTGATAGAGAAGATGCAGCCCAAATTCTGGACATAATACACCAAAATCTTTATACAAATAATGATTTGGCTGATCTTGTCCATCAGAGACATTTAAATAGAATGAGAGCAGATTTTGTTAACATAAATGTAAATAATGAAAACATTACTGGCTTTCCTCAACTCACCTACAGTGAACTTATTTTAATTGCTTGTGGAACGTATCAGCTCAAACAAGCCCGTTCATATTACGGTGAACATATTAGGTTGAATGGTTCCTATACTATAGAAGTTTGTCGAAACAGGAGCAATAACATACTGGAAGGCCTGAATTCAGCAGAAAATTGTATGCTTTTAAGAGCAAAAATACAAAGCCGACATGTTAGTCGTAAAACATATTTTATTTATATTTTAATAAATGCAAACGAAACTGGTAGAAATGCAATAAAACAATATTGCTGCAACTGCATTGTGGGCCGAAGAACAGTAGGTTGTTGTGCACATGTTATGACGATTATTTGGTATCTAAGCTGGGGCAGATATCAATCAAATATTTCACCTCCTGCCCAGTTTTTGGACGACGTTTTAGTAACGTACGAATCGGAATATGATCTGACATAATATTATAATAATAAAAATTTTTAATAATATTTTGCCGACTTTTTGTTAAACCCTTTTGACCGTAATAGGTTTATAACAGTCTATTACATCATTTCCTCTATCATATATTTGTGTCCATGGTGGGCCTGAATTACTATGGCCCTTGGGCATTGCCCTTTCTCCTAATTCAATAAATTGAAGTATTTAAATCTTACAGGTGCGATCGGGCTTGTTCCACTGTGGCTTCTGCAATCTAATCGTTGGAGTATGGGAGAATGTGTCAGTTCACCTGCAGTGCGACGACCATGTAAAAAACAAGATAGTAGCTGGCCTCTACCTTAGAGAATACCTACCTCAAATATTGGAGGCTCAATGGCGGAGACAACTTGATTTCAATTTACTCGTAGCGAGTTTATCCTCGCATCACCGACAGAGAGGAACATATTCGAGATTCATGCGTGGACATATGTTTTAGGTATTACTTGTATTATTTTTTCCCTTTAAATTTTTTTCCCTATTCCATTTACATTCTTATTTCATTGTGTTAAGTGAGGTATTTCGACGTGTTTAATCATAGTGTAAACATGCATGATCAATGTGTGAACTAAAACATGCAGAATAGACACTGATACTAGTAAAATGTAAGTCTAGATTTAAGTGGCAACAGTGTTGCTATTTCACCCAACGCCGTGAAGTTAGCTAAGGGTCAATTTGCACTGAAAGAGCAGCGGCGGAGGAGCATTTTTGGTCCAAAGTAAAACTTAGAATTTTGAATCTTCTAAAGAAAAAAAAAATTAAATTGATTTGAAGTTATAGAATAGGCACCGCGAGCAGAAGCGAGGTCGCGCGAGACTTGCAGCGACTAGTTCAAAGAGGCACCGTGCTAGCTCCGGCCGTTTTCAGTGTGACTTGACCCTACTCTCGAAGCATGAAATCCGTGATTACGGCCGTTTTTCCACTATGGATGACCTTACGTAACTACTCTCGAAGACCGTCGTTCATTCGTTCATTCATATATATATGTATGAACTATATATATATATTAATAATGAAATATATATTAATATATATATATGAACATATATTCTTGGTTCTAGCCTCGATCGAAACTCAAGTTTCTAGGTCATCCATAGTGGGAAAGTGGCCGTAATTTCGTCCTTCGAGAGTAGGGGCCTGGTCCGCATGACCGCGTCGTCAAAACTATGCTGCAGCAAGTAGTTCGATGTCATTATCTTAACGCTGATGCGATATTACGTAAGCGATATGATTTTTGTGTTTGGCGACTTCTCAATTATTGAGTGAAATACTATTATAGTATTTCTAACACTTTTTCGCAGTGTATGAAAGCACATTGAACGTCTATTAAAGCAAAGCGTTCCAGTTAAGAATGATCGTTTTATATAATTATACAGGTTGTTTGTAAAATTCTAACAACCACGGTGTTTTGTAGGTAGAGCGCGGCGTAAGCAATAGTTCGAAAAAATTTTCAGGGTTGCATGTTTTAAATTTTAACAACTCCAAATTTACGTCCTGTATTTAAATTCTATTTTGGATTTAATTATGTTTAAGTTTTAAAAGTGGACGTAAATATTTTAAAACAGTGGCGTAAACGTAAAATATGTTTCCCTGAATTTTTTTTCGAAAGTCGCTTAAGCCCTTTCTACAAAATACCTGATGTTAGTTATTCCAAGACCCTTAACAAAACATAATTAGTTAAAACAAACTTTCAAGATTTTCGTGTACTATCTGGCACTTTTTACACAGATCTGTATTTGGTAGTAATGTAACAGGCGTCCTCCCCAACGTTTCCATCCCCGCTCCTGTGTTATGCGTCGGACTAGTATTTATGCTAGCGCTTTCTTTTATTACCGCACAGAGTTATCACCGTTTAGAGTGATCTGTAAATAGATATATTTTTGTACGAAGCAAGTCATGGAAAATTTATTAAGTTGTGGTTTATGATGTTAGTTATACGAGTAGTCTTAGTACTTTATAAATAACCTGTATTTCGCTTCTTTTCATAACCGCTAAAGTATTTTAATAACCGGCAATTTATCTCACCATCGTACTGGGTCTTTAATAGTTTGGCAGTTTTTCAACCCTGACGTTGGCTAAATCGTCGCGAAAAGCTTGAACTTGAAGTATAATTGCTCAAATCAAAATAGTTAATATTTTTACATAAGTATTATAAAGCTGTATTCAGAATGTGATAAATAGTATTGTGAATAAGACACCGAGGTTTTAATCGGTTAAAGTAATCACGTGACTCTACGTCGATGGATAATTTTGTCTAAATAAATCGATTCGAAATCGATTGTCATTTAATCGAAATATCATAGGAGTAAAACGTTAGACGATACTATAAATACGTCATTTTATTAATGCTATAATGTATCTAGTACTATCAACTGATAAACTGTAATAGAATTTTCCTCGATCATTTAAATACGAGGTCTGTCCGAAAGTTACTAACTATTAATCATAATCCTGTTCGTAGCATCGTTCAAAGTAATTTCCATTCCACTGAACAACTCGCTCCCGCCGGTGCTTCCACACCCCGAAACAGTTATGGAAGTCAGATTTCGGAATAGCCCTCAGGGCACTAGTCGCTTTTCTTTATCGTCTCTCTGTCGTCAAACCGACGCCGCTTGAGCGGAATTTTCAATCTTGGAAATAGCCAATATCGCAGGGGGCTACTTCGGGACTCGCATAGTCCCGAAGTAGCCCCGAAGTAGGGTTGGCGTAGTTGAATGAATAATATGTTTTGCAAAAACTGTTGGACAAGGTTCGATAAAGGCGCTGGCGCATTATGGCGAACGCATTTTTGGGCGAGTAGCGATTGCTTAATCGCTGTACGCCCAAAAATGCGTCCGTTTTCTTCACACTGCGTCACGCAATCTTTTCAGAACCTCACCGCAAAATTCTTTGTCGATCGTCCAACCTCTTGGAGTACATTCATGATGCACCATGTTTCCAAGATTGAATAAAAAATAAAATCCCTTTAAAGGCCTAACATATAGTAGTGCATTAGTCTTGCATTAAAATAAAGTAATATAATTTAACAAAATCCAGACTTTATTTAAAATAATAACAGATTTCCATAATACATTTTTGCTTTGTAAACAGTAGGACGTTCGGTAACTTTCATTTGATAACTGTGTTCTAAATAACGTTTGCAGCTTTTGCCGGGCGAGAAGTTCGAGTAATCGTGCGGTTGTGATGTCATTTCGGTTCGGTTTCGAATACGACAGTTTGACGTTCGATTCGGGTGTTGTGAATAAAAATGAAAATAAATCGGTCGACAACTGAGTTATCGTAAGGTTCTGAATCGACCCCCTGCATCGGGATATGGAATCACCGATGAGAACTTGCTGTTTAGTAGAATAAAAATTACTTTAAAAGATGCCACGAGCCGCATTATGGTTAATAAGCCCAGCGCGGAATAACGTTAGAAGGTCTGATACTAATTTGGGACAGACCTCTTGTCTATGATCAATGCCGATGGAAGTATGTAAGAATAGTATACGTTAGATTTAGAAAAATAAGCTTAGATCCAAGATACTTACATTTATTTTTAGTTGAACATAGCATTGTATAGTGGTTCAATGAGATGTAGCATTGAACCCGTACTTCAGTGTATCAAACACGGTACAAATAATCGACGTGTTGATACAAATAGTCGATGAATCGTTGTAGGTCAAGTGTTATTAGATGAAACTTGTACCCACAAAATTCCGCTTGTTCTTGTTTGTTTGTGCCAAATTACAGAATACAAATTCTGTTATGTCTAATCATTCCATAGTAATAGTAAGGTAAATGTGTTATGATTCCACGGTAATAATAAGGTAATAAGAATTGTCTATCAATTAAAATAATATATTAAGTGCATACGTTATAAAAATATGTGGACATTTTGTTATAAGAAATGCGTGCCAAAACATTTGTGATTTAGTAAGTTAGTGCCAAAACATTGGTGATTTAAATATTAAGTGCCAAATTTTTATAACTAATTTTAAACCAAAAAAGTAAAGTGCATTTATTCAAATAAATTATGATTATTTAAATGTTGAGTATTTTATTTTTGCTATGTTAAAACTTAAAGGCTGTTTGTGTAAAGTTACTTTTTAATTGGATTTCAAATTTTGTTTTGTTAATTGTTTATTATTATTTTGGATGTCATTTTAGACTCTCCCTTGGCCTAGAAGATTAATTCTGAATTTTTAAATGAGAGAGACAATATTCCCCAGCAATGGTACAGTCGACCGCGGTCAGGGACTCAGGTTCAACAACCGGCGAACAATACGCGCCGTGTCGAGCAGGACCACTTTAGTATTATTATTTATTTTTCTTATTACTAAGATGACTTCATTTAAAGGTCTATGCAGCCCTTCATCACTGCGACAATTAACTGATCGATTGCGATAACCACTAATTACACATCGGAGTTAAAGAACTAAAGGATCTTCCTTTCTTTGACAAGACAAGTATGGTTACTCCATATAAAGTAACAGCGCATATTGTATGCGACACGCGGCGGCGGCGGCGGGTGCAAACACACAAACCACGCTGCTACGTTTGTGTGGAGTTACCATACTTGTCTTATATTATGGTTTTGACATCTGGTTGTTGTTTGTGCTTTCCCAGTATGGAGCTTCGTACGTCCATTAAGACTCAATTTCACCTCTCTACGCGCTAAGTACGCACGCGATCGCTAGAGTGCTCGAGCAACTGCGTCCGTGGTCGAACGGTTACCATTGTTACGACTGCCACGCAGAAATCCCAGGTTCGATTCCCAGGCCGGGAGAAACATTTGTATGACCTACATTTTCTATGTGTGTGTTCATGGTACTCGCGACACAGGGTTTCCCTAGTGCGGGGCTATGTTGAGTGTGTGCGTTATTATTATTCGCGACATTTCCCGCGACAGCGACTTGAGGCTGTAGTATTTTGTTGACGTAACACCGCGCCTGCCTTCACTCCACTTCCAGCGGGTTCGCTAGGTGTCGCCTATTTTAGGCAGCGGCGGAAATTCCTATACGAATGCGCGAGCATTCCCAAGCATACGCGCGACTTGTTTTTTATCTCGTATCTAGTTTGTTACTTAGCGTTACACGATTGACATAATGTTCATTTTGCTATACAGTGTGTTAGTTTGCATTCTCGCCATATTTAAGAAATTAATAATAGAAATAATGCTAAATCATCTAAAAATATTTAAAAAAATATTCTGTTCAATATTCTGGCTAATTGTATTACAAACTTGTATTGTACAAATTGTATAACAAAGCTTAGTAAAATTGTCCCCAAGTGTATGACCCCGCCACTCGCTTCACCGAGCCATACGTAATCTTTCTCGATCGCTTATTTACCTATTTTTTATATTATGTTTACATTAGTTAGAAAAGGTGACTGAAAAAAGATTTTTTGTAATTTAGTTTTAGTACTTACTTTAGGTTATATGAAAGTAGTGTTAGAAGTACCTAGCTCTAAAAAAATCACTAAAAAAATTAATCGCAAAAAATACAATGACCTCTGTAAATATGCAAACACATTATATAGGGTAGGGTGGTCGACGATGAACCACCTAAATATCCAAGAGCTGCAACTGCGGCCACTGATCGTCGCTTACCATCTGCGATTTGGAATAATATCGCTCCATAGCCCTCAGCACTCGCGTCCGTATGGAGCTCTGTTGGGTACTGTGGATCGAAAATCATCAGCACTACTTAATTGGTCAAGATATCGATCACCTGCTGTCGTATTTCCTCGCATTTGGGCGTCCAATCGAATGAGGCGAGAAAAGTTTGGCACAAACTGGCGAAAGAAAATAAGCAGCTAAACCTACACAAATTGTCTCGCTTGTGTTATCGAAAGCGGTGAAGGCAATGACTATAGAGCTTTTACCTCCCGCTTATTCGGCTTGACCTCTCCCGCTTCTTCTTCATACCCTAAGAATTATACGCGTGTCTTAGAAAAGAACATTTCTTAAGATTCAGCGAAAATCCAGCATTAGGGAGCCTATCAAGCACAACCTGCAGTATCTCGTCTCGGATATGATCAAGATGTCATCGACATACACGACTACGAACCTATACTGGTTAGTGAGGTCACCTAGGGTATTTATGATTGCGCGTTGGAAAACAGAAATTGCGTTACGGAGGCCAAATCATAATCAAAAATTCATATTGCACATTGGGTGTGATGATCGCAGTATGCTCAATTGACTCCGTCTTTACAGGTATTAAATTATTCTACAAGATGAACTATTGTGACATTTGGACGTGTATAAAATATTCTTCTCAAACACAAGCACTTCCTATTATCACATTGCTTTGTGCACCTACACTTAATAAATTTTATACATTGCCTAATGCACGTTCGGCATTGTATAGAATACCTAGACCAAATGTATAGTTGAGTTTATTTCATACATTGCCCGACTGTTTTAGGCAGTGTACAGAATATCTAGGTATTGCATACAATGCCGGATTACATGTACATTACCGATAACAAATAATGATAAAAAATAACACTTAATATATTACACTACCCGATATAAAGGGTTCTAAGTCGTCGCTCTAATTTGGGCTCCTAACTTTTGTAACATCTCCCTAAATAAGAACGTTTATTACACTCCACATTTCAACGGTCCTGAATCAAGGGTGCGCGTGGGGATTTAGGGCGCTCGCAAATCTTCAAGATTCGATTAAGCATTAAGCATTAGGCTGCCTTCCACCGGAGACATGCAAGGTAGTAAAGCGTGCTTGAGAGTGCCTATGAGTGTCTGCGAGTGCGTGCGAGCGCCTGCGTGTTGCACGGGCGTCCAATGCGTGCGAGTGTCTATGAGTGCCTGCGAGTGCGTGTCAGCGGCTGTGAGTGCCAGCGAATAACCATTTCCATTCAAAATCAATTTTTGATCAATAATTAAAAACTATAGTGATGTAACTAAAGTAACTTATTGAAAGCTAAATTGATATCAATAATGAAATTACTTTTACAATGAAAAATTTTAAATATCTACCTACTGGAAATTATTCCGGGTAAATTCCCGAAAAATTGGAAAAACGTAATTTGGATTGGAAGGCTCATGTTCTACATTTAGAATATCTTTTGGAGTTTTATTTAGCGTGAATTATAAAATAAACTTGTATAGCTAAAAGCCACCTACAGAAAATTATTATTAATTATTTGAAAGAAAAAAAAACGAGATTTTTTTAAATGGTTCAATCGTTATCGTTCAGTAACTTCAACTTTTGACAGGTATCAACATCAAATGTGGAAAAATATCCGGAAGCATAGTTATTTTTCAGAAAAATATGTTCTTTTCTAAATGGAAATTTTTGTATGACTCAATACCGCGTGAGGCAGCCTTTGTTTACTGCATCAAAACATCAGTAGTGTAGGTTTTAGTTTATGGAATTTAAACTGTATTTAATTTTCTTTATGCCACAGCCGTTAAATCTCTGCAAACAAAAAATATCGATGCAACACTGGCAAGAGGCAAAAGACTCTATTAACAAAAGGCACTTGGTATCATAATATAAACTCTGAAATTATACTGCAGTGGTTTGTGAAAAGAAGATATATTCATAGAAAGTTCTATGAAACTATTTGCAGATTACGTCTTGGTCATGGACGTTACATTCATATATTTTTCGATTCCCACATTTTTTTATCGCTAGAATCGTTATCTTTCTTGAACTATACAAAACCCCTGAAAACATCTCGCTGTCTCTACCAGATCTCTTGAAAAATTAAGAATTGTATTATTCCGTAAGAAGCACTATCGAAGACATTTAATTCTTGTAATGGAATACAAGAAAGAGACTACTCTCAGTCTTGGCTGTATGACGCATTAGTTAGTGCCTTTGCCTTTTCCAATGGAAAAAACAATACCAAAAACTTCAGTTCTTTTTCTTCTACTTGTCTAGTGTCTACAGTTATCTGTGTTATATTAGGTTATTTCTCAAACCCTACCTAATTATTGTGCAGTTTCTTGATCTTCAAGTTATTTTCTTACAATCAGGAAAGTTTAAGTGTTGTGGCGTCTTTTGTTCTCGCTGTGCTTAACAGCTTTATTCATAAACTAATGGTAAATATTTTATGCTTATCTCTAAGCTCATTTATTTCTACTTTTAGTCACTATATCTTTTTAATTTGAGCTTATAAGGTAATGTTCTTTAAATTAATTTAGATAGGACAAGTTCTATTTAAATAAAAACTTGCAAAAAAACTTATAGGTTATGATGATTCGCCGACTTTCAGTTTAGTTACACGAATCCAATTACTGTCCTAACTCAAAATTGTGGAATTGACAAAACACTTATTTGAAAACAAAAAAAATTTAATGAAACTAATAGTTTTAAATCGCTTTGTTAATACAATACTGTATTCACTCAAAAAGTGGATTTTTTTCAGAATCAATGTAAAACGCATTCTTCACTTCCCATAAAAGATTGTTAAATAATAAATATTTTGAGTTTTACAACACTATTGTAATAGTAGTGCGGAGTATTATTAAATATTATGTATAAATAAAAATATATAATAACATTGTTCACAATAAGATCCATTCAGTATTTTTTTTTTAATTTTTGAGCTGTGTTTTCTCAATTCCACAATTTGAGTTATTCTTGCAATTAAATTTGTGAATGACACAATGAAAAAATGGCCCTCACACACATGCAAACAATTTATATGCTATGTGTAGGTGTATGACATTATTTTGTTTTGTGGTTGGATAAACGCCACCCCTAGCTCTTTTACCTTTCTATATCTCCTCCAGCATTTCTTTTTTAATTATGAATTCGCTTTACAGACAATGGAGTCAAAGCTTCACCAAAATGCTATTCTCACTGGGTATGTGGATGCATACTGCTTAATCTGCGAGAGTTTGCATAGAGCAGAGGACATCTTTAATCATATTGACAAGCCGATTCATAAGAAGAATCTTGATGCTGCTCCTTATGTTACAAAATATAAGGATGAATTTATACGAAAGGTTGGCATTTTCATATACACTAGTGGCTGAATGAGATCGTCTGAAATGTACTAAAAATATATAGCAGAGTAGAAAAAAATTTATTTTTAACCAACTTCAAAAAAGGAGGAGTTTCTTAATTCGATTGTATGTTTTTTATGTATGTTACTCGATAACTCTGGAATTTGTGAACCGATTTTGATGATTCCTTTATTGTTCGAAAGAGGGTACCTCAGTAGTAGTCCCATTTCTATTTGAAGAAAATATTCCACATCTAAGAATGACAAACTAGGGGATGAATGACTTTTGAGGTCAGTTTTTTTTGATACTCTGCACTGATTTAGTTTTAACTTATATTTTAGAATAACAGTTACAGAATTCAACACAGTTAACCTGTTTCATGTTTTTTTTAAATGGACATCATGATGTCTGCAATAAAATGCTTACATCTGTTTATGCAATGCAATAAGTTATTATCACAACTACAATTTCATTGAACATGTACCAAATTAAAGTAAAAGAGGTATAATGTATTTATTGACACTTTTTTGTCAATAAATACATGTTTGCTTTAGCCATGTTTTCGCCGTCCCGGTGGGACTTGGACCCACGACCGTGCTGCATTGTTGCATTGCTCTAACCATCTGAGTCACGGGTCCAGTTACCGAGTCGTCGAAAGACTTGACGACGCTATAACAAAAACACAGAAGAGTTTAAAACCGCTAGGGCCCATTGAAAACCAGCATCACAGCCTAGTCTTGGCTGTGACTTTGGCAGAATGGGATCCTTTTGTACACGCCACTACCGCACACATTTCAGTATAGTATTATGTAACTTGTTGTTTAAATGTTATTATGCTGTTATTTTGTGTTATTTCTGTTTTTTTTTATTTTTTTATGTGTTTTTTTATAATGTGGTGACGCAATAAATGGTTTGTATTTCTATTAATTTCGACGATCCGAGGTATAACCTAAACAAAATTTATTTATTGACTGTTATGAGATGGATTGAGTCTTTATTTTATTCTTTATTTGCCTGCAGCTCTACAGGATCTAAGTAAGTCTGATTCCACCAATTTTTATACTTTCTTTCTGAATGCATCCATCATCATCTGCACTTCTAAAAGGATGCATCATAAAACGGGCTGAATAATTTCCAAAGATGACTTGGAAAAATACATTGTTAATGGATTTTAAATTATTCATATTATCTAACCATAATAGCTCAATTTGTTAATTATGTTTGATACAGTGAAGAGCACACTAGACTTTACACATAAGATTTAAATTCAACCAATTATGCCACTTATGGTAAAAATGGTCCAGACTGATTGTAGCTGTTTTCTGACTGTTCTGATGGCGATAAGAATATTAGATTATTACAGTCTTAGTCTTTAGATACATAGTGAAAAAACAATTCAATTTAATTCAACAATGTATTTTAATAAACTGTTGTGTATTTTTAACTGCTTTAAGGGAGATAATTGCACTAACCGTTTCATTCAATTAACTTTAATTATTTTATTGATTTCATAAAATGGTTTGCAAGAAAAAAATATTATTTGGCACTACTGTATATTATATATTTTTTCTGCACTCTTTATTAAAACCCTTAAATGGAAAGTCCCATTAGTGGGATGATTCTTCTCTGAAAATATTTTGTTAGAATGCTTTCTCCGTTTTGAAAGTAATTTTGTCTTGTCTGACCTCGTTTTTCAGACCCTGTTGCAATTATAGCTAGAACTTTGTCGATTTCTTTTCAATTTACATATCAAACACTAGAACAACTCCTTTTAACATCAAGAATGTCTATTCCAGGTAAAGAAAGGTTATTACTGTGAACTCTGCAATATTGTCTTCACAACAGCAACTAAAGTCAACTTACACATTGCCAAAGCAACCCATATACAAAACAAAGGTGCTCCAGTTCTGAAACGCATTGGAAATTCTGTAATAGCGATAAACGACATTTGTATAAACGAGAAAGCGTGGAATGGTTTGATTGAAGACATTTGCGCATTGTGCAATTTAGAGTTTTGTGATGAGAACATCCATAAGACAGAAGAAAACCATATACTGAACTTGATACAGAAGAAAGTACAGTTTCTTGATAAAAAGGCTGTTTATAGGATGGTGGGTATTCTGTTTAGATATTTACTTGCGGTGCTTATCAGCACAACAGCAAGTTCAGCTTTACACTTCAGGCTTTCATTTAACTCTATAGGTACTTTTTTTATAAGTACAGTCTTAAAAGCCCTACGTGTATACCTGGGTATGCTGTTGCCTGTTTTTTTTAAGTTACCAAGTGATGGGACTAACAAGTTGCGAGCCGGTTGGTAAGCGACACGCCTGTCCGTAACAGTTGCAGTGCCACTCAGAGCTTAGGATCGCAAAACCAAAAAAATTGTCCTGCAAATCAGTATTGAATTAAAAGGATATTAAAATTTCAGGTTGATAATGAATCTTTTCAATGTCTAACATGCAACATGATATTTGCTCAAAGCGCGATTGAAACTCATTTCAACGAAGATAATCACAAGAATATATTCCAAAAATGTCGAGAAGGAAAATCTGAGCCACCAATTATTGTGCAACAAAGTGACGAAAAAGCTCTTAAAATACTAGAGCATGTACAAGAAGTTAAAAATACAAATCTTAATGATACACCGAAGGAAATTCCCAATAAGTCAACACTTATAATACCTAACACACAAACAGAACAGAAATCCGGTAATAATAATACAAAAACCAATAAAAGTGAATCTAAATATGAAAGCAAAACGAATGTAAATGCAACAGCGACGATGGAGGAAGCGACGGGACATATTATGAAACCTAGTTTTGATCAAGACCACAATGAAGAAAAAACCGAGAATATTACACAAAATTTGCCAGAAGTCTCAAGACACTTCGATCAGTCTCTTGAGGCAAGCCTAATAGGCAGTCCAAAAGCAACATCCTCAAGAAAAGGAATAAATGATCTAGCTGAATTTGCTAATGAACACAATCTGACATACAATGAAGGTAATGACAATGTATTTTGTCGTATATGCAATGTACGATTACCAGCGTCCTTAAAAAGTATGAAGGAACATGTGAATGGTATAAATCATACAAATAAAGTAAAAGAGAAGATGCTAAATATTCCAAAGAATAAAGCCATTTCAAAGTATAGAACCATTCCAATGAATAAGTTTGTCAAACAGTTGTGTGGATTTAAGGGTCAATTTGTTGATCATGTGGTTGTGAATAACGAATATTGTTTGACAGCGATCAGTTATTCAATGGTTACGCTAACGACCACGCAACGCTGTCAGGTTTGCGATATGCATCTCAATAATTCGGAAGAACATTTGTACTCTTTAAGTCATATAAATGCTTTGGAAATTACACCAGTTGTGCGGGGTTTGGATGGGGAGTTTGTTAGGGAGGTGAGTAAATTAAGACTAGTATTTATTTGTATACAAAACAAAAATCCCATTAAGTACCATTATAATTTTTTTTATATGGACATCAAAAGTGTCTAGGGCTAAGCACCTTATTACCAATTATTGAAATTCAAGTGCTTTTTAATTGTTTTTTTTAACACGGATGAATTTTTTAAATTAAATTTTATAATTTGAATTTGACCAAAAAAATCCATTGGTGTTAAAACCGGATTTTCAGTAATTAGCAAAAACGTACTTGATCCCTATACACTTGATGGATTACAAGTAAACAGCTATACTGCGATAACTTGCGTTTGAATATGTTAGGTTTTTTTTTGGTACTTTTTTATACTTAGCAGTTCGATATTATTTGATTGAAACCCAAAATATAGAGAAACTTGGAATGTTATGCCCTTAATACAATAAATTACATATTAAACTACCCATACTTTGCAGGTGCGTCCTGGCCTCTTCCATTGTGGATTCTGCAATCTAATAGTTGAAGGATGGGACAATGTGTTAGTTCACCTGCATTGCGACGAACATATTAAAAGCAAGTCACTTGCTCGCTATTGTCTCAAGGAATTATTTCCTGACATAATGAAGCATTAAGAGACGATTTGATTTCAAGTTACTTCTCGTAACAACGGCAAGGTTCGACATTTTCTTTTCATGATTTCTGTATGGAGATAGTTTTAGGTTTATTACTTTGAATTATTTTATTCTCAAGTTCCTTCGTTTTCGCGATTGTTAGACATAGGAAATGAAACTATTTTTCCGGATTTAAATCGCGGTACCGGAACACAAGGTCCTATGGGACTGGTTGGTGGTAGTCAACCGTGACCATGGGACCTGTAAAGTTTGTTTGAAAAAACAGGTCCGAAAAAGTAGTTTCATTTCCTATTTTATTCTTTTTAAATTTTTTGTAAATCACATTTTGGTGCATCCTTATTTCAGTGTGCTAGGTGATTTTCGGTATGTTAATCATATTGTACTTAAACATAAATTATTATTATTAATAGACTGATATTAGTAAAATGTTATGTGTGCTATGGAATTGCATGATTGAATTCTGCCTTCCCTTTCCCATCAACAGGGGACTAGACGTAGGCTTGGGTTCCATATTGTGCATATTTCAAGGATTCGCACAGTCGCAGGAAGCGACTTATTTCGCAAACACTGTGAATTGGGCCTTTTCAAGGCGAGAGTGAATAGGCAGTATTTGACATCTCAACACTCCATCGTCACTTCCTATCAGTTGAGATGGCAACAGTGTTGCTATTACACCTCCGTGAAACTTCATGATCAAATACTGAAATTCACACTACCAGCTAACAGCTAGTAGTGCGAATTTCAGGATTTGAGCATAGACCATGTTACGTTACAACGCCGCGATTGAAACAGTAATGTCGATGCCTTACTTTCTCAAGCTCGTATCTTATAAAGACTGATTGCTCAGGAGATTTCAAAACCTTTCTATTTATTTTAAATTTCTTATCAAGGGTGTTAAATAGGATGCATTACTTTAAGAATAGGCAAGAGCCAGTGTGTGAATATGAAGGAAATGTGATATCAGCCTGCAACATTTGTATGTACAATCCATTCTTTGCATTTCAGAAAATTTGTGTTTTAAAATACGAGTTTGAGAAAGAAAGGCGATGATGTGCTAGCCATATGACCGCGATATCAATGTGATGTTACAGCAACAAGTACACTCGCAAAATATGATATTCGCTTCTAGTTGCCGGCTGCTTTTATCCGACATAAGACACACATTTGCGCGGCGCCTTAACTTTGACGCAATATTTATTACGTTTCAACGATATGTTTCTTGCGTATGGTGACTTCTAGAGTTATTCGAGGTCCTTTGATACAGTCTGAAGCTTAGTGAAGGTATAGTCGACGTCAAAACGAACCGAGAATTTTAACCAATAAGTCATTTCATATTACCCGTATTCAATGTAAATAGTGTATTTATTGAAAATATTATTGTAAGAGGGTATTCGTTGGCTGCACTCGCCCGTCGTATATAAGTTTATTATAATATGGGTACCTATACTGCCCTCCTCGTCATAACAGTATAATGCATTTTGCTAACTTTCGAAATATTGGCGACTTTTATTTTTCTTTGAAAAATGTCAATTGCGCTGATTTTGCTTAATAATAAAACTGAAACGAAATGAGATATAAAAACCGTTTATAGGGGGTTTTATATCTCATTTCGCTGTTTCTAGATTTGTTATAACTCAATTTTGCTAAAAAAATGTCGTTACGTTAGTTATGATAGGGGGGCACTAGACTTACATTACTGTTATTTGTTATAATTTTAATGTTGTACAATAAAAAAATATCATCATTACTTTTTTTAAATTACACCGTAAGTCCTATACCATTTCGAGCATGTTTGGAGTATCCACAATGCATGCCTTATCGATGCCTTACTTTCTCAAACTCGTATCTTAAAAAGAGTAATTATTCAGGAGATGGAAAAACTTAGTATTTATTTTTAATTTCTTATCAAGGGTATTAATTTGCATGCATTACTTTAAGAATAGGCAAAAGCCAGTGTGTGAATGTGAAGGAAATGTGATGTGAAATCAACCTGCAACATTTGTATATCAATTTTTAACATTTCAGTAACTTTGTGCTTTAAGATACGAGTTTGTGAAAGTAAGGCGACGTTATTCCATTATATTTCAGATCACGATTGCATCTAGAAAAAGTCGTGAAGACATTGCGGCTATAGTTGATCAAATATGCTTCGATGTATCAAACACTACAAATTGAAGTATTCAATTAATAATCGAGGAATCGTTGACTGTCGTAGATAGTATAATTGTACAGGTTAAACTTACATTAAAATGTAGATAATCTACACACTCGTGCTTACACCAGAGGGCTCCGTCACTCGCTTGACATTACGTGTTAAGTGCCTACCGCTGATTGCACGCGGCGGTCAACGTCATTTTCACCTCTCTGAGCGCGTCCTTAAGTTTTCTTTTTCCTCGTAGTGAGCGCTTGGTCTCAGTCCACAGACATATATCTAGATAGACGCCGCAAGTGAAATTCACTTACTTGCCGCTGCTACACTTCAGAACGTGCTCGACCGTTATAGTAGATAAACACCAGTCGAAAACGCGAAAAATGCATAATTGTGCCATTATAAACTGCAAAAGCACCATAACTGTGGCTAAACGGTTATAACAAATATGCAACCCAGTGTATGTCTAATGATTTGTAATACATTACGGCTTTTACTTGGTGCGATATATGTTGTGATCCTTTGTTAATAGGCCATGAATATCGAACGAACGCACTTTTACATAATGCATTCAGTTTCTGTGGTACGGCCGCTTGTACATTGTTTTGGCCAAATTTAACATTTAGGGTCGTATTCCAGAACTCTACTTAATGCTCAAGTCAGGACTTGAGCAGACTTGAGTATGATTTCAAGCACTGGAAATACGACCCTAACGGCAAGGACTTGAGTATGATTTTCAGTGCTCACTGCAATACTCAAGTCTAAGGGTCGTATTCTAGAACTCTATTCAATGCTCAAGTCAGGATTGCACTGGCAACACAAGCACTGGAAATACGACCCTAATGGCAGGGACTTGAGTATGATATCAAGTGCTTTAAACCATACTCAAATCCTAACTTGAGAGAACAATACTCAAGTCAGGATTTGAGTATGGTTTAAAGCACTCGAAATCATACTCAAGTCCCTGCCATTAGGGTCGTATTTCCAGTGCAATCCTGACTTGAGCATTGAGTAGAGTTCTAGAATACGACTCTGAGTGATATATACGTTAGGCAACACTGTTTTCGATTCTGATCGATTTTGAAAACAAAGGGACGGAAATTATTATGACCTTAACAATATTATAAAAATATTCTATGACTCTTTTGTTATAACGTTTCGTTTTTTTTTTTTCAGTTTTTGTAATATCTATTATCAGTAGTATCCGTAATTTCGATAATTTTTGCAGCACGTCGCCTCGAATGTCCGAATACTTTGAGCAAATAATTACTTATTAATTATTACTATTATTTAAATATTACGAGTAATACAAAACAACATATAATGCAAAGAATTAACTGCCAGCATTAAAACTGCATAAAAACTTTTTCTTTAATAAAACAATATTTTTATATTCTAGATCTTTCAAAATAAAAATTCAAGGTGGCTCGAAAGTTGTGTCCGGGAGTGTATAGTAAGCTCATTTTACTGGAAGAACAACAATTTTAATATTTGGAATATAAAGTAATGTTTGAATTTTTTTTAAAGTAAAATAAACGACTGAACTGCCTTATTCTAGTATTTTTCTACTATATTAATATTACGATATTGTAATCAACAAATACTTGAACAAAAATTATTCTATTTAGAATCGATTAATTGAATGGAATACGCGTGTTTACGCGTTTTCCATCGAATTCAATCGATTTAGCACGGAAGGAGATTTCCCATCAATAAATAGTTCTTGTGACGTCATGGTGGATACATAAAATGTGTCACGCTCGGTTTTCATACAAATTGCTGTACTTGCGGCGTCTGTCTAGATATATGTCTGGGTCTCAGTCAGATTTAGTAGGCTATTATAGGGTAGGTATTTTCGATTTTGTATGAAAGTGACGTATCTTTTACATAGTAATTACATATTAAGTTTAGTAATCTGTACTTACACTCCTTGTTTTGTCAGTGCCGAATTACAGAATTTGTGCCATGAGAGAAATGATTCCATAGCCCTCAGTAATGAGAGTAATCTTGCGATGAATATTAACAGAAACAAAGGAAAAGTGGCACTTGTCATAAAAATGCTTAATGTTAAAATAAAAAACAATGATAAATCAATTAATCACCAGATTTAGTAAATTAGTATCAAATATTTACAATTTTGATGAAACGTCTATGGTCAATTGTTCCATACTTCCTACCGCGGTTTAAAGTTTAAAATGAAATTCGTTAATAAATTCTAAATACATACATCTATACAATAAGCATCACCCTGTTTCTGGGACAGTCTAGTTAAAAATGTTAAAACTGGTACTTGCTAGACCAGCGCCATCTCGTGGCTTTTAAAATTGTTAGATCGGTTTTTTCACGGAAGTTATGTGGTCTGTGGGTTTTTATTCCGAATCACGGGATACTTTGAAGTATCGTTACCTCATTGTCACTTTCCATCAGGTGAGATGGAGGTCAAATGCGCACTTATATTTTATAAAAAAATAAAGTAGTGTTGGGTCATGGAAGGAAAAAAAATAAATTGATGAATGAATGGAAACAAAATCATGAATTTTTTCAGAAAAAGAAATATTTTTCCAGATTTGGTAGTAACACCTGTCAAAAATTGAAGATATTGAACTGTATTAAGAGAATTTGTTAAAATAAGCCAAGGTGGGGTTCGAAAATTACATTTAGCAATGTTTATACAATTTTATTTTATTATTCATACTAAATAAAACCTTGAAAAATATCTAATCGTAGAACATAATACGAGTTTTTGAACTATATTTTTCCAATTTTACTGTTTTTTTTCCCTTTCAAATTTCCACTATTTGAAGTTTTTCGGAAAGTTACCCAATACAACTTTCAAGTGACATTATTTAAAATCATCGTGGTAAAGTTAAAAGAAATAAAACAATAATTTGAAGATTGGTTTATTCAATCTTATTTGTTCCTCGCTGCCCTCAATATGTTACATCCTAAATTAAATTTTCGTCAACTTAAGAGTATTTTATTTAGTATAAAAATTACATTTCCAGCTTAGTAAAATGGCCAGCCATACAACAACATTAAATACAAATGCTAGTTTATTTTACAATCTTTTGTAATCTTGAGATCACTATTCAATTGAATCTGAAAGATACAGAGTGTCCTGTAAGTAACTTATAATATTTTAAAAGCGGCGACAGCATATGGCAAAAGAAACGATTTTTCTAAGTAACATTATTGGAAACTTTCAAAAAGATAATATTTTCACATCAATCAGTTCAAAATGTCGGTCCCACACTTACCCAAAACAAGTAGTGCCTTTGCAAGTAAACACCTCGCCTTACCAACTGTTTAAAACAGCATTCCAAAAAAAAAACATTCAAATTGTTTGTTTTCATGACGCAATCACAACTTGTATAAATAGATTACATAAGGCACTGATACATGTATTATTATTTAGGCCACTAATGAATACGAAACCATATACATAACATAACTAATTGTAACTTATTAATCAACCAAATTGACAGCCCTAAAGATATGTAAACTATATACAGCGTTTCACCCTGGATAAAAATTCTTGAACAAACCTATCGGTCATATGGATTTTAAGACTGGTTAATAATTACATAAAGGTAGTAAATATGTTTGAGAATTTTGTTTCACGATATTGATATTAAATTGCTTTGCTTACAGTGGCTGAATGAAACGGCGCCTGATAAGACCCATTTCCTTCTGTCTAATCCTAAAAAAACGAAGTCAAGAGCGAACTCTTATTTTTTAAATCGGGAGATTTTTCTTATCTATACATCTACTGGCTCAAATTTGAACGGGGAGTTCAATATAGTGACGCAAGAATTTTGAGTTATATAAATTTTAATAAACATTTGGTCCTATTTAAATCCTTGTCGGAACTGAACTTTGAGAAAGATTTCTAAGTTTTTTCTATTTTAAATCACATAAAAAATAAACTTAGTTATACACACACACACATATATATATATATATATTTGGCTCCAATCTTTGAGCTTCACGCTTACAATGTACGCCTCATCAGAGTTTAATTTCATATGATTGAAAATAATTGTTCTTTCTTTAGAAAACGTACAAGAAATTATTACTTATTCAGCAGTTATTGCCGTTTTATATCACGGCGCACAGTTTAGAGACCTCCGTATTGAGTTACTGATGACGTTATGTATGATATATTATAAAGTTTGGATTTTAATTATTTTCAAACATAAGAAATTCAATTTTTTTATGACTAAACATAGTTTAACATATAAAATAGACTTATTTTACAAAAAAAGATTACTTTGTAATCACCATCTAATTTTTTTCAAGGTACTATTCAAAGACGCCATTTTTCAAACAGAAGTTGATAAGCCAAATTTGCACAATAAAATAATTTTCCCGAAATAATAATAAATACAGCATGTTATTCGTAAGCAGATTGTATTCGTACCAAAATACTACTTGTACTTTAGCGCCTGTGGGTATAGCGGGGAGGGACGAGGGACATGCCGCGCAGGATAATGTAACAACGTCTCAGGGTGACTGGCAGTGCCCCCAAGATCTTTACGATTTAAAGTTCCGAGTGCCACTCGCGTGTGGCGTGTCGCTTACCATCAGTCGTTTGGTATTATAAAAAAATGCAAATTTCAATGGTTAATACAAAGATTACTAACACTTAGAAAGATTTCTTCGATCCAGCCGGATTTGAACCGATGTCTCCTAGCAAACCGTGCTACGTCGACGTTATGCAAACTAAGCCACGGAACGAACCAGCGGACCTCACGAATTTTTCTATGTGCTTGTCGGTTTTCAATGACTTTTTAGCCATATCGCCATTCATGAGAAATCTATTAAAGTATTTCGTCACCCAGTTAGGTATTTTTACAGCTACCAGCACTGGCTAGAGATGTCGTTATTCTGTAATTACATTTTTTATTGAATGTCACAATGTTTAACTACTAATATTTAATTATTTTTTTGTGAAATTACTCCACTAGTTTGTTATAATTATTAATAACAAAGATCGAACACTTAGAAAAAATTGAATATCATGGTGGTTAAACATTCTGACATTCAATAAAAGAATTAGCGCATTTGTTTATGAATGAAACAGGGGCGATCGCGGATGGTGCGGGGTACTTACTGCGTTACATAAATGTGTGGTGGTAAACGTGTGATGTTTTCACCAAATATTAAAAAGTCCTCTGTATAACTAAGGATTACGAAATAGTAACAAAAACTTCATATTTTATTCATAGTCGTTCAAAATAATGTGTGTAGGCTTTATTTTACGTCTTATAATGGTAGGAAAAAAACAGTGAACGTTGGTTGAATAATACCATTTTCTTTTTATATCAAATCGCATCTAAACGTGAGAAATAGACAAAGAAACGAGCTACAGATGTCGATGTAACAGGTAAATTGTATTAAAAGTAAAAAATATTTTAAGTTTTCAAGCATTAAATCACACAAAGTATGCGTGTATAATATACACTTTGAGAAAATAACTTGCAAATAGAAACTGTCACTTTAATCACAATTTAGATGACTACATAATACCTATGTTTTTGCAATTAGAATTTTAAGAAACCGGTGAATTTTGACACATACCTTCAAAAAATTAAGAAACAAAAAAATACTACGCTAACTTTGTTTTTTGACCAGGGGAGTTACCATGAACTCTTATTACGATTCAGTTAAGGATCTAAAATGAATCATTGTGAGATAGCGCTACATGACGCGTATATCACCATCCCGCTTTTTTGTCGTTAAGAACCTATACTGAACTGTAATAAGAGATCATGGTAAGGCCTTTGTTCTGTTTTTATTTTGTTTTTTGTTTCTTTATTTTTTTTTCACAAAATTTTATTTTTTGCTTTTTTTCGAATTTTATTTTTTGTTTCTTTATATTTTTTTCACAAAATTCAGGGAGTATAATATTAGTTAATAAATACGGCTTTTTCCAAAAATAACAATAGAAAATGACCTTAAAATAAAGTTGACGTAGTGTTCATATGTGGTATCGATGTTGTCCCTATATCATTCGGAACAATTTTCCGACATTTATTCCATAATACATAGTATTTCTAATATAGGATAATATTTGAAGAGGCAAATAAAACCGAAAATACACGGTCGAATTACGCTCGCGTCGCTTAGTTACGTGACAAGTCGCTTCCATTCCGTTCCGCCGCAATATAAATTGACCTAAAATGAATAAAAAAAAACACGCTAAGAAGCACACAACAATCTTAGCTTAACACATACGAGCGTAAATCAGTTGCGTATTTTCAGCTACATTTGTCGTAATCCTAATAACAAACAAATCCTAATGGTTGTTTATTCATCATTCGTCGTTTTAGGGCCTTTTTCTTATCAAGCGCAAATGACTTCGCTTGCGTTATCATATAAATTATGTTTTACGTTAGACGTAATCCCTGCCGAGAAGCGCACAGTACAAACACAAAACTGTCGCTTCTTTAGTCCAAAGACAAAACAGAGGCAATTACGTTGTTAATATAATTTCTTATTATTATTGATACGAAGATCGAACACTAGCAAGTTTCGTACTCGATCTCGTATCTCTTAACTAACTGAGTTACAAAGCCGGGGTTTCCAGATCTTACAAATTTTCTGTGCTCGTCGAGCCGATCCATATGTTAGGTTTAAACGGCTTTTTTCCATCAACGCCATCTGTCAGAAACTTATGAAGTTTCTTCATGCAGCTACCAGAAGCTGACGAGAGAAGTCGCTGTGTAATTGCTATATTTCTTTATGAATATCATGATCTTTTACTACCAAGATATTGTTTTTTTTTTGTTAAAACACTCCAATGCATGTATGAATAATAATAACAAACGAATGGAGTATTTTCAATAAATAAATGTTGTAAATATTTTTGCTCAGATTTGAACCAAGCCTAACTATAAATTCGCTTAGACGAAGTTTGAATAAAGAATTTTGACAATTTGCATATATTTAAGTCTGACACACTATACCTATTATACCTACGCATGCAGAGAATATTTTGCGTAGCAGAAAAACCGTTCTCAGAAGAGCTACAGTACAAGGTACCTCAAAGACGTGCGCTGTCTAATGTCGATTTTAACCGGTCGTGGCTTAGTTTGTTGAACTAACCAATCTGTCGTGAGACAAGCTAGGAACGCTGACGCAGCGAGCGCCCTAAGGCAGGATTTAAGAGGAGCTAATTCTCGCGCCAAAGAAATGTATATCAAGTAAATATGACCCAGAAACACCTATATCCGCGTACTGACAAATTTTAACTCTCACCATTTTAACATAATAATAAGTGTTTAATTGTACTTAATAAAAAATGTCTTTACACTATATCACAACTCGAATATTTAGGAGTTTGTGTCACTCACTGGTTTTTTTATCAACTAATTTCCACTACATAGTTTGTAATTTCCCGATTTTGCCACTTTTTAGAGAATGTCAATTTTGATACTGTAATTTTCAACACATTTTTGTTTTGTTTTGCTGCGACAACATTGATGACACATCGCTTCTTCCTCTTTAACAGTGGCGTATCGATATGCAACTTGTAATAATATTTTTATAGACAATGTGCATTTGAGATTATCGCATACAATTAACAAACGCATGTTTCCGTATCTATCTTTCCATTGGCATGTCCATGTTATGTTAGCTGGGTTTTCTGTAAGTGCGACACAGAAAAAATCCTTTAAACTTTGTTTTTTTTTTCATTCATTCACTCACTCAAGAACCTTGATGCGTGGCGTACCCTTACTATTCATGTATTTATTAAAGTAAGTTTTAATTTTGGACAGTTTTTCAGTTTATTGGAGTAATGGCGTGTCCATATTAAACTTGTAAATATTGTTGCAGATACTTTGCAACGCGTTTGCGTTGCGATATGGCTCGCAAATTCGCAGCCTGCGCTCGCGCTTTTCCGTGTACATATCGACAACGCCCCATTGACGGAGTATCCTTTGGCAGTTGCGGATGGCGTCCATTGAAGCTGCTTCACCTGTAATAGATTAATACGATGAACATCTATTTTATTAACGCTCGGAAAAGTGGAATGAAAGTATATTTCTAAAAAAAAAGTTTTGTATCGAGCATTTGTATTTTTCTATTTAATATAACATGTTATTGTTGTGTTTTGTTCTACGTATTGCATCTATTTATAATGATAATCATCAACCAATTATAAGTCCCACATCTGGGCACTTCGTTGTACTTTCTTCAACATGCAGGTTTTATCACATTAAATCTACAGGCGAAGAGAGTATTGCTACTAAACGTTTACAAATTTACCGTAACATAGAAGTTAACCTTGTAAGACCCAGAAAACTACAATGGTGAAAGCCATAAACTCCCAATTACATGAAAATGAACTAAATATAAATTACATGCTTCAGGACCAAGCAAGTATGGCTAATTATTTTTCTTGTCATTTTTTATGTTAAGTTAATATAAAAAAATACGTGTTTTCAATTATTATTTGTGGCGGTGGGCGTTGAAATTATTTTATCTTGCCCAAGTGGGCGGTGAGCCAAAAGCTAGGGAATCTAAGATTTAAATAGTGCTACTGCTTATTTTTCTTATCGTGTCAATACTTTTACATTTTAGAATATAATATATTGACTTATATCTATGGTTGCTACCTTCAAAAAACGAATTGGGCTACTAACCGTAAGGCATCCTGTTCTGAGTATAATCCTCAATAAGAGAATCAAGAGTTTTCCTTAGGACTTCCTTCTGCGAGCCGTCGACGAGGCAGCGGCACGTAGCCGCGTACGCTTCCAGCAAGGGCCGGATTGTCAAGACGAGGCGGCGTCTGAATTGTAAACGTAGAAGTTTCATGACATCACTGCTTATGCTGGGTGGATATCAAATACTTCGAAGCCTCGTACCACGACAGTCTTCAGTATTGAAATTAACAATTTGAGCTTAAAGTAAGGTTGTTTCACGACTTTTGGAAATACACACATTTTTTAAACTTTCTGTACTATAATTTGATGAACAATCGAGTTTTAGAGCGAGACGGTAGAAACCTGTATACTGGGAATCAGGAAGAATTATTTACACGCCTAAAAACTTCAAAGATACGATGTTAATATACTAACCGCTCAGCGACAGCCTCAGGTTTAGACGATATCCGATATTTTATGTGGCGAGTGGGGTCGGGCATCTCGAACTCTTCGTCATCGTCATCAAACGTCTTCGCAAACCGGCGCGACCACTGCTGCTCTTCTATGCCACTGTTTTTCTGGAATTAGTAAATAAAACTTTTTAACAAAAAAGTTGCAATATAGTTAACTGCTTCAGTGGCTGAACGGTTACCATGCCGGACTGCCACGCAGAGGTCCCAGGTTCGATTCCCGGGCCGGGAGAAATATTTGTATGGACTACATTTATTTCTCTCGAGAGTTTGAGTGTGATTTGTTGTTATCTATGTGTGTGTCCATGGCACCCGCGACTCAGGGTTTCCCTAGTGCGGGGCTATGTTCAGTGTGTGCGTTATTATAATATTATAACAAATATTATACATTAAGCCACATCGATGGCCTTCTCGAATCGCAGCCTATCTATTAGAGACCAAATTCGTTAGGAAGATTGTTTAATAAAAGTGAGGCGTAAAAAGCCGACGAATTATACTCCCGCTTAATGTTGTAACGTGATTATTTTATTCAATGAAAAGCTTATAGGTAGTATCATTCGGAATACAGCGGTTATTTTGCTTTGGGTCACTGCTATTGAAAAGCAGTAACTACATTTTGTAACCCCTCTTCCTGTACATTTTTGGAAAATTCAAGTTTAAAATCAATATTCAGGGTCGTATTCTAGAACTCTACTCAATGCACAAGTCAGGACATGAGTATGATTCAAAGCACTAGAAATCACACTCAAGTCCTTGCCATTAGGGTCGTATTTCCAGTGCTTGAAATCATACTCAAGTCTGCTCAAGTCCTGACTTGAGTATTGAGTAGAGTTCTGGAATACGACCCTAATGGCAAGGACGTGAGTATGATTTTCAGTGCTCACTGCAATACTCAAACCCTGACTTCAGTATGCTTGTGTTTCCAGTGA
>NW_020653900.1:11196023-11311572 GCF_003589595.1 Hyposmocoma kahamanoa
CTTGAGTATGATTTCAAGCACTGGAAATACGACCCTAATGGCAAGGACTTGAGTATGATTTCTAGTGCTTTGAATCATACTCAAGTCCTGACTTGAGCATTGAGTAGAGTTCTAGAATACGACCCTTAGACTTCTAAGTATATCCAGCAGATTCTTTTCACTCAGAAAATGAAGCTGATGGCCTCGAAGCTAAACCTAGAAAAAGAAAATCTGTCAAGATTTAGTTCCGTGTGAACTGGAAAGGTTTTGTTCAAAAGACTACTAATTTAAATAAATCTTCGTTCTAAATAAGGTTTAAAAATAATGCCTAATTAGATTAATTGTGCATAAAACGAAAAAAACATGCAATATCATGACTTTGGAATATGAAAAGCTCCGTCAATGTGCCTAAAAGAGTAATTTTTTGCATTAGCTTGTGAGAATTGCTTAAGATTTTCATGATTTCCAAAAAATATTTTTTCCAAAATACTAAGCAGTGCGACTGTCGCGCGGTTGCAGCGCTTTTAGAAATTGTACGAAAAGTGACAATCGCGCGGCCGCTGCGCAGTGCAGCGCGGCTAATTTGAACGCGCCCTTAGTCTAATTTTTTTTTAAATATTAAGGCTTTAGCAAAACCATTAGCCTAAACATGAAGTTTAATTTTGTTTCTGTAAATATGGCCGCCACAAAGAGGATAGGCAATTTGAGGCGGTGTGCTTGGATTGACTCGGGATTCCTTAAAACGGGCTGATACGGGTATCTCGAAAGATTCGTATAATTTCGCGTTTTAATCTTCGATTAAGACACAACAGCACTATCCTATTCCACTTTAAACTAGATTTCACAAAATAATTGAAAGTCAAAATAAAAACGACACTTTTCCCTCCAAAAGGTCCAGAGCGAATCCCCTTAGTCTAAAGGTATGCATAAAAAAATGATATCAACGCCCAATTTAACGTCAGCCATTAAAAATTAAAACCAAAATACTGGGTATTCAAGCCAGTCGTATTTTATTACACACGCCACGTATCAAAATCGCGGATTTAAGTAGCCAATTTAGTTAACACAATTCTAAAGTTTAGTGAACCTGTTAAATAATGAATTATAGATCTGTTCTTTCCTTAATATAAACACTGATTACAATGCGTCACACTTCAGTCGATATATTAGGGGTTAAAGTATGAAATTGCCGTTTTATTGCAATAGGTTCTTTGAATTTTCATAGAATCTTCATGGTTTGAGGTTTTCGAATGAAACTTTTTTCAAATGGTTTCTGTGATTTTTTTTTTTAAATTTGAAACATTTGAATATCGACTTTCAATTGTTTTTGTTATTCAATTTAGACAACAAAGATGGATACTGCGAAAATTCGAGTGATTTTTGAATACGAGTTCCGACGCGGAACTAACGCGGCAGAAACAGCCCGCAATATCAATGCTGCGTTTGGAGAGGGGTCTACTAATGAACGCACCGTGCGATTTTGGTTTAAACACTTTCGTGATGGAAATTTCGACTTAAAGAACGAGTCACGAGGAAGACCGCCCACACAGGTGAATAACGATGAATTAAGAGAGATAGTGGAAGCCGATCCTAGTCAAACAACCCAGGAATTAGCGGCATGGTTTAACGTTACCTTACCCACAATATTGACTCACTTGCGTCAAATCAATAAAATAAAAAAATACGAAAAATGGGTGCCTCATGATTTGACTGATCTGCAGAAAGAAACGCGTGTTGAAACTTGTGTTGCCTTGTTGAACCGGTACAGAAATGAAGGAATATTGGATCGAATTGTAACATGTGATGAAAAGTGGATTCTTTATGATAACCGGAAAAGAAAAATGCAATGGCTGACCCCAGGTCAAATGCCACAACAGTGTCCTAAAGCAAAACTTACCAATAAAAAGGTAATGGTAACTGTTTGGTAGTCTCAGCGTGGTGTTATTCACTATAGTTTTCTCCGATCTGGTCAAGCACTAACGGCAGATGTCTATTGTGCCGAACTCCGAACCATGTTGACAAAACTAGCAGTAAAACAGCCCCGACTCATGAATCGATCTTCACCATTATTGCTCCACGACAACGCGAGACCTCACACAGCACGAGAAACCATTTTGACCCTTCAGGAACTGCAGTTAGAAACCATTCGTCATCCTCCGTATTCACCAGACCTTGCTCCAACGGACTACCATTTCTTTCGTGATTTGGACAATTATCTACGTGACAAGAAGTTTTCTTCCCAGGAGGCAGTACAAAATGCTTTCACACAGTTTGTGCAGTCTAGATCGTCGGAGTTCTATCGCAAAGGCATTAATAACCTTCCCATTAGATGGCAGCAATGTATAGATAATAATGGCAACTATTTTGATTAAATAAATTTGTTAAAAATTTAAAAAATAAACAATTTAGATTTTCAGTACAAATCGGCAATTTCATACTTTAACCCCTATTATTTTAACATTGATTCTCGTTTTCATTGACTGTGTCCCAACACTAGTTCGGGAAAGAGAAAAAGAATGGCGGAAATTAGGAGCGGAGCGACGATAAAAGATTTAAAATTTTCAATTATGATTATGACAACATGACGGAAAAGTTTTTGGAAGAAGTATCAAGACATAAAAAGCGAATGGTATGGAAGCAAAAGGGAAGAAATACTTAGTAAGCCGTATTCAAAATTCAACGTCTGTTATTATTATTAGCAAATGAATTATGTCATATAAGTGAAAACATAAATAATGACTCCTGCCTCCTATTTAAGCCCAAATCCATTCTACAAGTACGTTAAAACACAATAGAAAATATTTATTGAGGATCCCGAAAACTAAATAATGAAGACCTGGCTCAAAGGACTTGTATCCAAGTCAAAAATCGAAAAAAAAAAGTGTCATTATTTGCTTCGGCAGTGACCGCCAATGATGCGAAAATTAGTACTAACTAAAATTGGAACGATACAGAGAAGATTAGCATAAAAGGATGGCACGCATTCTCGTGAAGCGTTCTCATTATTTATCAATTCACTTATTTTTTTAAGTTAAGAGCCGTGTATCGTAGCCAAAGCTCTATATAAAAAAAAATATTGACATGTGTCATTCTATTCATAATCTACTCGAGCTAGATTTTACGGAGCTGCGGTGATATTTTGAACATAAATCGAATCTCGTTCGCATTTTAACGATATTAAAAAAAATTCTTATTCATATTCATTTAAAAAAAAAACAAAACCACGAAACCGCCGTGTCGGCTCGGTGCCAGCACGTGCAGATAAGCAAGCGACGAACGAGTGAAGCCGTCGGCGGCAGGCAAGTATCTTTTGTTAATTTTTATGGTAAATTGCTAAATGCAAATTTCAATATATAAATCAATAATTCAGGTATTATTCAGGGCATTAAATGAGAATTCACTTAATCGCGAGTGGTTGTCGTGAGATTGCTTTTTTATCTAAAAAATAATTTTTGCTTCGAAATCGCCATCGCATGTGTGAACTGTAATATCGGAATTGATTCAAAACATCATTTACGATACTTGGTGTGACACGTGATGTTTGTTTATCAATATTTAACTTCCATTTTACTGACATTATTATGCTATTATTATTAATGACTAATTTTCATCACAATTGCTTGTAAACAGTATCATTGCATTGTGGCTAACTTGACTATAATGCCCCGAATAAAACCCTCGGGCCTTTTTCTTTCCATTACAGCCATGGTTAGTAAGCAGATTTTTTTAAATTTGTAGCTCAAAGATCAGGTTCAAATTCAAGTATTAAGTTCAAAAAACAGAAATTTAATTGCAATTCAGCCACTGACTACTTAAATACTTATTAAGAATTTCTTATAATTGATTTTAATTATTTTCTGTATAAAAATTTAACTAATTTTTTTACAATGACTCTAATTCTCAGGTATTTTTGGCTCAATTTATGAATAGTTATTTTTTACTTCACAACACAGTGTAAATAATAATAATTAAGTAACTTGTAAAGGTAACTTATTAAGCACCTATTTAAAAACAAAAACAATTTGTTACAGAAAGTATGGTGAGGCCGAAAGACCAAAGCATATGGAAGCATTTCAGAAATTCAGAGGACAAGTCTGCTATATGTATATATTGTGACCACAAATACAAATTTGCGCACATATCCAAAATGAGAAATCATTTACTGAAATGTACAATGTACCCAGACATAATTAAAGAAGACATAGAAAAAAAACACCTGGAAGCTGCGACTACTCACACACATAATGGTAATTTTGATGTAAATTTTTCTACACGTAGCTTTTTCATATCATGTCAATACTTCTTTTATTTGAGGACTGCGTTGACTTTGAATAGTATATTGCCACCTTGACTGTGTTATCCATGCCGCATGGAAATCTACCCTCGTATAGATATTATATAGGGCATATAGGGTTCAACTGTAAGTGCTGCGTGCATTGTGTTGGGGAACCGCAGTTACATTGGGTTAGTGCGTGAAGTGTGTGTGTGTGTGTAAAGAAAAGACTTGAGACATAGCCATCACTCACTATATCCACATTACGAATTTGTAGGCTTTCACTTTCTGTGCCGAATAATAACAATTATTAACAAAGAAAATTTATGATTTTGGTCCCCTTGCTCATCTCTAGTTCCCTGCATGTGATGACGTCACACTAACTAGTACAGAGAATTCCATACTTTGGGTGACTGTCTGGTACATTATTGTTGTAACTGTTAGTGAATCAATAAATAAAAAAAATTTAATAACATTGATATTTCAATGGCCCCACTGAATAAAGTTGTATTATCTACACATTTATTGTGGCTTTTGAGATGTGGATTTATGGCTGTATCTCAAGTTGTGACTGGGTTACAAACATAGAAATACCCAATAAGCTAAAGAAAAAGGTGGAGCTTATGAATGTCAATAAGCACAGAGTATTTCGGTCACGTCATGAGAAACAATACGTACAAATTACTCCAGCATAATTATCCAGGACAACATCATTGGAAGACGAACTGTTGGTAGAAGTCGGCACTCCTGGTTAAATAATTTGAGTGAAGAAGTGGCTGTAGAACCACCTAGCTCTTTAGAGCAGCACCTCTAAAATCAGAATTGTCGTGATGGCTACCTCCGATAGGAGAAGAATCCCAAGATTCTGTGGGGCCTTTCTTAAATATAGTATGCATATTTTATATTTAATATAGTAAATCAAGGAACCCTTATTTTGTATGATTCAGTACACAATTAAAAGTTGCTAAAGAATATTTGCTATAGTTTGTCTTACAGATGAAACAATTGGTGTTGAAATATATAATGAAGGAATGCAGCCAGGGCAATCAACACCGCATGATACTGACGAGGAAACCGAAGAAATGACCCATAAGGCATATTATATGGTTTGTATTTTTTTTATTCTATGCTCCTAATCAATATAGAGTGGCTTTTTATGTTAGCGAAATTTGAAAGTATTTTCCAGTCGTTATAGTCATTCGTCGTTGTTCTTTTACTTTTCTCTTGTTTTAGACCTGAAAAATCTCTGTTCCAATCAATTGTCGCATTTTGTGTGTGGTTACATTGTCATTGTTTTTTGTCGCTACAGCTTCCGTCTTCAATTGTCGCATTTTGTGTGTGGTTACATCGCCATTGTTTTGTCGCTACAGCTTTCGTCTGTTTTCTTTCTAAGTATATGGACTTGCTGTTAACCAGTACCTAGTCCTGAAGCAAAGATAGGGTTCTACGATAGAACGAGCTCGCCCACAAGATGCCTGTTCAGTCGTACATGATATGAGAGTGTATGTTCTCGGAGACACGAAGCAAGGAATTCTATTCTAAAAGTCGAATGTTCCGTTCAATGTAGTCGAGACTAATTTGCGAAAAGACTCTCTCTTTTTCTTATCATGTCGATGGCATACACTATAATGCTTGCCATCATTGTGAAAGGATTTGCTAGTCAGCGTAATGTAGCCGCCCATTGTTGTCCACATCGAGCGGGGAGGCTGCTTTCGTGCATTCCTGATTCCCTCAATGCATAATTCAATTCGTAAAATAACGAATTTGAGGAAGGACCAATGAATGAAATGACTTATTGAACAAAGGCCAATTTGTGAATTGACTGGTTTCATAAAGGACCATACCATGAAACGGCTCATTCAACAAATGAACACTTCATATATTGGCTAATTTGGTGAAGGATCCATTTATGAAATAAGTTATTTGTAAAATGGAAAGAGGAGCAATTAAGGAGATCATGAAGTTGAGAAAAAATCATATTGTAACACTAAGCAAATAATAAAATCTGTGTAATTATGCCAAAGGCTACGCATACCCGTGGTAGCCAGTTTGGCCTACCGCCTTTCAAACATGCTAAATTTAATTTGAAATTTACCATGAGCTTTTCGGTGAAGAAAAGGAAACCTGCAAACATTTGCAAAATAATTTAATGATGTGTCTGAAGTTTGCAGTCGGGATTGGGCTTGCGTCAGAACTACAGCCCACTGTGAGAGGTCTATTGAGTTCTTAAGTTTTCGGGATGGCTACACATTGGAAATGAAACTATTTTTTTCTGAATCTATAGCAACCTTCATTTCAGAGTCTACTTTCGAAGCACGAAATAGTGGGAAAACTAAGGATTTCGTGCTACTAAAGTACACCCAGGACACGGCTGAATCACTGAATATATAAGTCAATTTATATTTGTGTTTTATTAATTATAGGATCCGTTAGAAGACCAAGTTGAGGAGGAACGTGACAGTGAGGATGCTTATAAAGGTTCAGTACTTTGGAAGATGGCAGTTGAAAAAAGGCGACACATGGTGGCGATGAGGAAAATGGAATTTCAGATAAAAAAAGAAATGTTGAAACAAGCAAAAATAAAAACTAGAATGATGTTATTAGAGTTACAATTGAAAAGGAAACAATTGCTCTTACAAAATAAACTCGGCGAAATGTCGTGAAAATAACAAATTAATTAAATATTTTTTTTACTACCATTATATCCATCAATTTTTTTGTGAAAATACTTTACTATAGTCTGTCTTTTTTAAAGACGGAGTAAAATGACATATGCGGGATTGGCAGTTTTCATGAAATTTTAAATGTAGTTGTTGTCGACAGTTGTACTGAAACATTGTGAAAGAAGGTAAAATTTTGCCAAAAATGTCTGAATTGTGAATGTTACGACGATCTAATGATTACTAATTGCGTTATTGCCTTCTTTCTTTGACAGTTGCTTTTTATCTTATTATAAAATATGTTTTCTCTTTATACTTTGAAAGAAGTGTGTAAGAAATTACAAAAATTGATAATTCAGATAAACCTGTGCCAAGCAGTTGGGCAGATCATGTGCCGACTGATGATTCAAAAGAAACAAGTTCGGCTATTTCTTGCATAGGCGTAACCAACATTCAGTCGATAGTCGATAGAATATTTATCGACTGCAATCACTAGCAAGCTTACGAGCGGGCAATACTTTTGAGCAATGAACTGTCATTTTACTTCATCTTAAAAAAGGACGTCTATAGTTTGTTCGTTGATACAAAAATTCCTTCGATTCGATTGGACTCGAACCGTCTGTTGCCTCAATGTAGCTACCGCTCTTACCGACTGAGCTACGAATAGTGGTCGATCCGACTAGACTCTTAGTCCAGTTGAAGCGAATGTGCTCGTTAGATCTTTGTGTCAATAATAATAACTAAGCTTTTCTTTATATTGAGGAGGCTCAAGGCAATAGACTGAATTTTAGTAAAATTCGTTATCTAACTCATTACAGAGTACTTTTATTTCTTTTTTTTTATGGTGGAATCCATTGAGCAGATTTATTATGGTTACTGTATTATTACTCAATACCATTAGAGTGCATTTATGAAAAATTCATATATTTATTGGGTTTTGCCTCGGACTCCTCGATATGCTTTTCCTTTCTTATCATGGCATTATGTACGTACATAGAATGTACCGAACTCCGTGCTTTTTCATGTTCAAAAACACCTTTTTGTTTTTCATTCTTGTTTAATTGATGTGTGTGACGTGTATTACATTTCTTATTGCGTTTCATATAAATATTTGTGCTCATTTCCGTTTTTTTGCTCACTTTCCAACTTCTTTTCCACTTTATTTTGTACATATACCTCACACCCTTTTCACATCGGCAGGCAGGGACAACAGCCTTCCACTTGCTACGATCCTGACATCATTCGCCTCATCAACACGCATTAGTGCTTTTGTAAATGCTCGATAGTTATCGGCCTTTCTAAATTAGGGCATAAATTGATTTTAAAAGAACTGACGACATGCGAAGAGAGAATACAAAGAGAATAATAACAATTGTTATTATTATTTCCTTAATGGCGGCCCCTAGGCTTGGGCCAGTCTCGGTTTCTAAGATTGCAGTCAGTTAATGTTGATCAACAGTTTTAAAGGTGCAATCAGATAATATTGGTCAAAAACACCAACGTTAAGGCAGCAGCAAGGTATTTGATTAATAGTTACTTTGACATTTCGTATTGTCATTATGATCTCTTTGATGTCTTTACAATAACAGCTCTTCAAGAGCACAACCTACAGAAACCCATAAAATTACTAACCAAAAAACTTGATACTAGCAAATATTCTGAAATAAATAAATATAAATAGCGCACACACTCATAGCTTCAGGAGACCCTGTATCGCGGGTGCCATAGACAACCACAAATTAGTCTTAACACTCACGAGAGAAATAAATGTAGGCCATACAACTATTTCTTCTGGTCCGGGAATGAAACCCGGGACCTCTGCGTGGCAGACCAGCATGCTAATCTTTTGACCACGTAGGCAGTTTAGAAAGTTAAGTAAAAACGCCCGCCAGTAAGTAAAAGGAAGAAGAAAATACAAAATTTAATACAAAATTAAATAAAAAATACATACACAAATAGCTGTATTTGTGTATATATAATTCCCAATATTCGTTGAATTGCAGAGTTTACACAAACTGTTTAATTACTAAAACCTTAAAAAGGGCACTCCCAAAAAACAAACAGATATACGAGTAATAGTATTACTTAGCAAAGATAGTTTTAGTTTAGAAAATGAACTAGTATTTAATGTAACTTAATTAATGAATAATAAACTAGAATAAATATTATTCATATATTTCAAAAGAGCGTTGTCTTGCCAACTCCTGGGTACCAGGTTGGCAAGACAACGCTCTTTTCAACGTCTTTAGCATAAGTATAAATTGTATATGTGTTGAGAAATAAATAAATTAAAAAAACCAGGTCTGAAAAACAGCTCAACCTGCGATTTACTTTATAATAATATGTGTAACTTCAGACGATATCTTTTAAGGTTAAATTGTCATGTTAATGTAGATAAAATAAAGCTCTTTATTATTACCGTACTTGTTGTTTTATTTTATCAGCCAGTTGGCTGGTTTTAACCACACTTTCGCACCAAAATCGAGTAAATGCAGTAGTGATGCAACGGAAGTGTCATAACGGAAACACATGTCAAAAGTAAATCTTAGCGGAAACGAAACCGAGTACGGAAGCAGAAGTATAAATACTATAGATTTCAAGGAAATAATTCAAAGATTTGTTTTTGGTCTCATAATTTCACTTTTACACAAAACAAAACTGCTAAAGACGTTTATCCCACAGTCGAGTGATTCACATGCGTGCTTCATCCGTCGAGAACGTTGTAAACTTCTGATTAAAGTTCCGTTATTAAAGTTGCGGAAGCCGAAACGGATGTGAAAAAGCGTACGGAACTTCCGCAGTTGCGGAAGAGGTCTGTTGCATCACTAAAATGCAGTATGGTGTGTATCCATCCATGTGGAGGTGTATAAGATTCTACTTCGTCATCTTTTATATGCATGAACATTATTATTATTGTATGTAAAAAATTTCAACATCACCTTGCGAATGAGTAGCATCGCGCCACTATCTAGTAATACCATCGAGTATATAACCAGAAATGGAGTACAAATGTCCTTTAATATGTTTGAAAAACTATACTGCTAAATATTACGATGACAACTGCGCTCCGATTGGCCAGACCGAATTCGAAACAATTCACGGGGATCGTCAATTATTTCACTTCAAATCGACCAGTTTAACTTGAGCTTTGAAAATGGAAAAATTACATATTTAATTACCGATGAAATGTGATTTTTTGTTTGTTTTGTATTTAGATGTTTTGCTGTTTTTCCCACACCACCGAATGGAACAGACCCTCATTGTTAGAGATATTACATTAAATACAGAATATTTTTGGAATATACGGAGACGTACACACAGGTCAGTTGTTGGCGCTGTACTATTTCAGTTTTCTAATTTGTGATTTCAGCGCAAACGAGAGTTGATATTTAAAAGTGATATAAGGCCCATTTTGCCTGGTGAGTTGCCATGGATAGATGGCCCTTATTTCGTCTCTGTTTCTGGTTATATACTCGATGAGTAATACTTACTATAAAGTAGCATCGTTACTTTTTCTTTTTGGATATACATATGGTAGCTTACCTCGAAACTAATAAGCACATCCTCTTCAATCAAGCTTTGAATGGCATCCGTCATTCGTTCCTCAATGCGATGGCAGGGTGGGCACACGATGAACTCCTGGCTCAACACCTCGCAAAGTTGTAAGGAAGCTTCGATTAATTCGTTGTGCCGAATTACTTCTTGGTCTGCGTTCGGTTGATTGATTACGCTTTCAAGCGCTGTCGCTGTGAAATAAATATAATAATAATAAAATGATAATAGTTAGCCTATATATAGTTCCTTCTGTTCGGCACAGGCTTCCTCTGACAATGAAAGGATACAGATCCCACGTGCTTCATACTATTGGCTAAAATCGTAAACCACAATGAATGTGACACAAAAGCAGAATTACCTACTAGAAATAATTGTATGAGAATACCTTTATAACTAAAACAATATCTACAAATTATATTTTAAGCTTTAATTGCCCGATATTGCGCTTGAAAAGTAAAAAAAAAGGATTTGTATACACATCATTAAATTGCTTTGCAGATCTGGGCCCTGACTTTAATTCAAATTGGAATCGATCCGATCGGGTAGCTCACCCGCAATATTATATATATTAATAAGTCGGAAAGACGCAGGTCCCGATCGGGAGAGGCAGTCAAAATCAAGCTGCTGTGCAGATTTCGTCACAATGTTTACTTTCATCGAAAAACTCATAGTAAATTTCGCACATAAATTTCGAAAAACTCAGAAGCGCAGGCCCGGATTCCAACCCACCACTCTCTGCTTGAGAGGCGGTAAGTTAATTAGGCTACCACGTCGGAATTATAGCCACTTTGCCTATTTCTGCCGCAAGCAGTGATGTGAGCATTAATTTTCAGGTTAGTTTTCAATACCTAATTTTGGTCGCAATTTTCAACACTTAAATGTTAAGGGTGTTGGTAAAAAAACAAAACACGCACATGGGACTTGTCAATTTATGACACAGGGTGGCGGGCGCAGTGGCAGTGCCCTTCAGGTCTTTGTGATTTAAAGCACAGCAATTGTTGTTGACAGTCGCGTGTCGCTTATCACCAGGCGCACGACTTGTTCGTCCCGTCACTTGGTATGATAAAAAACATTTTTTTCATCACACTTGCTCGTCAGTAATTATGTATTACGTGCATTAAAACTAGGTGGGATTTTTACCATACGGCCTCAGGGCGGTATTTCTTTTTCTAAATTCCTACGCACCCGCTGGGCGCCAGCTAGGAGAGCGACCTCAAAAAGCAGTGGGCGTTGAGTTGTGAAATTAAATGACTAAACTATACAAATACAGTCGGCTTTATTTCATTTATCAGTTTTATAAAATATAAAGCCATCTGGCTGTATTTATATATTCAATTAATATTTTGCTTCTTATTATTCATTATAATATATATTAATGACGATCATATTATCGTCGGTTAGCAAATGAAACACAATACAATTTCAATTAAAATCACATTAATTTAAAGTATTTTTAATTCAATCAATTTTAATGTAGTAAGTAAGTAAAATTCATTAAAGTAAAATTGCGTAATATCTTTTTTTCAAACAAACCAACGTTCCTGCAGGGCTCATAAAATACGTTGAACTTCAGTAATTGAAACAAGAGAATTGGTTTCGAATTGATAAATTTTTTAACGTTAAATCGACTGTAGAGTTAAGGCCCTTCTGATGGCTTGTGGAACGCAGTATGTGTGTCTTGGGTGCGCTCTTTTCCACATGCGAAGCTTTCGCGATCTCACGAGAACTTCGTGCTGACGTTGTGTCAGTTAATATGAAGCTAATATATTTTTTTAATAATATCAAGTGATGGGACGAACAAGTCTTACGCCTGATGGTAAGCTACACGCCTGTCCATGACAGTTGCAGTGCCACTCAGAGCTTTAAATCGCAAAGATCTGAGGGGCACTGCCACTGCGCCCGTTATCCTAAAACATAAGTTGACAAGTCCCTTGTGTCTGTAATTTCACCAGCACTCTTACCCTTCAAAATCGGAACCCAGTAATGCTGACATTGCTGCTGGACGGCAGAAATGGGTAAGGTGGCAGTACTTCCCTGGACGAACTCTTTCACAAGGAGCTCTACTGCTGCTTAAGCATTAATCTTTAGTCAATATCTAACGGCAAAGTCATTAATAAAGTCTCTTATTTCGTTGTCATAAATAAACTGCCTCCGTGGCCGAACGGTTTACCATGCCGGACTGCCACGCAGAGGTCCCAGGTTCGATTCCCGGGCCGGGAGAAATATTTGTATGGCCTACATTTATTTCTCTCGTGAGTTTGGGTGTAATTTGTGGTTGTCTATGTGTGTGTCCATGGCACCCGCGACACAGGGTTTCCCTAAAGCGGGGCTATGTTGATTGTGAGCGTTTTTATTTTTTTTATAAATACATCAGTGAATAACACGATAAAATATAGACGCGACAACAGTATTCGGATATATTCGTGGATTCAGAGTCTTCCCGATATGCAATATATACGACCTGATGACTGAACTTTCTCGTTACAGAGTTAATTAACCCTATGTTGGCAGCAATACGGTTACATATTACATCAGCAAATATTCAAATGCTCGTCTCGCACATTCTCGTCAATCCAGATCCAAGGGCAGAATTGTAATTTCGCTATACAGATTTTAATCCTCGTCTCGCCTCATCGATGGGAAAGCACCTTTAGCTACTTTATTGCTGTCAGTTTATTACTGACATGAAAATTACAGTGACTGCTACACACGGTGTTATCTTGCAATATAAAGCCTTGGTCAAAAGTATTGAGCACCCTAAAAATCCCGAACGGGCACAATAAGTATTGCAGAAAACAGGTCCTATTGTTAAGGATTATTTTTTCGGCATCTACAAAGGTTTAAAAACAATGACCCCCACACCGTAACTAGCAATAAAACACCTGGTGCCATAAAATTTGTCATTTTACGATTTTTGTATTTATTTCTCAGTTCACTACTATCATTCGTTACGTACACATCCAGTGATCTAGTGCGCTTTTGGTATTTTGTTTAGTTCCATTTAGTGATATTGTTGCAATATGCCTAAAAAAACGAACTTAGTTTAGAACACCGTGTGCAGATACAACTTCTGCATGAGCAAGGGAAATCACAGGTAGAGATTTCTAAAACTGCGAAATGTTCGCGCCGATCTGTGCAATTAACTATTGAGCGATTCGCCGCTACTGGGTCCCATAGTAACAGATACAGAACAGAGCGCAAACGCATCACCACAGATCGTGAGGACCGAAAGTTAATGAGAGAGTCGTTAAAAAATTCAGATCTCGCTGCTGATTTCTCTGTCGAAATTAACAGACCTATTTCTGCTCGCACTACTCGAAGAAGGCTTCTGGAAGTTGGTCTGAAAGGCTGTAAAGCCAGGAAGAAACCATGGCTCTCACAAAACAACAAGAAGGCTCGGTATGAATGGGCCTTAAAATATCAAAGTTTCACCGAAGAACATTGGTCAAATGTCGTGTGGTCAGACGAGTCAAACTTTGAAGTGAGTTAGATAAATTCACGTTCTTAAGATATTAAACAATGTGATTTGAAAATAAAATTCAATAACAAAAATATTTTAGATTTCCGAAGTCACTAAATTTAAAAAAAATTTCAGATTTTTGGTACACCTGGTGTGACTTTTGTGCGCCGCCGACCAGGCGAAGAATTTAGTCCAGCCTGTATAGTGCCAACCGTAAAACACGGCGGAGGCAGCATAATGATCTGGGGCTGCATGACTGATTCAGGAGTCGGCGAAATGTTTGTGTGTGAGGGTCGCATGAACTCTTCAAAATACATCAACGTCCTGGAATCTGCGTTGCTGCCCTAATTTTCAACTCTTTTTGGCGATACAAATATGGATGGCGTCAAATTCCAGCAGGATAACGCGCCATGTCATAAATCTGCCAGCATTATGACATGGTTTAGAAAAAAAAAACATTGAGCTTTTGGAGTGGCCTGCCCAGTCTCCGGACCTAAACCCCATAGAACATTTATGGGGTTTATTAAAGCGCAACGTCAGGCGGCACCCAATAAATACAAAGGAAGAACTAAAACGCCGTCTGCGCCATGAATGGAACGCTATACGTCCTGAAGACTGTAAAAATCTTGTCCGCTCTCTACCAAAAAGAATTTCTGCTGTAATTAAGGCAAAGGGTGGACACACGAAATATTGATTTTTATTTAATAAATAGTAATATTAACATGTGTAAATTGTTTCAAATTATTTCATTTTCATATTCCCCAAAAAACTGTGAGTTATCATGGGTGCTCAATACTTTTGGCCAAGGCTGTAGATCGATAATCTCGATACCATGGAACCTCAGGTATAAAAATAGATTGGCACTACCTAGGTCGAAATTACAAATGTATAATCAAGGACCCTATGTAATGGCCATTAAAGTTTACAACAAAATTCCAAAGGAGATTTCATCACTAACTAAATATAATTTATTCATCAAGCAACTTAAGGCTCATTTAATAGAAAAATGTTACTATAGCTTGAAACAATATTTTGAAGAATTTGCACCTACTGAGAGGAAGAAATTTGTGAAATGTCAGCTATATATTTTCAATTTACTTGCTGTTAATTTGATTTATAATCTAGTCTTTAAAAGTAACTTTAGGTAATGTTTTTTTTTATAACTTAGAAAAGAAAAGATATTGTTTAAGTACATATGGTTAGATTGCGGCGCCCTAACAGGGTCATGTTGATACTACTTTAGCTTTAAGATCATTTGTAACACATGAAAGCAATAAATACTTTGACTTTGACTTACCTCCAATGAACACTACGCCAACTTAATTTTTGGACCTGTTCTGTTTTTATTTGTTTATTCTTTCTTTTTTTTATTTTTCATAAAATTCGTTTTTTTTCTGAATTTTGTTTTTGTTTCTTTCTTTCACAAAATTCGGGGAGCATAATATTAGTAATGTACAAATAACAGAAAATGACCAAAACATAAAGTTGCGTAGTGTTCATTGGAGGTATATCATATATGTATATATCATAGAGTTATACATTCAAATAATCTAAAAAAACCGACCTCAAAAGTACGTGGAATTACGTCTATATGCTAAGTTTTATTGAAATATCCCCTAGTTCGCCACTATACAGGACTTGACACTGGCGATAATAATAATCGGTTCTCACTACTTAAAGTATACTGGGAGAAAAAGGCCTTGAATTGGAGAAATAGCAAAATCAATCATTAAAATAATTGCTCCTAAATTAAAGTCAGGCGCTATTTATAAAAATGAATCTTCATGCGTGAACAGCCACCCTTAAAGGTGGATGATTTTCTGCAAAATGAAATGGAACCACTATGGAAGTACCCCCTTTCCAACAAAAAAAGAATCATGAAAATCGGTTCACAAATACTGGAGTTATCGCGTAACATACATACAGAAAAAAAAGAACATACAGTCGAACTGAGAACCTCCTCCTTTTTTGAACTCGGTTAATTAGGAATAGAAAATAAATATATTTAGTTACCAAGTATAGCGGGCGCCGCGTAATGTGCAACTACGGTATTAGCGTAGTATGACAGCTCGAGTGAAGCTGCAATGGTGAGTTGTGGCTTGATTATTTGCTTGTCGCCGCTGCCTTCGCGACGCACCAGGCCGCGGCCTAGCATCTCCATCTTTGAAGTAACACGTTATATTAGGATTAGGTATATCCATCGAGTATATAACCAGAAATAGAGACGAAATAAGGGCCATCCATCCCTGTTATCATCAATCATTTTTGAAATTCGATGAAAAAAATCCGATGAAAAAACAGATAATAACACGTTTATCTACGCCATTTGTCGTACATTACTTATTTATGTAATATAAATCTGTTATAGATTTCTCATAGATGGCGCTACGACTAAAAAGTCGTTGAAAAACCAAATACAACAAGCACATAGAAAAATTCGTTGGGTCCGTTGGTTCGTTCCGTGGCTTAGTTGGTATAGCGTCTGGCACAGTATGCAAGAAGACGTCGGTTCGAATCCGACCGGATCGAAGGAATATTTTCTGAGAGTTCGATCTTTATATTAATGATAATATAAATCTGTTGGTATATTTTATTCTTATTATTGCTGACATTAAATTGACAATGATAACTAATTGTGTTTATTAAATTATTTTAATTTGTCGACGAACTAAAATAATTTGAATAATCACTTAATCATACAAGATAAAAGTACAAACAAGAATAAAAATTGATGAGGTGTAAATACAGAACGCATCTGTAAACACACTTTTTCTTTTATTAAAAAAAAAAACAGATATTTTAAAGTTCAACTGTTTTTCTTTCATCTACCATTTTCCTCGCTAGTGTGGTGAAAAGTTGTGTGTTACGCTCGGCAGCAAAGTTGTTCTGCGTCTCGTGCCTTGAAACCCTTGCTACGCTCAGAAATCTTAGCTTCCTTCGCTTGCTCAGGTTTCAATAAAAGCACTCGCGTCAAACAACAAGTTTGCAGCCCTGCATAATAAATAACTATTGTTCTATAGTAATTGTAAGGCAAAAGTGTTAATAAATCGTCTGCTTACAGGTAAAACTACATAAGTGGCATTTTCCACAAAAAGTCTTTAATTTACATAGCTATGGTAAGAAAATCATTATCCTTCTGCACGTGAAACTCAATAACAAAAAAATAATAGTTTTATCTGCAGAAAGATGGTGAATGTCTTACAACTGGTACATATTTTGGAGATTTTTTGTGGAAAATGTCACTTATGTAGTTTTATCTTTAAGCAGACGAAATATATTATCATAATTTAACTTACCGCATGTTTAATAACAGTAGCAGTATTCCCATTGTACAAATCCCTCCCAGCTCTGTTTAAGGCGACGTTTCTTTTCCCGAAAGCCTCTGACAGCTGCTTAATAGAGCAGCCCTGTCGCTGTTCCGTTAGTAACACGTACGCTAGCACGTTGGTCGACATAAGAGATGTGGCTTGGGCCGCGTCTGTAGATTTTGAAATTAATGATATAACTACGTGGCAGATCAATTCAAATTCGAAATAACTTTCTTTCATAAGTAAAATTAGTTACTATATATAAACAAGAATGTACGAGATCGTCGCCTTAACCAAATGTCTCGTGAAATAATCTAAGTACAGAGTACTAAAAAAACCGACCTCGAAAGTTCGTGGCATTACATCTATTTGCCAAGTTTTATTGAAATTGGTTACCGGAAAGTGAGGGAAACTGGATTTATTATAATTAAAAAAAACATTAAATGGGACCACTACCGAGGTACTAGGTAAAGGTGAAATCGTGCTAAATAGTGTAGTTATGTTTGTGTTGAATTTTTTTCGCAGTTAATTTTCCCACCCCCTCTTCGCATAAATTAAATAAAATAAAATCTGCAGCTTTAGTGAAAAGAGGTACACGTCAAAAATGCCAACTTTGCAAGGAGACGCGAAGATCAGTCAAAATGATATTAAGCGTTAAATGTTTTTCGCGTTTCCTTGTAAAGTTGGGTTTTTTGATTTGTATCCCTTTTCACTAGAGCCACAGAAATAACACAGACGCAACTACAGTCCTTGTACTTGTTTAACAGTAGAGCTCCTTATGAAAGAGTTCGTCCAGGGAAGTACTGCCACCTTATCTATTTCTGCCGCCAAGCGGTAATGTCAGTATTACTGTGTTCCTCTTTTGAAGGGTACGGGTGCTGGTGATATTACAGGTACATTGGACTTGTCAACTCAAGTCTCAGGGTGGCAGGCGCAGTGGCAGTATTCCCAAGATCTTTGCGATTTAAAGCTCTGTGTGGCAATGCAACTGTCATGGATAGGCGTGTCACTTACCACCAGGCCCACGACAGGAGGCAAGCATACTAACAAGGTGAACCTAGTATCTCAGTTGCAAGATTTCGATGAGGAAGATCAACCACATCATTTGAAATAAATGTTTTATACTTCGTTTCAAACCATTTTCAACAAAATGTAAACAAGCAAGTCACTGACCCGATTAGTGATGGCCAATTGTAATGCCAACAACAAATCGATTAATTAATTGAATGAACCGGTTTGTTCAATTGAGTCATACTAGCGGTTTTCCTTACATAACCTATAAAGCATATTTAAAATTTCCGAAATCTTAATTTTAAATCCTCCTGCAAATCCTTACACTTAGATACTCGGTCGATTGCGATTGAAATATTTTTATTTACTAATCGATTCCAAAAACTTTAATTGAATGAACTGAATGTTTTTTTTTTCGTTCAGCATTATGCAACCACAGACAAGTCATAGATATATAGATGAAAAATAACCTCACTTTTAGACTACCGTTTTCCAAATACAATTTTACGATGTTATTCAAATAAATATTGTTGGAAAAAGTGATGAGATATCAAGTCGAAATCTGCTAAATATACGTGAGTGTTACTTATACGATTTATTGAGTGATTCCTTTAGAATTTTAACCAAACTGTTTAGTTTATTTTTTGTTGCAAATGGATTGGAACAGAATATATATTGTTACACTGATCACTCACCATAAACAAGATGTCTTCCTATAGCTTCCACCATCATTTTGTGATTCGTGCTGACGTCATCGCCGTATAGACTCGAGTGGCTGTGGTTGTACAGAATCTGTTTGTCTAGGTTCACTGACAGATTGTTGTTAGGAGGAGTAAGCGCTCGTTCGACAGGGCCTTTTAAGTAGTTGTACTTTTGGAATGAAGTTACTAGTTCCTGAAATAAAATAATTGGTTTTCAATTATATATTGCAATAGATGAACCGGAAGCAAAAGATAAGACAGCTCTTTGGCATGGATAATGCCGTTCAAACCATTGCTTCTACTTTACTTTTCATCTGCCAAACTACTTTTGCAGAAAGGGCGAAAGAGGCATGTTGAGAAAATGTTCATGAGAGGATGTTTTACTTTTTCACGACTATTTTAAAATATTTACGTCTTGTTTTAAATTCAATTTTAAAACTGAACCTAACTAATATCAAAATTGAATTTTAAAACAGGACACATAGTCGAAATGGCGTTTTCGCCTTTTCTACAAAACACCGATGATGTGTATGCGTGCCTTTGAGTGTGCGTGTGCGAGTTCCCACGTGCGTGTGTGCGTGCGTGCGTGCGTGTGTGTGTGTGTGTGTGTGTAGCTTTCCAGTTACGTGAATAACACAAAAATTACCTTAAGCGAAATAGGTTGATTAAAATCAACCCTTATACTGCCGTGATTTGTGTTCAAAGTCCTCCAAATTCCCCTAAACGCCGACCAGAATGTCTCCATCTGTTTAGGCATGCCGAGTTGCTCTCTCACAAAATTACCGTCGACCAATTTGTCGTAGTTTACCGTTGCGGGGACGAGAAGAGCATCGTCGATTGTACCGTCGAGGTACGCGTCCATTATTACTGAGAGAATCCCAGCTAAAAATAAAATTACAACGTTTAGTCACATTATGCCCCGAAACGTCTCTTAGTTTCAAAATTTCGCTTTCCTGTGACGATGTCAAATAGTTGAAGCGGTCGCTTATTTTTTTTAACTGTATCTATTTAGGGGCTTTCAACATTATTAAACATGTCAGCCCCATTATAAAAACAATACGTGAAGAAAACACGGACTTAGTGCACAAGCGACATCCAAAGTGGGTCCGAGTTTTCTAGATTTGTACAGTATAGTCGCTAAATAGAATCTAAACAGATAAATCAAAATACTGCTATCTAAACATGTGTTATAATCAACACTGTAAACTCGTGGAAGGGGCCACAAGCTGATGTTTTTTTTTTATTCTTGGCTGGGCGTATTGACCAATGAAATCGCGTGACACCAGCCAATAAGGTGCTCGAAAGTAATGATAGAGAAAAGTACAAGGGAAAGCATATGAGGGCATTTGTAGGCTCGTTTAGTGCCAAGTAATTTTACTAAAGTTGCCTCATCGTGACAACCGTTCTTACTAACTGAGCTACAGATCGAGCAGGTCTTACTAATTACTCGATGTGGTTATAATTATAACGATTAAATTCTTTCAGGCTTTAACAAAAAATGTTGAGTACCCATTAATATCTTTAGATAATATAGGATAAATTATAAGAGACAATAAAGTTATTTAATCACAAATTTGTACTGAATAAATATTTTAGGGTATATAATAATCTGAGCATCTGTATATACAGAGTATATTTACCTAAATATCAATTAATACACATAGAGCAGATAATACCTCCATCTAAGTCCCGGTACTATTGTATTTTGTTATGCATTTTTCATGTATTAACTAGTAATAATTAGTTTACTTCGGTAATGTGTTAACAATTGCTACTTTGTTTTGTTTTTGGCCCTTATTTTTAGTATCCCAGGTTTTCAGAGAAAAGTAATATTAACTTTATGTGTATTACTTGTAGATTAGTATACTCTACGATCTGTGATTTCACCTACAGATTACCGTGAAGTGATACGAGAATCTGCGTGTTATACATTACAATCCCATCAGTTTCTAAGTTCATAATAATGTTATACAATAACGAAAGATTTAAATCGTATTGTCGACTCCGTAATACCATAAGTTAAAGGACCACTTATCATTAATGTTACTCACCAGAATTCGAGTCTAGATAGTTATCATCTATATCCGTGTAAGCATGTTGAGCACAAGAGAAATTAGAACAAGTCAAACTACCTCCACATACACAAAGTGCGGCGTAGTTTGCATATATAATTGACAGAAATGCGAGTTACAGGCCTCGTTCATACCATACGCAATAAATGCCGACATTTTACCTTAATAATTTTAAATAACCGGGACAGTTGATTCAGCAACAACCACAAGTCCGGGTGTATATGGAGTACTGCTGCCACCTATGGGATGGCTCTGCTACATACCAACTGGCCATCTTGGATTCAATTGACAAGCGTACCAAGAGGCTTACAGTTGACTCGGAATTAGTAGAGGCGAAGCTGCAGAGCCTTGAGCACCATCGTAAAGTTGCCTGCTTATCGGTAATCTACAGGATATATCACGGAGTGGGCGATGGAATTGCATAATTTGATTCGGCCTACCACTTTCCATCATCGGGTGACAATACGTGGGCTGGGATTCCACCCCTATATTGTGGATATTCCCAGGATTCGCACGAAGCGTTTCGCTTCCACATTTATATGGCCAGCGGCTAGAGGGTGGAATTCCCTATCTGCGAACTTATTCCCCGAACGCTATAACTTGGACCTTTTCAAGGCGAGAGTGAATAGACATTATTTAGGTGTCGACCTCATCATCACTTTCCATCAGTGGGAAAAACATGAGTATTTATATAGGGCACCGGGTTTCTGGCGCTAATTGATATTAGGAATTTTATACGCTCCGTGTATGTGTGCGTGTGCCATACGTTTCACTGCATATGAACAACATTGTATATTGCACTGAATTAATATCAGCATACCTTTAGGCGCCTGCGGCTTCCCAGTCCTGGTGCGACCGCCTTCGATGAAGAACTCCAGGTTGTTGTTTGCAGCTAGACTGTTCAGGATGTACGCTCTGTAAAAATAAAAAGTAATAAACAGTTGTTTATTATTTGGAAAAAAGTATAGTTTTGTAAAAGTTAACGGTCAACAACAATTGGCGACGGAATTCGCTTTATGTTTGAATAACGCGGTGCATAAAGCGTACTGCCAGGTGAGGTTCAATCCTTATTATTTAGATGGGTACTTAACAGATTTTCGATTTTATTTTGTTACTAAAAAATTCGCACATTCTTGCAGTTATCAGGCTTTTTGTCCGGACTATTGGAATTTCGGAATGGTACCTCAAAAATACCGTGATAAACATGGGGCTTGTCAACGTATGTTGTAGAGTGACAGGCGCAGTGGTAGTGTCCCTCAGATCTTGGCGATTTAAACCTCTGAGTGGCTCTGCAACTGCTATGCACAGGTGTGTCGCTTAACACCAGGCGAACGACTTGTTCGTCGCGTTACCTGGCATCATAAAAAAAGAATCAATTTCGTATGTTCTAGGTAGTGCACTGGAGTAATTTTCTATTCCGGCAACCATAGCACACAGGGAATTCCCTTATCATCATCAATCCATTTATACATCCCACTGCTCGGCACGAGTCTCGCCTCAAACGAGGTGCCGGTTTCATCACGATGTTTAGGGAATTCTCCAAGTGCTTATGTTACATTATTGTTTTCAATTTAAATAAAACTTGCCTCAAGGCAGTCTTGTAGATAGGGTCGCCGTGATATTCAGAGCCATCGACTCGTCGTCTTATGTAGAAAGCGCCGCAACCACGTAGGAACCAACTATAAATAACACAATAATTGTATTACAATTATCCACTAACGGGAAAAGAAAATATTAAAGTCCAAGATTTTCCATCATTTCCGTTATGGATTTGTCGAACAATAAATTGTGTAAAATACAACTTTTTTAATATTTCTCGACAATGTTCGGTTTCCGAATACACCTGAATACAAATGTCCATGTCTAGTAATTGTTAAATTTATCACCTATATAATTTGAATTCAGGACTATATATTATATTGTTTTGATGTCTATAGGCACTCTACAGAATTGAAAAACAATTTCCCCTTTTATAATAACATTCGCTCTTTAACAATAATGTATGTACCAAGTCAAATAACAAAAATATAACCAAAATAAAGAGTGTTTAATTAATCTATATAGTTCCAAGTCAATTGAGTGCGTCTGATCTGCAACTTTTAGTATCAAAGTTGTAGTCCCTAAGTTTGGTACTTTTCAATATTTACAAAAAACAATTTTATGCATAATTTACAAGCATTAAAAAGGCATCGGTGGAAACGCCTTGCCTCACTTTGTGGGGAAATGTAGGAGCATACAGACGTATACAGCAGTGTTAATATAACTTACCCAAAGAAAGGTATCCTCATGTTGTCTCCTGCAGCGACTAGCGGCGGTCTCAGTCCCATAAGATAAAGCGTAAAAGTCAGCAGTATGTAGTCGAAGTGAGATCTGTGTAAAGGCACGAACACTAGAGGTAAACCGGCAGCTTTGGCGCGGCGCAAGCGTTCGACGCATGCGGTGCGTGTGCCGCAGCCGCCGCTTGCGATCCGGCGGATCGCCTTATGGCACACCCAGGCCACCAGTCTGAAAAAGATTACATTATAAGTGTTTAAACCCTAAAAACTAAAACGAGCTTCAATATCCATCTATAAAACAGGGTTTCTTAACCTGTGGTCCTTGGACCCCTAAGGGGTCCCTGTAATGGACCCCAGGGGTCAATGACGAGCCTATTTAAGATGTTGCATTAATATAAAAATTGGTATACAATATGTAATTAGTCAATAGGTGCAGTGCACGAGGCCTTTTTGAATTTTCGCGCCCTTTGATGGCTATCCAGTATAGGAGCGAGTGAGCCACGCGTCAAAACAACACGTGCACCTTTCTTTTATTTCCTATTATTAAAAAATTTTCAAAAAGAATACTTAATCTAAACCTGGCGGCACAACAAAAGCCAGCGTAGGTTTATCCGTGCATCGTAAAAAGTTCGTCATCTTTTCGGAAAAGGGTCTGTGGGCACTTTGAAATTTTGAGAGGGGTGGGTCAATGACAAGAAAACGGTTAAGAAACCCGGCTATAAAGTATTGCAGTGGTTCTTGAGGGTTGTAGACGCCATTTCCAGTTCAATTTTTTTAAAGAAAGAGAACTACATTATTAATTTTATTAAATATCAAGATGTTTTTACTACCATGATATTCATACATTTTTTTGTGTAAATACTCCACCAGTTTCCTATTACTATCGATATAAAGATCGAACAAACACAAAGAAACATTCCTTCGGCCCGACTGGTCCCGAGCCAGCGTCTGTAGCCTCAACGTGGCAATAAAAATATCTGCAACAAGCACAAAGAGAAATTCGAAAGATCTGCTGTCTCGATCTGTTGAAAGCGTTACCCACGTTGAGGCCACTGGTTCGAATCCAATACAGTATAGAAAACTATATGGAGCCTAGTTTCTATTACTGGAGTTACCGCATCTTTGGTCTTTACCTGAGAACATTATTGGACATAGCCGAGCTAATATCCATGAGCACTTTCAACGCACGAGTTTCAACTCGCTTCCGCACATTTGCATAGTGCGCAGCTGCTACACTATCCCCCCTCCCGTCCTGGTTTTCCTCGGCAAGCTTCCTTAGCTCTTCCTGGGTTTTCTCTTCTAAAGCTTTTTGGAATCGTTCGTCTCTTAACACCTGTGGATATAAAATGAATAACTTTAAAGTATGACATTCAAATTTTGTACATTTCGTTTTCAAGACAACAGTTCTACAACATCAAAATTCAAAATCTAATGCAAAACTTTTTACTTTCTCACACTGTGAGACGGCAGCATATCAAGCTACACATTGCCGGATCTTGTTCCTATGATCTAAAGGCGATATTCAAACAAAAGTGTACAACGTTGACTGTACTCCCACAGTACTCATTTCATAACAGAACCTGCAGAAACCTCTTAAAGTACCAAACAGGAAACTCTACTAGCAAAATCCAAAAAGGCCACTAACAATAAGCTTAACCCCAAAAGGACTGCCAATCGCGATACAAGACAGCGTAGTCAAGTCTTTAGTGCCTAATTTGTACACTAGATGTCGCGACGAGTACCAAATAACTAATTTGTTTTACATTGACGAGCTAAAATTTATCACAGCTACTCTAATTTCTAGTAATAACAGACAAATAATCTAGATGGCGCTAATTGCACGTATTTTTACGGATAATGCCGCTATTCTTTTATTTTGTTTAGGATTGGCGCCATCTACCCATATTAGGAAGCATTAATTTATTATTTTGTAACACACAATGCCATCTATTGACACGCATATTTGTCAAAGTTCAGACAATAATTTTAGCTCATGATCAATATTTGAATAATATTTTAGGAAATTAAAGGAAAAAATTTACTACTTGTATTTCATATTAAAGAGGAATTAATTGATATCTACGGTCATTTACATAATATAAACTATACTTCGTTTCAATCTATTTTGAACATAATGTAAACAAGCAAATCGCTGACCCAACCATAGACGGTTTAGTGATGGCCAATTGTAATGCCCACTACAAATCGATTAATTAATTGAATCAATCGATGTGGTAAATTGAGTCATACTAGCGGTTGTCCCTACATAACCTATATGAGCATATTTAAAATTTCCGAAATCTTGATTTTAAATCCTCCTGCAAATCCTTACACTTATATAGATAGATACTCGGTCGATTGCCATTGAAATATTCGATATACTAATCAATTACAAAAACTTTAATTGAATGAACTGAATGTTTTTTTTTCGTACAGCACTATGCAACCACAGACAAGTCATAGATGTATAGATGAAAAATAACCTCACTTTTAGACTACTTTTCAAATATTATTTTACGATGATATCAAATGAATATTGCAGGAAAAAGTGATGAGATATGAAAACGAAATCTTCGAAATAAATATACGTTAAATTGTTACTTTTTTGATGTATTGAGTGATTGCTTTAGAATTTTAACCAAACCGTTTTGTTTATTTTTGTTCAAAATTGATTGGAACAGACTTTACTTCCAGACTATCGATCAGCACCATCTAGACATACCTACGACGGGATTTTGACCTTTTTCAGAGTAACGATTTGTACTTTGAAGATAAGCAGTCCTCTTGAGTATATGACAGTGTTTTTTTTTTTGTAGCTGTATCTCTTCGCGCTTGCCAAAAAAAGAGTGATATCACCCTTTTTTCAACCGATTCAGAACGGGAAAAATTTGAATTCGAGCTGAGGTAGTATTGACTCTTAAGGATGCCTCTTATAGAGGTGATTTGACTGTAGTTGCGCTTGCGTTATTTATTTTACGAGTGGTGACTGAAAAGTAATTTTTACTATTTACAATTAAAAAATAATACTGACCACGATCGTGACCTATTCCTCATTTATTCCTTTTTTTATATTAGTGGCACTCTTATTTATTACATGAACAAAATGGCGGAAAAGGGGTTTCATGTAGTTGCTTCATTTCAAAAAACTAACTGAAATTAATAGACAAAACTAAAATGAAAACTACCTTTTACCAAAATCCATTCGCGCAACTACAGCCCGTTTGCGACGCGTATACGCGCGTAGTTGGTGTGTATAAAATACACCGTGTGCCTAAGGCTTTAATAAGTGCATTTCCTATGTACAACATGAAGAATGGACGTCTTTTGTTCCATACTTAGGTACAGGGTCAAGAGCACGTCAAGCTTGACACTTAAGGTTTAAATCCAACTCTATGCCGCTTACGATAAGCACGGTCCAAAGTACAAAGTGTTAAGCTTGACGTACTCTTGAGTGTACTTTTCAGCCGTCACTCGTATCAACTGCATGCTGAAGGAGGGAGCATGAAATAAAAATTCAACACAAGTGCAGCTATTTTGCACGATTTATCATTCACCGGGTTGGCGAAGCAGTAATTAATTTACTTCTACATTTATTAACATGGATTTCTGCAAAGTAACGCCTGTACCTATTAATTCAATTCTTTGGCGTTTACGCCTTTTATTATTATTATTCAATATTGATTCAAGTATACTTACACTAGGTACAATATCTGTATAATCATAATTAATAAGTCGAAGACAATGAGAGAGATCGTAGAACCATCGGGCTACGACGCCACCATTAGCGAATGCCTGTCGCCCGATGTCCAAGATGTTGATTACGTTGCCAGAGTCCGTAGATTTCACGTCTTGCCATGACTCCTGAAGACAAAGAAAGATATTTTATAGTTATAGCCAGACAGAGTTTTTGTATCACGAATGCAATTTTACAAGTGAATTTCTGTCAATTAATCGTAATTGTTACATCAAAACCTGTGATCAATGGTGTCATAAATATTTGAAATCGATACGTCCAATGAACACTACGCTCACTTAATTTTTGAACCTGTTCTGTTTTTACTTTTGTTTTTTGTTTTTCACAAAAATAGTTTTTTTTGTTTTTTTCGAATTGTCGTTTTTTTTTACAAATAATAATAATAATAAATCTTTATTACGGACAACAGGGATCCACGAAGTGTTAGTAACAAAAATAGTTTATAATTAGGATAGTACTTAAATTCTACTGCGGATTTTGTGGTTGTTATTAAATGCCGCATCACGGGGCGCTCACTCCTATCCGCGATAGTCTTCAGTAGGTCGTTGCTGCTGCCACATGTTCTGTTTAATAAAGACGCCTACTTCTTTCGTAAGCGTGCCATGAAGCTGTGCCAAGAAGTGTGCTTCAGCAAACATGGCAGACGCACTGCAGAAGTGTGGCAGCCGCAGCAGCGTCCTGAAGGCGTTATTATAATGCGTACGCAGGGTGAGTTTTGAGTTAGCTTTGAGTACAAAATAAAATTCGGGGAGCATAATATTAGTCAATAAATATGCCTGTTTACGAAATTAACAGAAAATTAACAAGAAATAAAGTTGACGTGTTTTGGAGGTATAGAAATATTTCATTATTTTTGTACGGGAAATAACAAAAAAAAAACACATGAATTTTATTTATATGTATTTTATAAACTACTCCACTAGTTTGTTGTTATAATTGATACAATGACTGAACAAACTCAAAGAAAATTTCCTTCGATTAGGCTGGATACGAACCAGCGACATTTTCGTCTAACGTGGGTTATCGCTCCTCCAACTAAGCTAAAGAACGAGCCAGTAGTCAGTTTTTTTAACTTCCCGAAATATTTTGTTAGATGGATTCATTTTGAGAAGGTAGCAACGGCAGCAGCGCCGCTGCGTTCCGGGTCGTATGGTAGGGAAATTCTGCACAATCACAGCCTATAATTATAAGATTTTAGAATTTATATCCCATGGGTACCATCACATTTGCGATAAGATTTTCACGACTTCGGTGGCTAAGCATCAAGCACTGTGTAGAATCATGAGATTTCGAAATAATTAGAAAAGGAATCTTTCAATTTGTTTCCCAAATTATCTGGGTGTTCTGGGTAGTGTTCCGGTGTTTACTTTAATTGCTCAAATTCTCTTAGTGTGGGAAATTCTCAATTTTGAAGTTTCGCAATCGGTGTGGTTGCTGCCATATTATTACTATTATTGTTAATATGCCAAGTGTCTATTAGACAGCAGTTATCACTTTCCATCAGGTGAAACTGACAGACGGCCGTCAGTTTGCATGTTTGAATACCAAACAAAAAGATAATAGCATTCCTTGGTCAAATGTAGACTTTATTAAAAGCTGATGAGGTACCCTTTTCATGCTGATATATTCGCGCTAGCAAATATTGACTTTTATGTTTATGTTTTCAGGAGAAGATATTTTTTTTTTTGAAGGTTTGCAATATAATATAATATGAAGGTTTGCAATATAATAAAATAATAACTAGGAAAACCCTGTGTCACGGGTGCCATGGACACACACGTAGACAATCACAAATTACACCCAAACTCACGAGAGAAATAAATGCAGACCATACAAATATTTCTCCAGACCTGGAAATCGAACCTGGGACCTTTGCGTGGCAGTCTGGCATGGTAACCGTTCGGCTACAGAGGCAGTATAATGTGGGTAAAAATCGATTTTTTTAACGTATGGAATTCCTTGATTCCTACCACATTTTTCAAGCGGAATCAAGAAAAGTTTCCCAGACACACAAAAACACGCGTCTTTAGATGGACATTTTTTTCTGACCAGCTCAAGCTGATTCAGCTTTCATATGTCGATGGTTTTCTAGAATTGTGACCTATGTTAAAAACATATATTTCATCATGAAGATGGTTCAAAATAATCTCAATATAGAGTACTAAAAAAACCGAACCGGATTCATCCCCTAGTTTGCCACCGTTAGAGGTGGAACATTATCTTCAAATTTAAATGGGACCACTACTGAGGTACCCTCTTTTTAACAAAAAAGAATTATCAAAATCGGTTCACAAGTGCCGGAGTTATCGCGTAACATACATACAAAAAAACATACAGTCCAATTGAGAACCTCCTCCTTTTTTGAGGTAGGTTAAAAACTGAGACGATCTGCCGCTCAACATTGACATATTATCGTAGACTTTGTCAATGTTGTCATGTGATTATTTTAACCAATGAACAGCTCGGTGTTCCATTCACAATACAATTTACCATTTCCTGAACAAATCTTAGTAATAAGTCAAAAAAGGAACTATTTAGGATTAGGCCATTATTCTTGAAAAGCAACGATGTGTGGTGGTTCCAGTAAATAGAAACAAGTATCCCAAAACATTGTTAGCTAACAATTTTTGGTTCAAAATATTCAACTCGCACATAACACAAAAAAAAACAATAAAGCATACCTATCGTAAATTACTATTAAGTACTGTTGAATAGAAAAAAGAAAGGACATTTAAAGGTGAACGAGTTTAGTGGTTTAATATGTACTGGTTTTAATTACTTGTTATACATATGTCGTTAAATTCGTTAAATGGTATATATTGTATGTATTTATAATACTTATATAATACTTATATATACATAAGATGCTTTTGAATTCATCTTTTTTATGATAGTAAGTGACGGGACGAACAAGTCGTGCTCCTGGTGGTAAGTGTCACGCCTGTCCATAACAGTTGCAGTGTCGCTCAGAGCTTTAATCCGATCTAAGGGGTACTATCACTGCGCCCGTCACCATTAGGTATAAGTTGAAAAGTTTCATGTGCCTGTAATTTCACCAGCACCCTTACCCTTCAAAACCGAAACGCAGTAATGCTCACATTAGTGCTTGGCGGCAGAAATAGGTAAGATGGCAGTACTTCTCTGGACGAACTCTTTCACAAGGAGCTTTACGCCTACTATTATTCTAGTTCATAATATTTCTCCTTCTTTCTATCTCATACGCTAATTACTTTTGCCCCCATTGCCTTGAGTACGTTGAAGGAGAACTTTTCAGGTCACGCGTGAGTTGTCCATAAAAATGAATAAAATTGATCATCTTTTTTAGTGCTGACCGACTTGGATGAGATATGAAAAAAAAAGATATGTTAGTTTATTTCGTGCGTTATTTTTATTTATTTATTTAGTCAATTTCTTAAAAATGTTACATTTCGCATTACGTGCAATGTATTCCAAACAGTATTTACTCGATAGAAAGTTTAATTTTTATAATAAATAGGTAAAAGACTTATACCACTTGCATACGTACAAACACTTAGTACAATGTTGTAACTTAATGAAATTCTCGTAATCTTAAAAAGATTACGCTTCGTTACCGACCAACAAAAATACTGTTATTTATTACATAATTAAAGCCAAGATACATGAGCAAGGTTCACTTTTACGCATTTGACATTAGGAACGAAAGAGAAGTACGTAAACTTAGTGATGAGTTGGAAAGGGACAGAAATCTTGTAGTTTATTTATATCTATTAGGAGGGAGAGAAAATTGGTTGTTAGCGATAGTGTGTATATACTATAGATAAGTGATTGTCAGATATATGTAGATATGAAGACATTTCGTAGCAGTATCTAGCTCCTTGTGAAAGAGTTCGTCGGGAAAGTACTGCCACCTTACCTATTTCTGCTGCCAAGTAGTAATATGCGCATTACTGCGTTCCGGTTTTGAAGGTAAGTGTGATGGCGAAATTACAGGCACATGGGACTCGTCAGATAATGTCTCAGGGTGATGGGGGCAGTTGCAGTCTCCCTCAGATCTTTGCGATTTAAGGCTCTAAGTGGCACTGCGACGGTTAAATTTCAAATTTCAAATTTCTTTATTGCGTATCATGTTGTACAAATGTAGTTGTTAAAAATAATGTTGTGATGAACCAAAACATAAACCCTGCAAGGGCACTGCAATCTTAAAATTATATTAATTTATTAACAAGCAAATAATTTTATAACATTGATCCTTATACAATTGAAATAAAATTTAAATTACAAAATAATTAAATACAATAAAATTTGGCAAATTTGACAAATTAAATAAGTTATAAAATTAAAATTAAATTAGGTGTACGAAAAATGATTAAATTTTGTAAAATAATAAACTTTAAATAAAAATTGAAAAAAAAAGGATCACAATCGTCAACACAGATAAAATAATAATCTACATTAATTATTTAAATATTCCTGAAGCGAATAGAAACATTTTTTAATGAGGTACTCTTTTAACGTTTTTTTAAATTTGATTACATTTCCTTCTTCCTTAATATTATTGGGTAAATTATTATAAATTTTCACCAACATTGCTAAAGGGCCACTTCGAAACATTTCAATTTTACATAAGGGCTTGGCAAGCTGTATTTTTGGTCTTAAGTTTTGTGGGCGGGAGTGGTATGGAAAGAGATTTGGGTGCTTTCTAACAAAATCACAAGCCGCGTAAATATAAAGGGAAGGAAGAGTTAATATTTCATAGTCTGAGAAGTATGGTTTACAGCTATCTGTTACTTTTATATTAGCAAGCACCCTTATGCACCTCTTTTGTGACCGGAAGAGCTTCGTTACATCTGTACTGGAACCCCACAACACTATTCCATATGTCAGCCAAGCGTGTGCATAGGCAAAATAAGCGCTCATAGCTGATTTTAAGTCTGTTGATTTTTTTAGTTCGCGTAATGCATAAGAAAATCTTGACATCTTCATGGCAACTTTATTTATGAGTTCTTTCCAATTTACATTTGAATCAATAGATATTCCCAGAAGAGGGTACGTATCAACTTGTTCTAATTGGATGTTACTAAATTTATAATTAATATTTAAAGACCCTTTGGAATTTAGACCACATCAAATGTGGTCTAAATTCCATTAATTTCGTTTTTGTAAAATTTATCGTTAAATTATGATCATTTAACCAAGAGATTATTTCTGACAACGCATAATTTAATTTATTAGTTAAATTTACATTATTATGACATGGGACAACTATAGATATGTCATCTGCAAATAGGGAACATGGTACATCGATTACTTTGGGCAAATCGTTTATATAAATTAAAAATAGCACGCATCCGAGAACGCTGCCTTGGGGGATCGACATCGTCACTTCCACCTTTTTCGATCTGATAGTGGTTGTATTACCGGAAACGTTGTCATGGTTTTCTATTTCGACATACTGACTACGGTTCTTTCGATATGACTCAAACCACTTCCATGCAATACCTCTCACGTCCATTCCTTGCAATTTTGAGAGCAGTATGTCGAATTTTACCCTCTCATATGCTTTGCTCATATCAAGCAACACATATCTCGCTTCTTTTCATTAATTAATTTTAATATGTTTTGAATGTATTTAAATACAGCTTGAGTCGTTGATTTACTTTTCCTAAATCTGTTTTGGTTGTCATTAAAGATTTTATACTTTTCACAATATGAATATAGACGCCTAGACATCGCGGTTACAAATATTTTTGAGATACTTGATAGAAGTGATATGGGCCGATAATTATTACGATTTAGATGATCGCCTTTTTTATACAGGGGTTTTATAATTGCTATTTTTAGCAGATCTGGAAAAATGCCATAAGTAAACGATTGGTTTATTAGGAGTGTCAACGGTAATGCTAGTTCCGCGGCACATTTTCTAATAAGTATAGGGGATAGCTCGTCATGACCAAAGCTTTTTTTGTGTTTTAAATTTCTAATAATATTGTGTACTTCTTTTGTGTCTACGGGAGGCAGATACATGGAGTTTATGGCCGGGGCGAGAACTGACCTACCGACTGGTGTATGTTGGGATCCGTTTGCAATATTACTTTGCCCAATGGATGAAAAATGTTCATTAAAAAAGTCCGCAATTTCATATGGATTCTCTATAATAGAGTCATTTATTTGAAGCCTGATATTTTTCCTGTTTCTAATATTTAATTTATTTGTGCACTCTTTTACTATTTGCCACGTAGTTCTAATTTTGTTATCGGAATTTTTAATTCGTTTCATATATTGCATTTTCTTTGATTGTTCTACAGTTTTCTTCAATAATTTCTCATAAGCTTTATAATGTTTAACTAAAACAGGATGACTGTTTTTACACAAAAATGATTTTAACAAACGTTTGTGCTTACATGATATTTTTATACCTGAAGTCAACCACTTCATCTTACGGACATTTTTAAATTTTATTTTTACTATGGGTATACTTTTATTTAAAGTATTTCGTAAACGATTGTGGAATGCGTTATAATTTTCATTTACATTTTCTGCCTTAGAAGTTAATACATTTTCCCATTGAATTTTATTTAGTTCTGATTTAAATTTATTCATATTTTTCTCGCTAAAAAATCTTTTCCGGATAAAACTACATTTGTTCATTTTGTTTACCTCATTTATAATAGGTACATCAATTAATAATCCCTTGTGATCGGAAAAACCATATTCACAAACAGAAGTTTTGAAATTCTCATTTTGAAAGTAAATAAAAGGTCTATGCAAGTTTCGCTAGTTTTTGATATTCTAGTGGGTTCCCTTATATGCTGATGAAAATTACAAGTTTTCATTTGTTCTAATAGATTTAACGATAAGGTAGTATTTTCGAGGATATTAACGTTAAAATCGCCTCCAATAATAATATTTTTCCGGTTATATTTGAGTAATAATTGCTGCAAGAGTTTATCAAGTGAACTAAAAAATAATGCAGGCAATCTGTTTCTGTTAGGCCAATACAAAACAATTAAAATAATGTTATATTTACAAATTTCAATGGCACATAACTCAAACACAAACTCAACCGACAAACCATTCAAATCAGTAAGCTCAATAAAGTCTATATTTTCCCTTATCATGATGCACACACCGCCGCCATCATGCTCTGCGCGGCAGAAACATGACGCGACTCTGAAACCGTCTACACGCAGCATGTCTATTTTAGATTCCGTTATCCATGTTTCCGTTAAACAAAGAACTTGTATATGCGGGTTTTCTTCAATCTCTGCTTCTATTAAAAATCGCTTGTTCCTTATACTGCGAATGTTCTGATATACTATAGGGAAGTTAGTAACGAAAATTATTTTTTTAATTTGGAGCTGTATGTATCGAGGAGGATGTTTCTCTTTGAAAGGATGGTTTGAATTCGTTTATGTACAGTGTTGATATGTTCTCTACTTCGTTTCTGCCATCTTTATTCTGAGTGAAATGATTCTTATAATCCAATAAAAATATATCCAAAATAAGCCATCTACATGAATTTGTTCTGTCTAATTGATTATTTCTAGAAAAACTTAATTTTGAGTAATGTAAGTTATCTATGTGTGAACTTGTTTCAATTAGTTTGTTTAATTTAGATTTATTAATACATTTATTTCTCCTTATTTCCCCATATATAACATTTGTATTATTTAATGCACTAATACAATGTATAAAGCAGATTGGAACTTAATTATATTATCGTCATATTACATAGTCATCTTTTGTGAACTCTTTACCCCCTGACAGGTTGCTCAATACAATTTGTTCCAAACTCGCGTTGGGCTTTATTATCGCAGTTATCTTATAGTTCTCACCCAGAATTGTCTGAAGCCTCCCACGTAGATGTCTGCCTGTCTCGTCGGCGAGCAAAAGTATGTTGTGTCTGGCCGAGTTTTCAACGATTTTCGTTCGGTTCGACTGCTGATGCGTGTTCCCATTTTGTACCCTACTGGGTGGAGTTATAAGATTATTTTCAATATCATTTGTATGATTCAGGATCGCTTTCGCTCTGGGTGGGTTCTCTGGTGCGTTAGGGAATATATCATGGATTGGCTTCACGAAGGGCTTAGGTGTCGAAGTTAACGCGGCAGTTTTGCTGAGTCGATTTTTATTGTTCTTGGCCGATGCCGATGGGGACTTGCATATTTCATTTAAGCATCGTATCTTCTGTTCATATTCTATAATAATTTTCTTAAGAGATGAATTTTCTAATAATAAATTATCTATTTCTTGTTCGGCGCTACCTAACTTATTCTCTAAACTATTAATTATCTTATTCTTCTCTTCAATGCCATATTTTGTATTTAAAGTATTTAAAGTACGCTCGGGGCAACTGCGATTTAATTTGCTTTCTTCTGAAGGAGTCATCGGAGAGCTACTCAGTATTTCTTCATCCGACAATGATTGAAAGGAGTTTTCAGTGCTTACATTTATAGCTAATTTTTTCCTCGTAGTCACGTTGTCATTATCGTCTATTGTATTGTATTTTTTTCGCTCTGTTTTGTTTATATCATCTCGAATTGAGTCACTCAAGTCAGTAGTTTGAAGTTTTATACGCCGTGACGTTGAAGATGATGGAGTACGCGTTTTACATCCATCTTTATACAAGTAGGACAACGCCACTTGTCTTTTGTTTTGAATGTCATTAATCTGAACTAAGGTTTTTTAAACAAGAAACATCATAGTGTTTTGTGCAAATAGAGCATTTAAGGTACTCTCTATTTGAAATTAGTCTTTTACAAACAGCACAATTTTGCTTAAAGTTAGTTTTAGGTGCCATTTTCATAGGTTTTTGTTGACTATAAGTATTTCGTGCCTGGTAATGTACAGGTGTTGCCCTCTAGTGTCGAGTAGTGGTATCCTAAAATATGAAATGTGATGATCTACGTGTTTCTTTTTGGCGGCGTGGTTCTATAGATCTTCACTAGGTGGCGCGCACCGACATTTATTCACACAGGGTTCAAAGGTCAATTTATCGGTAATTTAGCAAAATGTTCGTTATAAATCTCAAATACAAAATTAAACACTAAGACACCGAAGTTATAGTACAAAAAATTAAACTATTCCACTTATAAGTCACTTTTAATTAGGTTAATATGGCACTTATGCATTTTTATTTTGAAATGAGTGACCAAAAACCGTCGTACAATTAAACACAGTCACTTTTAATATTTCTTCACTTATTGCTGTCAAAAACATTTCACAAACACTTCCACTGTATTTTTATATATATGTATTTGATTTGTTCATGTTTTTATACTGAAATGCGTGATTTACTTAATTTAAAGAAAATTTAAACACGGAGCTAATGTTATGCCTCGTCGCGCCCTCTGACGCCATGGACAGGCCGTGTTGCTTACCACCTGACCAGGCCCGCGACTCGTACGTCCTGTCACTGGGTGTCATAAATAAAAACAGTACAGAGTACCTACTAAAGAAACCAACCTCAAAAGTAATTTACCCCCTAGTTTGCCACCCTTAGAGATGGAATATTTTCTTCAAATTTAAAAGGGACCCCATATGAGGTACCCTCTTTCCAACAAAAAAAAAAAAGTCATCAAAATCGGTTCACAAATTGTTCACAAGTTATGGAGTAACACAGATACAAAAAAAACAGTCGAGTTGAGAACCTCCTCCTTTTTTTAAGTCGGTTAAAAAAGAATAATACTTAGAATGGTGAAGTAAAATGAAATAAATAAATAAAACATGGGGGTTTTGAAGTTCCCAGCTATGGAGATAATGTTGATTTAAATAGCCATCTCTTTTAAGGGTTGATTCATCGCTCCATAGAATTTTGCTGTTGGGCCTTCCTATATTTTACCTAGCATTTGTCGGCAAAAACGTAATCTTAATGCGTAATCTCTCGGTTGGAGAGTTTGCACGCGTGTAACGTGGTAGGTATGGAATTTATTTTTCTTTAAAATATCATGCACAGCCGATTTTCCTATTCCCGTGCGTCGTGCTATTACTCTCGTCGAGGTGGAAGGATGTTGCTCAATTTTCTCAAGCACTATCTCTTCGTTGTCACCACGAGGTATTCTTCCAGTGCTAGTACCACCAACACCACTACCGGGCATTCTTCCTTCTGAGTAACATGCAAGGACAGATGGATGGATGTTTAAAATTCTGACCCCCTGTGAAATATTTTGTTTTTTGACCCCTAATGAAAAACGTTTGCTCACTCTTGTTCTACAACAAAGTAATTGATATTTGCATTGGGATAATATCGTCGTTTTTGTAACCGCTAGGGGCGCTGTAAAATTTGTCATACGTCAATGTCGGTGTTGTGGCGCGGTATTTTTATTCGGACGCTAGCCTCGCTAGCGTCTATCGGCACAGTAAACTCATGGTAGAAGAACAGAAATACGCACAGCGTTACGTATTTTGCGTGCACGTTTTGGCCGTGCTCTGAATCACGTGCTAAATACAATGTTGTTCACATTTAGATGTTTGCCGTTCATTGATGTTTTTAAAACTCATGTTATTAAAAGTTAAAGTATTTGCTACTATGTTACAAATAGTATTTACCTTTACTTGTACACAGAAAATATGACCTATGTTTTTAACTATTCTTATTGTATTTGATGATCCTAATGGCAGTTTTCCACCGGCGAGGCGAGGCGAGACGAGGATTGAAATTTGTATGACAAAATTTCAGTTCTCTCCGAGTCCATCTTCGGTGATCCCATTTGGTCTGGATTGACGAGGATGGAGGAAAAAAAGGTTTTGAGTTCGATTCACGGTAGACTCAATTTGGGAAAACTTTTCTAAACTGGTTCTGGTATTGAAGTACTGGGTAATTTTCAAATTAGTTTTCTCTACCTAATTTAAATGACACTTTCTATTACTTGATACTTGGTGCAACGGGCTGGTATCCGCGACAATTTCTATTATTTAAATATTGTAGAATATTATCATGGTATTATTCAATATTTCACTTTTATTTACTCGAATAACGTAATAAAAATTACCACCGAAATTAGGTAGAGACAACAAACCTGAAAATTAGACTACCCATAGCACAGGGAATTCTCTAGTTTGAGACCGAGTAATAGGTGTGGTTGCCTACAGCATGAAGAGAACATTTTCAAACAAGAAACTCAACTAACGCCAAGAACATTCTGTACATAGTTCATGCAATGAACGATTTTCCGGTTTTTTGCTCAAGGGATATTCAATGCCAAGGAACGAATCAGGTAGCCGGTAGGTGGCAATTGATGGGTTCTTAATAGTTCATACAACCTCAAATGGCTTTGGTTGATTCCGCATAACAGTGAAAGTGTCGAATCAATCACTTTGAAAAAAACATACTTATAGTAAAATTGAGGATATTCACTGATTACTATATGGTGTGAAAACACGATTATTACAAATTTTCACGATAGAACATTGACTTACAAATAAATGGACGACGGGTCTAATACAAAAACCACGAAAAAAATGTCCCAAGTCAACCTATTCGAAATTTAAATTGTAATGTCATCGCAGTATCGCGCTGTCCGTAGAACAAATGAAGACTAAAGCGGAGTTTGGCGCTCTGTATTCGATTTTAGCGCCTTACAAGTGCGGACACTTTTTAGCGCGGACCCGACGTCCATATAATTGTAAGTCAATGCGATAGAAAAACAAAATCAATTTATCTCGAAACTTTACGAGAAAACGGCTGTATTGAATACACTTTACATATAGCAATGATTTTTTTTCTTTCATCTGAACTAAATAGAACGAAATGTATATAGTATACGACTTAGAATAATAACGCAGTATACGATATACATTTAACAATGGCTTTAATTTCGATTGTAAAAAAATAAATTCTGAAATAAAGCCAGTGTCCGCGTCTTCAGACCCAAGCAAAATGAACCGTAATGGTACGGGAAAAATTTAAATTCGAGCTGAGGTAGACTCGATCGACTCTATATATAGGTAGGTACCACATTATATTTCGTTTCTGACAAATTCTTATTGAATACTAACCCCATAATAAGTATGATCGATCAGTAGTAAGATGTAGAATAAGAGCATATTATAAATAGTAAACAAACTACTTACAGTATGCTCTTATTCCCTGTTAAGAGTCGAACAAACTACCTTATTCTCCCAAGATGCCATCCGCATATTTACAAAATGATCGTCTTATCTTATAATTAGTATATTATGTATGGAAAGACACATATGCACAATCGATCGACTGTGATACATGTGTGAGAGGGCGAGGTCGTCGCACTAGAAGTCCCGGCGCCGAGCGCTATTGGCCGAGCGAAGTCACGCCACTTCCCGCTATTTGTGTTTAAATTTGGAATAAAGCATTCTATGCATACATTGCTGATTGTGAGTCAATGCTCGTTTGTGTTGGTGAAGGAGAATAGTTTATTCGTTATAAGAGAAGGACATGATACCTTTAGAGATGTGGAATAAAATGGAATACAGAAATACTCTGGAATTCGGTTACGTAAGTTTAGACAAGTGTTTACACATCTCATTCTCTATTAATACGCTTGTACATAAGAAATTGCTGAAGTCAAATATGAAAAAAAAAACATATATGGCGACAACCAGAACAGGCACTAACTATATGTATGTTTATTATCTTTTTTTTTCAATGTTTTGAGAACAGCCTTTTTTTAATTTTGGACAATATCTTCATATATCAAGTTCTTAGGTTTTCGCGATTGCAAATGAAACAATTTTTCTAGATAATATATCCTTCGTTTTTTAGCATTAAATAGAAGACAATTTTAAGTCTTTTACCAAGCATATTTCATTCTGTAATTTCGTACGCAAAACGTTTTAATAAGCACAGTGAAAAAAAATCTCAAACATATTTACTACGTTTGTGTATTCATTGAAATATTGATATAAATATCAAGACTTGCACTATAAAAAACTTAAGAAACAGAAGTTCTAGACATTAAACGGAAACTTTTTATAAAATAATAACGTATAAACGTGTCATTTGTAAATAACATCCGTCATTAACTCTGGCGATATTTTCCTTAACTGTAATTGGTTGATTTGCGAAAAAGATTTACGATCACTGTTTCTTTCTTTACGTTTTTTCAAATCCTAAAAAAAAAGAAATAATAAATTGCGTATATTTGTTTTATCAAATAAACCAACCACTTTACAGGTCCCATGGTCACAAGCAAACAAACGAGATCAGATAAATAGATCTGGAAAAAAATTGTTTCATGTCCAACATCTTTATATATTATTCGCAATGCTGTCGGACACAAATAAACCAAGTTCAAATGTCACGTGCGCTAATTTCTATTCTAACGCTGGAAGCGTCTTCACAAACAAGCTCAAGGTAAGGTGAATAGAGCCTTAGAAACTACTAATGTTGAGGAAAAATCTTGTTTTCGTACCTAAGTCTAGCCCTTGATTAGAAGGGCTCACTTAAACAGTCTACCAACGTACCAACCTGCTGAGTAAAATAAAGATATATGCCAGCGATATCCTCAACAACAGCCGGAATAACTAAATAGTATGACGATTAGCTTCAATTAAAGGCCTAGACCCTCACGAAACTCGGTTGAATACATTTGCATTGATGGATGTCTGCAAAAGCGAAGGAAATTCTTCTCAGATCCTTTTAAATAAAATGACAAATATATATATTTAGATACTAGGTAACTGATGGGATGAACAATTCATGCGCCTGACGGTAAACGACACGCCTGTCTATAACAGTTGCAGTGCCACTCAGAGCTTTAAATCACAAAGATCTGAGGTACACTGCCTCTACTACCATCACCCTGAGACATAAGTTGAAAAGTTTGTGGAGCCCTTGCTCTTCTTTGTATATTAATGACGTGTGTGAATGAATAAAATAAAATAAATTACATAAAAAATAAATTGATAAAACGATTTTAAGAAAATAATTAAGTCTCACATTGACAAGCCAAAACATTAATTTTACATTGAGAAAAAAATTGATCGTGGAGGAATACATATCGGAGACACAAAATTCCCATTAACGACAGGCTCATCTGGTACGCATAGAATATATGCACGCTAGATAAAAACTCAAGCCTTCTAACATACTACGGTGATGTTGCTTTCATATCAAGTTACGGCTGATATTCAGGGACAAGGCAAGTAAAGTGATCTTAGTTTATAAAGCTTAAAAAATTGAGCCATACCAATTTGCCGACTAAAAAGTACTATAGTTACAAACCATATGTTACGAATCTTCTCATTCAACCTCTGGCATTCCATGGTTTATTGACGCGAAAATAAGCAGGCGGGAATTAGTTACGGCGTTAAGGCTTTAGAACGATTTCGAATATCTGAGTAAGGATTCTTTACCACATTGCGAGACATATGCGACAGCAGAAGACGATAATCATGTGATAATAGAGTGTTCAAACAGCAGATTCTGGACTTAACATTATGTGCGATAGGCAACAAAGCAAATGTATTTTTCTTTTTGAAAATAGTACGACGGTGATGTGTGCCTAAGCATGATGTAAGTGATAATTGGCTGATGTCTATTCATATGAGTTATGTAACTTACACTTAACAAGATGGTAGAGAATTTTCCTTAACATAGCAAAGTATAATTGGCCGTCGCATTCAACGTGTTAAGCCTCATGTGACTGTAAATGCACCTACACGTATGCACATCAAAGAATATTTGTGCTACATTCGCATACGACACAAACAGCACGCTGTCCAACATGGAACTAAATTAAGCCGGTCAGAAACAGCTTTATGACCATGTGATAAGAGTGAAAAAGATGTTTCTGTTTCGGTTAACACTTCGAGCAGAAGAGAAAAGCACAACGCCTTTTTCGTTATAGCTTTTTTCGGACCGGCCTATTCCGCGTTAACAAGTGGTCACCACAGTCTCTTAGCCGACAAGTTTATGTCTGGAGGCAGACATGACATAACGTTTAAGAAAAACGATAGAACTGCCATCTGAACAATTCAAAAAAACGGAAGAGTATCTGATGAGAGCAAACTTTATTGAGGTGCATATTTTCTTATTATCTTGTATAAACAAAAAGATAAAAATTGGAGCTGAGATAGTTTGACCGTGTCACGACCTTGCGAGATCGCTCGATGCACTTGTTAATGTTTGTAGATCCAGTTGCCGATAAGAATGGCGTGTTCCTATTAACGACGTTGATAACACAAAGGTTAGATGTGGAATGTCACGCAATGTTTCATGTGTGATGATTCTGTTCTCAGTTACTGATAAACCAGGTCTCACCTATCTACTCCGGGCTAGAGCACATTTTGTATCCGTGCATGAGTTCGGTGATGACGACAATTTCCGAAAGTTCTGTGAATAGGTTTTCAGATACATGCTGCTCGTTAATGCGAAGAAGGCTTCAGTATCTCTAATGAGTTTGTTAGTTGCTAGCGGCCGGTACTAAAACAGTGTACTCTGAAAACTCAATAAAATCACCATTTGTAATAAATCGTGGAGATCCAATTTAATGAGCCAAAACGGGATATTTCTATTGTAAGTAGTAGGAGCACTTAGGTAGTCTGCAGATTGTCTTGGTTGCAGCATCAGATCAAAGTTACCATATTATCGGATTTCCATACTACACCAATCAAGTGGATCGGAAATGGAAGTAAAACTAATATTTGCCTTTTCTTGGTAGCAGCAGAGCTCCTTGTGAAACAGTACGTCCTGGGAAGTACTGCTACCTTACCTATTACTGCCACCAAGCAGCAATGCTCACATTACTGTACAGGTACATGGGACTCGTCAACTTATGTCTCAGAGTAACGGGCGCAGTGGCAGAGCCCTAAGATCTTTGCGATTTAAAGTTCTGAGTGGCACTGCAACTGTTATGGACAGGCGTGTCGCTTACCAACAGACGCACAACTTGTTTGTCCCGTTACTTGGTATCACAAAAATGTAAAAAAATGTTAAGACTTAGATCCCTATATTAACTGGGAAAAGATCTGATGATCTTTAAACAGCTGAACTGATGTTCATCAAACATATTGAAGAACTATACCGATAAAATTAGTTCTCAAATATAATACAAAAAACCCTTACGATGCCACAGACAAACACACACATAGATACACAGACAACGGCTTGAAACTTTACAACTCCACTTTTTTCTCGTGGTTTGTATATAAAATTTTAATTCTTTTTGTAACCACTATGTGCGCTGTGCCACACAAAATTGTGTAAACCTTAATTTAAATAAAAGAAATGTCGATTATCGTGTCTTAATATGTACTGAACGATATAAATTTGCAAATTTTAATATTATGAAGTCTGGTGAATGCCGGTAGTGAATGTACATGTGATAAAGTGGAACCTGATAAACAGCATGTATTGCTGAGGTTCCTTCCTTTTCATTAGGACTACATTCTAAGCTACATTTCCGATACCGTACTTGAGCTTTTATTTGTAAATGGGCTTATGAATAATTGTCTCACAATTATAATTATATTACAAAGAAAATACTATTGCGAGTATGATGATCGAATTTACAAAGGCACTTCAATATTGCAAATCAAGAATATTGTTTCAAAATGGTGTTAATTCAACTATTATCAATTATCAAGCATAATAAAAAGTATTTTTCATTTAGTGCAACAAACGATAAGAAAGTGTAGGCACTAATTCAATGTAGTAGACGTTCAGAAAAAAGATTTTAACGTTTTCTTTTAGATCGAGTTTATTTCATTTTTTCTTACAGAAGTTTACTAACTTTCTTGCTCAACTTAATGATTATGATGTAAATATATTTTAAAACATAATGAAATTGGTGGTGTTATACATACATATATGCTTATATACTTCACGCCCATGTCCCATCGGCGTAGGTACACAAGCCTTCCATTTGCTACAATCCTGACTCACATCTTTCAGCTCATAAAAATGATTTTTTTAAAGCAAATAGATTTGCTCTTGGGTACTATCTAGTCGTAGAGCAAAGATAGGGTCTTCGATGGAACGAATGCGCCCAGAAGATGCCTACGCTGTCGCACTTTAAAGATACTCGGGTTATAAGCCCTCGGAAGCACAATCGTAGGCAGAGATATAAATTTCTGGTTTCAGCGCATAATAAAAGATGAAAAAAAGCGCTTCAGCGCTTAGTATGAATCTTAACTTTTTTTTAAACACTAAGTGACGGGACGGACAAGTCGGGAGCTTGGTGGCAAGCGACACGCCTGTTCATAACAGTTAAAGTTGCAGTGCCACTCAAGTACTTTAAACCGCAAATATTGGAGGGGTAATGCCACTGCGCCCAGCACCCTGAGATATAAGTTGACAAGTCCCATGTCCCTGTAATTTCACCAGCACCCTTACCCAATGTTCACATTATTACTTAGCGACGGAAATAAGTGGCAGTACTTCCTTGGACGAACTCTTCCACAAGGTGTTCTACTGCTACTAAACTCATAGGATTCTCGCCTAAACTTATTCAAACACCGTACATAGGTACCATACGCCCTACACCTTAAAAACTTAATTCATCTTCAAACTCCATATAGCCGATAGCCAATTAAGTCTTAGAAGTTTTCAATTTAATTGACACTACAACTTAAAAATATTAACATAATTTGCTCTTATATCACAATCATTATGCACTTTGTTGCTCTGCAGATGAGTGGAAGCATACAGGTTTTCCAAAACCTATCTCGGCACCTGTCTAATACAAACCAGGATGCTTGATTTTGTTGTAAGTTCTGCTACTTGTAAGCCTGTTTGTGACGAAAAAAAAATCTTATGAAGAAAATATCGACCAACTAGAGATATATAGAGATGTTATCACACGGTCGACCTATCTCCGCTCCAATTGTAATCTCAAAAAAATAAATACATCAATCAACTTTGTGCTTATCTGATTACAGATCTTCGCTTTGTTGAATGGTTCAGGTGGAAGTTCTATCGTTATCTTTACGATTAACCTAATCGCTATATTAATTGTTTAAGCTATAAAAATCTTATATCATTACGCCATATGGTGGAAAATAGTTTTTACAAAAGGTTTTTTATAGGAACTGAAACGGATATCCATTTTCTATTTCACTACGCAGGAAATTTCTTTGGTCACGGGACTTGTTAAAGGTTATTAGGTAGGTTTTGTTATAGGGTCAAGAGCAAGTCAAGGTGGACACTTAAGATTTAAATTGAACTCTATACCTTTTACGATAAGATTGACGTATTCTTGACTGTATTCATGACAAGAAACATAGCTTCGGGGATAGTGCAAATTCGCGTATGTATGTATCATTGGTAAAAGGCGCGTATCTGCACTAAATCAAATTGTACAGGAGAGGGATTTAAAGTTATTAGTTTGTTACTTCAATGACTTTCGTTTTGGAGCAGCATGTATTAACTTATATTGTCTTCGGACTGATAACAATAGAGTTCCGTAAATCACTCTAATTTAATTGCCACGACATTTTCGCGGTTTTGATTTGGCCTCTGAATTACCGAAATGGAAACTCATAATCCTATGCTAGTTATCCGATGGTAGAGGGGTCGGTAAAAGTTGTTCGGGCATAAAGCAATTAAGTATAAGCTAATTTTTAAAAAAGTCGTGGTGGCCTAATGATTTGACCTACCGTCTATCAAGCAAAGGACGTGGGTTCGAATCCGGACTCGCACCTCTCAGTTTCTCGAACTTTATATGAACATTTTAACCTGAAATTACTATGAGCTTTTCGGTGAACGAATTTAACACAACCTCTGGAAAACGTGTGTAATCTCCAATACGCACCCATGCTCAGCAGTATATAAATAGGTTGTTGATGATGATAAATCCTGTTCTTCAAACACTCTCGCTCTTATTATGAAAGCTTAACTCTCTCAAAAAATGAAATATCAAAAACTGGACAGCCTTGGTGAAAAGGTCGTCGACCGAAATTGCCGGCTGCCTGTAGGTGTGCAGTGGATTTCTAACGGTAGACTATTTGCCTTCTCAGACAATCGATGACTAATAAGTAGTTTATCTTGATAATTCGTTCTTTAATATAGGAGAACTAAAATAAGGAATTTACTTCACTTACGTCATTATTTATGTCACTAATACTGGTCAGTGTTTGAACAGGTACAAAAGAATTTTGGCTGATATTTCTAAATTTGAATTCATTAATCTGATTATCCCGAAGACCAGATCGATTTAAATTTTGCACGTAGTTTTGTTTGTAGTAGTAATTGAGCTCCTTGTGAAAGAGTTCGTCCAGGATAGTTACCACCTTACCTATTTCGGCCGCCACGCAGTAATGTCAGCATTACTGTGTTCCGGTTTTGAAGGGTAAGGGTGCTGGTGAAATTACAGGCACATGGGACTTGTCAACTTATGTTTAAGGACGACCGGCGCAGTGGCAGTGTCCCTCAGATCTTTGCGATTTAAAGCTCTGAGTGGCACTGCACGTGTTATGGACAGGCGTGTAGCTTACGATTTGTTCGTCCCGCCACTTGATATCAATAAAAAAAGAAATATACTTCACAAGTTCTATGACTTAGAATTTGTATTAGAATAATATGTTCATTGATTGTCATGGTACTTACCATGATATTCAGCCATTTTTAACCGGCTTCAAAAAAGGAGGAGGTTCTCAATTCGACTGTGTTTTTTTTTTCTTTTTGTATGTATATTACGCGATAACTCGATTTGTGCACCGATTTTCATGATTTTTTTTTTGTTGGAAAAAGAGTATCTCCATAGTGGTCTCATTTAATTTTGAAGAAAATCATCCAACTCTAAGGGTGGCTGTTCACGCCTGACGATTCATTTTTATAAATAGCGCCTAAATTTTATTACAAGAAGCAATTGTTTTAATGGATGGATTTTGCTATTCTCTAATTCAAAGTGTTTTTGTCTCTCAATATACTTTGTATAGTGAGAAGTTATTTTTATTATCTCCTGTGTCAAGTTCCGCATAGTGGCGAACTAGGGGATGAATCGGGGTTTGCGCACTTTCCGGTAACCGATGTCAAAAAAACTTGGCAAATAGATGTATTTCCACGTACTTTTGAGGTCAGTTTTTTTATTCATATAATAACAAATTATATTCTTACATTAATTATTGTAAACTAATAAGAGTATGCGTCGAATTTGAGGTTTTCGTGTTTGCTATTACACAAAAATAGCATCAAAATATTTATCTTTGCTGCCAAGCAGTAATGCGAGTATTAGTGTGGTCCGGTGTTGAATAGTGAAATTACACGAACGTGAGACTTGTCAACTTACGTCTCAGGTTGACGGGCAGGGTGGCAGTGCCCCTTAGATCTTTGTGATTTAAAGCTATGAGTGGCACTGCAACTGCTATGGATAAGCGTGTCGCTTACCCCCAGGCGCTCGACTTGTTCGTTCGGTCACTAGGTATCATAATAATCTCAATTCACAGTACTAAAAAACTTTAAAACTTAAAAGTTCGTGAAGTTACATTTATTTGCCAAGTTTCATTGGAATCGGTTACGGAAAGTGCGCGAAAACGGATCCACCCCCTAGTTTACCACCCTTAAAGGTGGAATATTTTCTTCAAATTTAAATGGGACCACTGCTGAGGTACCCTTTCCAATAAAAAAAAAAAGAATTGTTCAGATCGGTTCACAAAACATACAAACGAATTGAGAACTCCTCCTTTTTTAAAATCGGTTAAAAAATGTAATAAGAAAGGTTGATTGTTGTTGGTTGATAGTTGATAGTACTAATATGATACACATATGAAGTACTATTGCGTGTTGTTGAGGAGAAAGATGTGTGTCACGATTGTGGCAAGTGTTGTCTCTGCCTACCCCGAGGAGAAAAGGACGTGAAGTATATAAATAAATCAAAAACACACACACTCATAGCCCCGCACTAGGGAAACCCTGTATCATGGGTGACATGGATTCACATAGACAACCACAAATTACAACCACACTCACAAGAGAAATAAATGTAGGTCCTACAAATATTTCTTCCGGCCCGGGAATCGAACCCGAGACCTCTGCGTGGCAGACCAACATTATATAACCGCTCGACCAAGAAGGCAGTTTGTATGTAACGTATGCATATAAATGTAATGTAATCAATTGAAAATCAATTGGTTTGCAAAATTGCTTTACCTAAGTTTTCTCTTTTAATTAGTGTTATAACAAAGTGTGATAACCACTCATGCGGCAGCTACTACCGTAGTGTGATAAAGATTCACGGATGACCAACCCACCACGGTATAGCGATGCCGTTATTTTGAATCGCGGTATACATCTGAATTGCATTACCCGGAAAAAATAATTTTAATTGTTATTTTTACTCAGGTGTTTGTGTGTGTGTGTGTGTGTGTTTGTTATTTTTTAGTGCGCTGTTCGCCATTTAATAATAGCAATAATCTTTTTTTTATCATAATGGCACTGGTCCTATAAGAAGTCAATATAAAAGCTAACTTACTTATTAGGACATTGTCAGAGAGCAAAACCTTTACAAAGATTACTCTACTTAAATTAGTTACAGTGTGCCGTCCCCAACTTGGAATTGTTCTATACATAGATGAAATAGGTATATCGAATGATAATATGGAAATAATTATTAAAAAAGAAAAGATAAGAAAATCAAAACGGTACTTATTCGTAAGTACGATAGTGTGGGCGTGCATATATTTACGTGCATGGTGTCTGTTTCTTTTATTTTTTATCCTTAGACTATGGAAACTGAAGGACATGTTATGTTGACATATATAAATCAGACGTTATATCTATATGATGCATTTCGATATTGAAAACATAAACATGTTATTGTCTTTGTTTGACTCTTGCGTGCCGTCTTAAGCCAAAAGAGATAGCATTACATTGGTTTGTGTCAAACACGGGAATTGAAAATACGTAACGTCATCTTAAATGCCAACCGTGTCCATTTCGCAGTACATGATACGGTTGTCAAAGGGAAGTACATCAAATGTCAAAACAAATGTTTTTCCAAGTGTTTATGTATTGTAATAAAATGGACAAAAATATTGACAGTGAGAACAATTAAGTATTAATAAAAATTCATCGCTGCAGCATTACGGGATGTGGCATTTGAAAAAGCGAAGATCGACCGAATGTAACATTGTACAGGCATGTATTATTTTTCTGTCTATAAATCACACAAAAGCCCAAATATCTCATGTAATTAGACATATTTAAGTAGTTTATTCATAAATCTTGCCAAATTTTGCTTTGGTTTCTTCAGATAGTCTGTTTGTTTGTATATTTTGATGATTGTTGTTAACGATTATTTTAAGATAGTGTTGTTCTTGGAAGCGTACATATTACCGATATTCTGTTTTTAAAATAATTCACTACGAGGTTTTATTATTTTATTATTATTATTTTTACTATTTCAAGTTTACCTACAAATCAAAAAAGAATGGTTGGAAATCATACAGCCGTATAATAGTGCCGAACATAAACATTGAATCAAAGACCATCTTCATTTATTTTATACGCTTCATTTTGAAGAGTCAAATTTTAACATAACTTTGAATGTAACTACAATACATGATAATGCAATTCCGTCATTAGGTTTTTTGGTAAATAATTTTATATTTAATTTAGATTAAACAAGACTCATTTACTAGGCATTCTCAGTTCCTGAAAACAAAATTATCCACTCGTGTCCGATTTCTTCCCACTGACAACTCTAACTACTAAAAATTCTTATTTTATAAAGCCAGCAATACAAAGACCATGTTGGTCTAACGTTGCCGGGTGAAGGCCAATACCAACGTATAGACAGCCTATTTGCCTTGCCTTGCCTTGCCATCGTTCGATGTCACTCGCCTAGCTGATCGAGTGAAGGCGAGTGCTAACGTGAACGTGAACGTCTATAGAGTTCGTTTGACGTGGCTTGTCATAACTCGCAGTCGCTCGTGACTACTTGTGTCACTACGGAGAAGTGTCGATTTTTCTGCACAAATCCAATGGCTACTATTGGCACTCGGCCAATAGTAGGCAATTGACATTGTATGTATAATCAGACATTTGCATGTTATTTAATATATGCGAAACATGTTTATACTAACACTGTCTCTTGTTACATCTCCTGTTATACCATATTTTATTGATAATATTACTACTTTCATTTATTTCCAAAATTAAATGGAACTATTAAAGATTCACTTAAATTAGTCACTGATATTAATTCTATACCAATGCAAAAATACAAAAAAGCTTACACTATTTGGAATCTGTTTAAAAATTTATCTATGAAAATATGGAAATATATAGGATTTATATTTCAAAGTTTTCTCTTTTTTATGTACTCTCAAATTACAAAATATTAATTTTCTCTGTGCAAATTCTATTTTCGTAATATTTGAGTATTTGTAAACGCAAAACAATAAATTCAAAATTTCATGTGACATTCCCGGATATTCCCATATAACCTAAAATATTCCCAAATGGAATATTGATGTACTTTAATTAAATGTTAAATAAAAATAACTATGTACGGTAGTTTTGTAAAAATAATATCCTCTTTTATTAAGGCCCCATCGAAATAATTGTCATTTTACTCCGTCTTCAACAAAGACAGACTTTGCACGTCAAGTTTAATTGAAATCGGTCAATCCAAAGTGGATAAAATTTAATAACCCGGATTTCCCCTAAAGTTGGGTAGAAAGTTAGTATAAATAGCAACCATTAGAGGCAGAATATTTCCTTCAAATTTAAATGGAACCGCTACAAAGGTATCTATTTTCCAATAAAAAAAAATGATCGGTTTACAAACGTCGCAGTAACCGCGTAACATACCCACACCAAGAAAAAAAACATTCGAATTGTGAAACTTATCCTTATTTGAAGACGATTAAAAATTGTACAGTACTGCTCTTGTAATGGTACTATCGAATAAAAACAAATACACAAAATAGGACAAAAATGTGACTGATGTCCTTTATTACTTCTGTTTATAAAACAAAGGTCTTTATTTAATAATTACTATGAGCACGTTACCCTCTTTTTACACACGTGTAATACACAAAAGATGAGCAATGTGTGTGAAGGAGACAAAAATATAAACAAAAGTGACGTCATTATTATATCAATATTATTGTTATTTCGTTTATACACGAGAAATATATATTTACGGAAATGGATGTACGTGTGTACAAATACGATGCACAAATGTTTTATTTATTTTATGTACAAAGTTCCCTTTTGATATGCACGTGTACAGTGACAAAGTGTCAGCATTGTATTTGTCTTTGTGTAGTATTTTGTTTGTTACATGTGTATATATTTTATGTTTGTAACAATGTAACAATACATCAATGAAATGACTAGTACTTGCTTTGTTTAAACCTAGCATCCATACATTTATGAATTGCACGACCTCGGTGGTGCAATTCATAAATGTGCAACTGTGTGCACTGCGGGAGCTGGATGAGGAGGTCCTCGGTTCAATTCCCGATAGGACCAAATTGGGAAATGAGCGTTTCGAAATTGGTGGTGCTCTGGATGTTTGTGTATAGTGCCCTGGCTGAATTTCGTTGCTTTGGTGCTTATAGCACAAGGACTTCTCTCGTTTGAGACCAGGTAGACGTAGACTGGGGTTACACCCTTATGCTATTCCAAGGATTCGCACGAAGCGTTTCGCTTCCACATTTATATGGCGAACGGCTATGGGGTGGAATTCCCTGCCTGCATGCAGACTTGTTCCCTGACCGTTATAACTTGGACCTTTTCAAGGCGAGAGTGAATAGGCATTACATTTAGGTGTGCATGCGCCAGCCAGAGTCGACTTCATCGTCACTTTCCCTTAGGTGAGATGAAGGTCAAATGCGCACTTATTTTTTCATAAAAAAAGATAATTTGATGTGGTTATCTGGCACATTTTTATCAGGCATATTTTTTTTATTAGCTCTAACCGTTATTTCATACAAATTCCCTCCAACAATTTAATTTACAATTCTAGCTAACCAACCACGAGCATGCACTCAAATCTAGGCAGACCGGTACATCAGAAAAACACGTTACGGGTTTACTTTATTCTATACAAAAACTTATGTACAGAGATTATAATCACGTTGTCGCAACGTGCCATTCCATTTGTATTGAGATTGAATCACATTGAATCACTCATCATTGGTATAGGGGTGAACTTTGTATTCACAAGTGCTAGCACAAAATAAGAATGAAGTAAATATTTCTGCTGTCTTTGTTTCAGTATAGTCACCTTTCGGTGGAGTTTATATACTTGTTGCAATTTGTTTGCAGATTAGGGTGTCACTCAAAGTCAAAGTCAAAGATTATTTATTCCATAGGTAAAATAAATTTACACTTGAAAACGTCACAGTTAAGCTACTGCTAATTGCAATTGCTGCACTACACTAATTGACGCGGAATAATCTTCAGCTGGTCAGAAAAGGCTTTATATCCGTGCAATTAGAGCAAAAAAAACTGGGTGTCGCTTGTGTTGAGTCGCGTTTTTTGGTGTAAATACTTCGTTTTCGCTCTTATGGATCGTGGTCCATAAGAGCGAAAAAGAAGGGGTCTTATGGATTATGGTCGTGAAGCATTTTTTAAATGGGTCAAGTCGAGTCCGCCACAGGGTGCCACCCTTAAACGTATTTGAATTTATTATCTTAACATTTCCTAAGTGATAGTGGTAGTAGGTAGAGTAATACTGTACATAGTAACATATGAAAATTTAAAAAAGCGACTTGTTATACTCGTTTCAATCTTGCAGTAATTGTATGTGTTTTGAAACTTTTAAACGTTGTTGTAATAAGATCCAATTTTACCAGAATAAAATTTTAAACTGAAACATTGTAAAATACTGTCGATTTTATCACATTTATAACATATTTAAATTAATTTTGGAAATAAAGCTTTCACCCCTTTGAAATGAGATCCAATTTTTAACCGACTTCAAAAAGAAGGTTCTCAATTTGACTGTATTTTTTTAAAAGTATGTTACGCGATTTCTCCGGCATTTGTGAATCGATTTTGATGATTCTTTTTTGTTGGAAAGAGAGTACCTCAGTATTGGTCCCATTTAAATTTCAAGAAAATATTTTACCTCTAAGGTTGGCGAACTAGAGGATGAACCCGGTTTCGCGCACTTTACGTTAACCGATTCCAATAAAAAGCCGATAAGCTAACTTATGAGGTGGGTTTTTTATTTGAAAAGTTACAATTATATATAATTATACTTTAAACTTGAACGTAAAATACTGTCGATTTTAACATAGCATATTTAAAATAATTTATTGTATTCAGTAGCATCTGGTACACAGTACATGAGCCTAAAAAAGCGCTGTATTTTTAAAGTTGGTTAAAAAAGAACGACCTTAGTTTCCACTCATACTCTACTATTAACGATAAACAGATGCACGGGAGAGCAGGTTGAACGAGGTACGCGACCCCCACTATTAAGTATTATTACCTATAATAAGACAAGTATTGTAACTAGAAGTGGGCCGAATATTCGTTTTATGTTCGGTATTCGGTGTGTTCGGCACAATAACCGAACATTCGTATTCGGCAGATTATTCGGTAAAAATGCCGAACTTTCTGCCGAACATACTTTTTGCGGAAAATTAAATCGTTTAGGTACATACCTACCTGACTGATTAGTTAATATCGTACGTACATTTAAAAAATGATAATGAATGCTTCTAATTCTAAGAAATGATTGCTTTGGATAATCAACCGATCTCAAATGTAGAAAATGTTATAGGTTTCAATAGACTGATGAACCTCATTAAACCAAAATATCAAATACCGAGCCGAAAATTTTTTTGGAGAAACATGTATACAACTTTATAAAAAATTAACCCCTAATTTTTTTTCTCTTAATGCATAGTTTTTTAGTAATTAAATAAACCATAATTAACCAACAAAGAAACCCTGTTCTATAATAAATTATAATGAAATGTGCTTTCACACTTAAAATCAGGTTAGTTAGTTAGGTCCTCTAAGAAATATTTGCTTAGTGTTTGATGTGTTTCTGTCAGTGAAATTGTTTATTGTTGTCGCCACAACAAAATATAACATTTCATATAGTTAAAACCGACTAAGAAAAAAAAGAAACAGGAAAAATAATAATATCGTCAGCTAAATTTGACAACCTCGTAACTCCGTTTTTGAACGAAAACCTCACACGGTTACTAGCTTTTCGAATTTAGCCGACAATATAATGTTATTTTTAAAATGTATGTACAATAATAAACGGAAACAACTTCATTACCGGCTTAGTCAGGAGTCATTATTTTGATAATTGAGAGTCATGATCGAACTAGTTAATGCGGAAAGCAGACGGCTTATTAAATTGTTTTTGTAATAATTAGAAAACAACTCTTAATAACATTAGCCTAGATTATCCCGTTGTAAAGCACATTACATAAATAATAAACCGAATTCAGGTACATTAAGTTTGACGTGAAGTGTAACATAAAAATTCTCCTATTATGTCATATAAATAATAATTATGATAAAATTAAATAGAATTCGTTTAATAATTTGGAGTATTTTCGATTCAAATGAATATTCTACTTTTACAAATGGATCTATTTCATTAAAATGATTATTACTTATATCTCCTGACTGATCTTGTGACTAACGAGTTCATGACATAGTTAGTGGAGTGAAATGACGAAATGGCATATGAAACAGAGAAGTGTGTCTAGTACGCCGCGCAGGTACGCGTAGGTCTCTTTGACGTAGGTACATACTAAGTCCGGGCAGTCCAATCGTTCATGGAGCACATCGAACAAAAGACCCATGTCGAACAACTCGCGACCCCAACGAGATAACAAAATAAATTGTAAGCTCCACAGATATCGATATAAAAGGAGACTGATTATTATTTTGTTGGCTTTACGTTTGGTTATTGAGTTTTGATGTTGTGCCTGTTTTTTTTTGTATCATAATAACATAGTAACAATATCATTAATTGTTTATTCCTACGTTATCGTCAATGAATTGATTCTTTCGTCGTTAAAGATTATATCGATCATATATATTTAATCGATTTTTTTCTCTCTCGATTTTCTATCATTACGTCTCTAGAAATTTCAAATCCCATCCCAAACGTCATTGAAATGTCACTGTAACCGTACCAAATTGTAAAATCTATATTTTAAAGACACAGAACTATATATCTGTGTAATTTGTGACCGTACTTATGCTACATGAAAAACTGTACAGATCGGCCTTTGTCACTCAATCTATCTATGCGCTGTGTGATGAAATCAAGACATGTTGCTGCTGCTTTCACCTAGTCATTTCAATTCTATTTTTAAAGTTGATTCATGTAGTTTTCATTCAATGTGATCATCATACCTATTAAATATACCTTTAACGCAATTAACTCTGCTGTATGCAGGCAGATTTGCGAGTATTGCTGTCACCCGACAAATATCTATAACCTATATTACCTGAATATAGGTACTGAATTGTTCTCCTTATAACTACTTTGTTAATAACTAAATACATTAAAACCTATACCTTACTTTGGAAGAATAAAAACGACAGATGAACCACAACCAGTTTTGAGAAGTTAAAGCTAGTAATATTGCCTAGGTACTCATAGTCTTGACAAATTTTAAAATATGAATTTTATTTTTTACGGTACTTAAAGTCTGACTTACAGGAAATAAAAACGAGATAGACAAAGACTAGACATAGACAGAATAAAAATGAAATACGACTGAAGACTTGATAATAAAAGGTACAAATGGTAAAATAAATAATACTTACCTCATATTTTTAACTACCTAATACTGGTTTTCATGATGTTGCCATCTCTAAGGTCCTGTGTTCGGTCCCCAGCTGGGTCAATATTTTTAGAAAATTAGCATTTCTGTTGTCTTGTTGTTTCATTGTCTTGGTGCTGCTTGGGTGTTTGTGGTACTATGTTTAAAATTTCCATAACACAAGTGCTTTATTTATTTACTTTCGCATCAGAGTAACATTATGTCATGTTGTCTAAAATTTTTACATTTATTCCTATTTAAATAGCAAACCTTATACATGTGTTGTGAACCTTCTTTGACATGCGGGTATTATCACAATGTTTTCCTTCCCCGAAAAGCTCTTGGTAAATTACAAATTAGATTTCGCACATAAATTAATTAGCAATCCCATTAATGAAATGACATAATTCGATAAATAAAATTTATTGGGGAATCTTACAAAAAATAAGCTACGAAACAAAAGTAACATATCAAATACAATTCAGAAATGTTTTTGAAGACTGATTTTTTGAAGCCCATTAGCACATATGATTGATTGCTACGTAAATTCTTAATAAACTCGTAAATTTCAATACAAAAAGCGCCCTGCTTAAGGGTGATTTTTTAAAGACAAGATTTAGTATTTTGATTTAAAAAAGCCATGACGCTATCACGACGAATCTACTCTTAAGAAACTTATCAACAAGTTTTAGTAAAGACACTTGATATTAGGTCGAATGTTTAATTAATAAAGTCCTTCGGCATAAATTAAGCACTAGTGTACATATCTATTAGATGCAGTGAACAGGACACTGGGTTTTACACTTTAGACCGGTTTTGGCTTATAAGGCCAAATTAATTCATTATCCTGCATAGCAGTCCGCCGCGTAATGCAGGACTATGAATGTAGTGGCAGCGTGCAAGCCGTCCTCCAATCCTGCAATGCGTCCTGTAAGACTCCATATGTGGGCCATACGCAGGATAGTGCCGAGTTGCCCAGGCGAGGTGCCCGTTGCGAGGTGACTCGTCGATTCGAGTCACTGAGTTGGTCAACTTCAGTCGGTTCGAATTCATAAGAATATACGCCGCATCGCTCTCGCAACTCGTGACTGCTCTGTCAGATACTGAGTAGGCTTGTATACTTCATGAACTATGAACTATTACGAATATATTCCCTACACTGACCGACATGAACTAGTTCGTCTTGCATGGTTTTAACAGTTCATTGTTCTTTTTAGTTCAGTACGAACTAGGAACAGTCTGCGTTGATAGTTCACCTATCTTTTATACAGTAGGAACGGTGCGAGCTGGACAAAAAGCGATCTTTCACTGCTTTTTACACAAGTTCGAGTGGGATGCTAAATTGAACGTTCCCAGCTCGTTCCAAATCTCTAATACGTATCTACATTATGTATATATACAAGCTCGCAAAAAAGTTATATTTTTTAGAAGGTATCTGTATGTATAATATCAACCTATGTGTACGAGTAGAGTGATTTTTAAACACACCATTCTAACTAAAATTCTTATTTTGTAAAAAAAGGATATTTAGTTAGTTATGACAGTCTTTCAACCTATAAAATATGAAGGAAAATCAAATAGTACCGACTCCATACAAATTGCATTTTTAAATATTTAGTACAGTGCAGTATTGACCTCATAATACTAGAAGTCCGTAGTAGTTCATGTGAAATAAATTGCGAAAACTATTAAAATGCGTCTTATTTACGACAGGCTAGTCCATTGCGTAGGGACTTAGATCTATTAATAACCTGAGTATTGTAACAAAAACACTTACCCTAGACAAAGGCGCACACCGTGAACAAGCCAAGCCGGAGGGCGCTTTCTGCAAAGGTTGCGGTGGGGGGATGTTAGGTCCATCTTTCAAGCGATAAAGCGCTGTGTTGCGGGCCTAAAAACACACGTCACTATAAATTGTATGGCTATACGTCTTAATTAAAATATCTAATACGTGTTGCAGCAATGTTTTAAGATACTATCACACCTGACGCGAGGTATTAGCGACACAATCAAGGATTAACGTTCATATTACGAGTACATCGCACCCGCAATAATAAAATGGCGTCATTTGAAATGTAACATTTTCGGGAAACTGATAAAGAAGATAAAAAAAAATTCTTTGTGTAGGTAGGGGTATTGTTCCGAAATTATAATTAATCCGGAAAAAATTCTGATATTTGCAAGAAAGTCCAGACTTTTCAGTAACAAAATAAAATAGAAAAAATCTCTCTCACGCGGCAAGCGCCCGGGCAATAAATTTGTTGTGTTAGCAGCCCAGCCATATAACATACCTACGCCATTCGACTGGTGGCAAGTACGAAAAAATTGTATTTGATATGAAATGTCAGTTTCCCAAACACGTAACGATATGATGATGAGTGATATGTTTTTAACGTTATTTATAGTTAAGACATTTTTATTGTAATAGAAACTTAAGTTTTACCACTTTGGGAAAAATCACATAATTCCTACTTCTCATACAAATCGATGACTGTATTGATGCAGTTTTGCATTGATAATATTTTTTTGAGCTAATTAAATCTTACAACTAAAACTTTCGTTTTAATACAAAATAGCCCTGCTGTGTACCTACACAAAACTGCTGGAGCAAGAGAACGGAGACCTTTCCAAAACAGGAGCATTGGACATAAAGCCCCCACGCGTATCAAGCGGGTGGGCGCCGTAGAAGGTATGCTACGGCGCCCACCCGCGCCGCATAGTTGCTTACTATGACGCTCAAGAGGTATGTGAATGAACTTAACGAAGGAGGAAGGGAATCATGGACATTTAAGACGTATTTGGCAGTTGGCAGTTTTTCCATGGAAGTACTGCCACCTAACCTATCTCTGCTGCCAAGCAGTAATGTGAACGTTACTGCGTCCCGGTTTCGAAGGGCAAAGGTGCTGGTGAAACAAACAAACTGAAATAATCTTTATTTCATAGGTACAGAAATTACACTTCAAATCGTCACATTGATTAAACTCTACTGTTCATTCTTAAGGAAGATTGCTCTGAGAAGAATGAGCAAGAAACTGCAGGGGTTGCTATTTGTAAATAAGCGTTTGTACACATTTATCATTCACAATATTTATTTCAAACATCATATCGTGACTACATGAGACAGCTAAACGGGTCTAAACGGGTAAAAAAATCTAATCGCGCAGAAGCAGTATCATAAACCTTTAGTATAAAGTTTTTGTTTTAAGCCTCGAGAATGGCAAATTTTGAATATTAACCGGAATCTAATTATAGAAGCGTATACTGCCCGTCATTTTCGCTATTGTGATAAAATTTCAAAATGGCGGTTTTATTTCTCGAATTTGACAGCTAAATGTGGATATAATAGTTTTATCGCAGCGGCATGCTACGCATTCTGCAGCCGACAATTGTAAAAGGGTTGTGATGTAGTCGCGCCTACTGTGTTTTAATTGCACGCCAGTTGCACTAACATTTGACAATTGCAATGCAGTTGAGGCAACTGTTTTACAACTGCAGTAGGAACGCAGCTCGTATGATCACGCTCTTATAGTAATTTTTAATATTTCTCAATTATCACCACGAAATGTAATTTTAAATATAACATATTACGTTTCAACACAAATATTGCATTACAAAATGTAGGCCAAGTCTAAAACGCGAACTATTACCTATAATTACCTCATAACAAAAAAAGGTTCACGTAATGATAGTCATTTACTTTGCCTATTGTTGAAATAACTTTAGCAATGTACCAGAATAGGATGAAAAAAATGTTACGCAGGAAAAGATATTGGGCCATCGTTCATAACAAAGCGCATTGGTCACTGAAATGATGTATATATTATAGAGGTAAGGTAGAGTGTAAGGAACGCAGTGGGCGTGAAGAGTAATAAAGGGATTAGTGTCCAAAAACGGAGTTACGATTTATTCAAGTTTAGATGACGAAACAAATAAAGGGTTTAGTAACAGTATAGCTCCTTGTAAAATAATTCGTCCAGGGAAGTACTATTACCTTATCCCATGCCAAGAAGACAAAGTGTGTTAAATTTGAATTACCTAATGTAAAATCGAAGAAAAATTAGACATTGTTTATTAATAAATAAAGCTGTTTTTTTTTTTGGGAGTGACCTTAGATAGTAAACTTATCTTCCTTAGCCAGCAGATTACGCTCTGTTGCATAAGCAGTCCGTAGAATGCCTACGTGAGGTTACCGATGTTGCTACTGCTAGTTTACTTTAGTTACTTCCATAGTATAATGTCCTACGAGATTCTCATGTGGGGTAAAGCGGCAGATATACAAACCATATTTGTATTGCAAAAACGAGCAATTCGACTAGTATCATGACTGTAGCATCACAGTACATTTACTCAAATATATTATATGCCCGTAAAAATATACATAATTTGTATAATAAGAAAGAAGACATCTATAATATTAACTTTAGACATAAGTCCAAACTCATGGTATCACGATTTCGTTTAAGGTAAACGACTCTTTGACGGGGAACTGTATATGTTTTTACAAAAAGATTCCGGAGCATATATTAAGATTATCATTTCCTAAGTTTAAAAACTACATTAAAAATATTTTGATTGAAAACATATTATAAAATTGAAGACTACGTGTTACATAATGATGACATATGGCTCTAGATTCCACACAAATTTGATTCAAAGTGTATTCCATTTAAGTTTATTTTGAAAGAGCAATCACAAGTTTCTTGCTCGTTATTATCAGAGAACTCAACGTAGTAAACGAGCAGTGTAGCTTAAATGTCACGTTTCCAAGTGTAAATTTATTTTACCTATGGAATATGATTGTTTGACTTTGACTTAGATAAGAAGTTCGTTAGGAGAACCTAGCAAAATAGCAACAGTCTAGTCAGCGTCATTTGTTTTTCGCATGTCATAAAAATAGATTTTGCACTTACGTAAAACGTAAACGTAACAAAACAATTATGTCCATGCAACTTCTTTTCAAACGCGTATGTAATTATAATCGTGTAATTTTGTTAACTCCACCCTACATTGCGTGCTGCAAACAACGCGTGTATTACACCATTAGTACAATGCGTGTAATGTTATTGAACTCAGTGACATTTCTCACAACTTTGCACATAGTTAATTATATTTTGCTTAAACGATAAAAACATAATAAAAGGTATTGTTAGCCATAAAAGCCTTGAACCGTGACATTAGAATGCATTTTGCGTTAATTCACGTACTTATGTGTTATTGTAAGAGATCTGAATGGGCACAGTATATTTAATATTACCATAGTACTCGTATAAGAAGACCAGCGGCCTACCATAACATTTCAAAACACAATCTTATTTCAATGTAAGCTTATAGTCAGCTTATTATAAAATTACTCATATTCGTACCATGACAAACCCATCAACCAAGTAGTAGAATAGTAGAATGCTTTCCTAATATTGTCTATTCCTTACTAAAAATAGGAAAGAAATAACGCTATATGAACTGTATAATGTCATCTCTTTCTTTTTCGATGTTTCGAATCGTCTTATCGTAGTATGACGTTAAAGTACTTAATAGCATTTACATTCACAGAATTTTAACTGCGAAAAAAAGAAAAGTATGTAATAATGAAATCTATTAAAATAACGTTTTCCATTACCAAAACTACCATGGAAATTTCTATGCATATCTTATTTTTTATCTCATTTAATCAGCAATTTAATGTCAAATAATTAGACTACACCATGGACGTGCCATCGATACGGCAGTGAAGAGCAGAATAGAATATTAGCTCCATGGCTAGGCACTGACAAACCACTACTCTTCACTTTTAACAGAATACCAAACGTACAAACTCCTGCCATAGTTCACACGTTACCGATATACGATACGATTTAAAATTCGCAGACTTGGAGATCTGGATCGTTGCTGATGCAGGTTTGTTACACATCAGCGGACGTTTTATTTCAAAAAAATGCGAAAAAATGTACATCCTCACTGAATCTGTCAATTTCTTAAGTCTGTCTGGTGGTCTCAAAGTCTGCTAATTTTAAATCATCTCAGTTGTGTGTAGAGTATGACGTTGAATACAACATCCATAGCAATTTTTTAGTATCTGCTCTTCGATGGCATGTCGAAGGCGTAGTGTATTAATATTATATATACACTCCCGGACCCATAATTCGAGCTACCTTGCATTTTTGTCCTAAAAAAATTTTATATAAAAATATAATTAGCATCGATGAAAAAGTTTTCTCCAATATTTTAAATCCAAATTTTCGATAAGGACTTAAGGAAATGACGTTTAGTATACCAGTTTCAAACTTGCATAATAGCATTGTTTAAGCTAAGCATTTAATATTGAAAATGCAAGGTGACTCGAATTATGTGTCCGGGAGTATATTTAATTTGAACACTAAATGGCTGCTTAAACGAGATAAAACTTAAGCTATGCATAGTAATTTCCATAATATTTTTAGTAAGGCAACATCGAATGTTGGTGATTGATTGAATGAATGAATGCCGTCACTCCCATTCCACTAACACTAAACTGCCATTGGAACTAGATTTTAGCAGAATAGCAAATATTATCATAATTGCAATGTAATGTTAGTAGAGTCTCAATGGAATTACAATGACGAGAGGTTTCTGGAAAATTAGCAAGATTGGGTCCATCGTCACTAATTCTCCCCTTCGTGTCAGTCACTTATAGGTGGCCTTGTTATTTGTTACAGTCTTCTCATTAGCTCTTGTTAACGCTCTAATGTCATCAATGAGTGAAGTTCATTTTGATACCGTGGAATAGAACTACTTACAGCGATCTCGGCATCAAGTTTCGCGTATATATCGTGCCGAGGCCGGCGGCGCGCGCGCACGGCATGCCGCAAGGACGTGCTGTCGCGCCCGCACCACCCACCTACGCGCTCGCCTACCACCTCCAACATGTCGGCTACTCGGCTGCAACAAATAATGTACAGGTAATCGAATTGTTAACAGGCACTGGGGATATAATAAGGTACAATAATAATAACCTGCTAGACAATCACACCATTTACCTCTAGGGCTACGTCGACAAGGCGCGACTTGCGCGAGATACTGCTATTCTCGTATAGACATCATTAACTGCCTCCGTGACCGAACAGTTACCATGCTGGACTGCCACAGGTTCGATTCCCGGGCCGGGAGTAATATTTGTATGGCCTACATTTATTTCTCTCGTGAGTTTGGATGTAATTTGTGGTTATGTGTGTCTCCATGGCACCCGCGACTCAGAGTTTTCCTAGTGCGGAGCTAGGAGTGTGTGCAGTGTTATTATTATTAAGTCGCGCCCTGTCGTGCTAGCCCTACTGGTTTCAAACTCAAGGATTCGAGTACCAGAGCAACGAACTTCACTCTCTGGCGCTCATCAGAACATCTGGGAAGGAATCGAATTCGGAAGTTTTCAGTTCAACGAGCGCCCACTGTCTAAACCATTAGGCCACAGATGTCGTCAATGGCGTGGTGAACCTTGTCCGAAATATTGTATTTTTTTATATTACAAAATGTTAGGACGAACAAGTCATGCGCCTGGTGGTAAGGGACAAGCCTATCCATAACAGTTAGTGCCACTCAGAGCTTTAAATCGCCAAGATCTTAGGAGTGTTGCCACCGTGCCCATCACCCTGAGGTATAAGTTGACAAGTCCCATAAGCCTGTAATTTCACCAGCTCCCTTGCCCTCCCAAACCGGAATGCAGTAATAAAATAAGAAAGTTATTACTGTGAGAACAACTTACCCTGGGAACTTCCAGTCCCGGTCTCTCCTACTTCTTTGGACGAACTGTTTCTCAAAAAGCTAATGGCAAAATCACTCTGCCTCCCAAAACGATCTAGACTTTTTGACTGAACTGGGCTGTATGTCTAAATCAGATGGAAATAAGATCAAAATACCGACGTAATTGATGCAAAGTGTGGTACACTTATTCGCTCCAAGGTTGCGTAACTGTCAGGATGCGTTTTTCTAACTACCCAAGATTACAATTATTGTAAGTAGCACTAAAACTCCTTGTGAAAGAATTCGACTAAGGAAGTACTGCCACCTTACCTATTTCTGCCGCCAAGCGGTAATGTGAGCATTACTGCGTTTCGGTTTTAAAGAGTAAGTTTGCTGGTGAATTTACAGGCACATGGGACTCATCAACTTATGTCTCAGGGTGACGAGTGTGGTGGCAGTGCCCCACAGATCTTTGCGATTTAAAGCTCTGAGTGGTTCTGCAACTGCTATAGACAGGCGTGTTTCACCACCAGGCACACGACTTGTTTGTCCCCTTAACCGGTCCCTGTAGAATTTTTTTGACTTTACGTTAAAATAGATAATTCTCAAATGCACACTTCAGTAGCAAGATAAAAAAAACCTCTGCATACAACGAAAATGTAACAAATGCAATATAACTAAAGTATTCATTGCACATCTTAAATTTACATAGTATTAAAATTTTCCAACAATACAATGGTGTCACAAGGAGCAACAATATAAATTAACGAGTGTTGTAATAAATCAACAACAATATTTTCTACACGTGACGACCACATATCGCGACTCCTGTGAAACACAGACTTAGCTGCAGAAATTGAGATAGTGACTTTATAGTGTCATTGTGTATTTCTGTTACCAGATCCATTGAAAAACAGTGTTGTAGCACCTTCAGTGAGACGACAATACGCTGAGTGGATAACGGATTCCCTAACAGCACAGCGCACACGCTGCAAGTCTTGTGAATTATTATTCGTTACATTAATTATTTATTTAAGTTTTCTTTTTTATTTATTTATTTTTTTCAGTCACATTATTTAATAAATGGGTTGTAATGAGGCATTTTGTGCTTTCCCTTTGCTTTAAATCTAATGTTGTAGTCGCAAACTGTTATGTATTTTTTAGTAATGTAATTCGTGTGTACTGCGCTTTCATACGGAATAAACGATTTCTATTCTATTCTATTATATTCTAATGATGCCAAAGTATTGCCTAATGCCTAACGCGGAAGTTATAGGAAAAAACAGAGACTTTGCATAATGCATATTGAAATAACGCGTACACACTCATAACCCCGCACAAGGGAAACCCCGAGTCGCGGGTGCCATGGACAACCACACATACACAACCACAAATTACACCCAAACTCACGAGAGAAATAAATATACGCTTTACAAATATTTCTCCCGGCCCGGGAATCGAACCTCTACGTGGCTGACCAGCATGGTAACCCTTCGACCAAGGAGGCAGTTAAGTATATCTAACATTTAAGAGCTCTTAAAATGTGCACAGTAGTCCCAAAAACAAATAAAACTTTTAACACATTTTCTGCAAATTTCACGAAAGTAAGTTAAGGCTCCGTTTCACTGGAGGTGCGATATCACCACATATTTATATAATAATAATAATAATTCATTTATTTGTGAAAACACAGGTTAGATATGCAAGTTGACATGTACAAAATGAGTAGGTATAGTTTCACTGTGTCCGGCCAAACATTTGGCATACAAACATATTGAAAGTACACATATTTGGTATATGAATATTATAATACAAACACAATTACCGGTATTGACAATATAAAAATGAAAAAAAAAAAAGAGAATATATTTAAAGTATTACATATGTTTATAATATCGTTAGTATTCAAGAATGTCAGATCAATTATTAATGTCCAAAATAGTGAATATACATAATAAAAACAAATTAATTCATTCCAACCATTAAATTACAAAAGTCAAGTGGCTTTGTCAGGTGAAAAAGATTAAGTTATGGTGTCATTTAAGAATTCGTTGATGTCATATAGTAACATTTATCTATTAATAAATTGCTCAACACATTTTTTATATTGTTCCTATCCGATATAACTGCTGTATGTGACAATTATCTTATAACTGACGATCTTACTTTGTTTTTAAAGTGAAGCTGTCGTAAACCTTTTTATATTTTTTATTTATACATCCTAGGAAAATTCACGGACAAATATAACATTTATAGTATATTAAACAAGTAATCCAACGCCATCGACGAATTTCCACCAACATGAAACATAATAAAGTGCTTAGCAAGCCAAAATAAGATTTTTTTTATGAAAAATGCAAAAAAAAGAACACAATAAAAAAAAACAAAAATAATAGACAATTATGTAATTATCGCCAGTCACGTGATGTGTCAAAGTGACTGTATGGTCATTTCTCGCCTGTTTGTGTCTATGCTTGTACAAAACAAATTCAGAGCGATTTACTGTCACATTGTTAAAAAGGCGCAATGCACGCACCATGTACGTGTTTTTTATATAGTAAATAATATAAGAATTAATATTTCTTTCATAGGAAAGCAAAATACACTTTGATTAAACTGTACTACTCATTCGTAAGGCAAATTCAACAGAAAAAAAGGAGTTAGAAACTCCAGGGGATGCTTTTTGTAAATAAACAATTGTTATACATTTATAATTTGTAATATTTATTTCAAATACAGACCGATATAACTTGCAAGAGCTAAACAGGTCACTACTATGGATTTAAGTCATACAAATACGCAGAAGAAACTGAACAATAACCTTGAATGTTAAGTTTTTCTTTTACTATAGCTTTGCTTCGTAAATGGCAAACTTTGAATATAAACAGGATTTTTTTAATAATATCAAGTGACGGAATAAACAAGTCGTGCGCCTGACGATAAGCTACGCCTGTTCATAATAGTCGCAGAGCCACTAAGAGCTTTAAGTCGCAAAGATTTGAGGGGAACTGCCACAGCGCCCGTCAAAGTCAAAGAATCATTTATTCCATAGGAATAATAAATTTACAATTAAAAACGTCACATTTAAGCTACTGCTCGTTCACTACGCTGACTTCACTGAGAAGAACGAGCAAGAAACTCTAGGGATTGCTCTTTTCAAATAAACTTAAATGCTATGGAATACACTTTGAATCAAATTTGTATGGATTTTGGAGCCATGTCGTCTTTCCATACATCTTTATCTACTAAACTAAACTTAGGAAATGATAATCTTAATATATGCTCCGGAATCTTATTGTAAAAACCTATACAGTTCCCCATAAAAGAGTTGTTTACCTTGGTTAAACGACTCTTTTATACGGTTACGCTTGGTTACGTCACCCTGAGGCGTAAGTTGACAAGTCTCAGGTGCCTGTAATTTCACCAGCACTTTTACCCCCCGCTCACACGGCATTGTAATGCACGTCTTTTTGCAGTATAAATATTAAAAGTGGCGCGCGTGCAAAGTGCCTCTAAGTGAATGATTCCTTCTTTTTTAATAAAACTGGACACGTGACTATTGTTGCTTTGGAGAATCGTTGTACCGTGAATAGTGATTGGATTGCATTTGTTTGCCAGAAGTTATTGAGACTGTCGAACAGTATGAAAAATATGTTTCAGAGATTGTCACCGAGAGTGCCACAACAAATGTTTTCAAAATTGGTTCATTCGTACGAAAAAGTGCATTAACGCTAACGGAGAATATTTTGAGAAACAATAAATTCATTTCTGACCATTTATAGTATTTTTTTCTTAATTATCCCGGAAACTAACAGTGCGCCAAACGTAGTGCAGCTCCTTGTGAAAGAGTTCACCTAGGGAAGTATTGCTATACCTCTTTCTGCAGCGAAGCAGTAATGGAGCAATACCATGCTTCGGTTTCGAAGGGTGTAGGGGAAACTAAAGGGACATGGGACTTGTCAACTTTGTATCAGGTTGACGGGAGCAGTGCATATAAGTCCTCAAATCTTTGCAATTTTTAGTGGCACTGCAAAGCGCGCGTTTATTTGACACGAATTTCACGTACACGCGTGCACTTGTTTAGAGACCGAACTGTTATAGCAAAATACGCTCTATTTATTTAGCATTTACATTTTAACTTAAATGACCAAACAAATGTGGCGCGCGCGCGAGTCTGGCTTGCCTTTGACCTACGCGGCGGCCAAGCGGCTACCGCGCGGCCATCGCGCGGTTATATTTCTCATTTTCCGAGAAATTTAAATATTGTTGCCTAGTAAATAGAATTCAGATTCGCCATTAACGTACGTGAAAGCGTGGTAGACGAACGGCAACCGCTCGGCAGCAGTAAGAAAACTTTCGTGTTCGTGTAACTGGGCGCTTATGATCAGGCGTGTCGCTTACCGCCAGGCATAAGACTTGTTCATCCCGTCACTTGATATCATAAAAATTTGCTCTATATACGTACAAAAGTTAAAACCTAACCTAAAACCTAAAAACCCAAATTTTGATGAATATTCTTGAAATTTTATCAACATTGAATGGTTGACTTTTTGGCCCTTACGTGTCATTTACACTGCCGGCAATTGATCATGATTTTGCGTAGCACGAATTTGTTTTTGTATATATTTCCATTGTTTTCAACGTAGATACCACGTTGTTTACTTTACATTTGAAACGCAATTCAAACTGAAATAATTTTCAATGTGCTCATTGTCTGTCATCACAGCAGTTACTTATCAACACGTTATCCGTATATTAAAAATAAATAAGCCTATTTCTACGTATTTGAAAAAAACATAATATTTTTTCGGCTTTCCCTAAAAAACCTGCCTTACAAACTAATATTATAATAATTCATAGAGATGTAAGAAAGAAGAGCTCACGGATGGACTGAGTTTTCGAAGGACCATGTTTATTATCACTATTTATGTAGAGGCTTGGTTTCAGGCTGTATTGAGTAGATTTAATAACAAAATGGCACCTGAGGTGTGACATATTTATTCTGCCGTCATGTAGGTAGTAAGGACGTACATGCGAGAATTTTACAATATTTTCTTTTATTGTGTTGGTATGACTTATGTACTAATGCCAACTTAATAATTATTGGGGTTTCCAACAATAATGATCCTTAGCTATGTTTGATGAACATCTGCGCGGCTTTTCCTAGTTAGTGAAGGAATCTCAACATATTATGAGCAACGTATATTATAATAACAATTGTCGCAAATGCGTACCCTGACACCTTTCCCCTACAAATACAACCAGTCTCTATCACTAACGTATGTGTGTTGGTGTATACTAAGACACACACACACATTCAAACCAACGCACACACACGTAGTCACATTCACTCGCATACTCACATTTACTCTTGCATATCCTTTTGCGGAGATTTGATACTTCTTACTTAAAAAAAACATTTAGGTATGTTAATTTTTTGCCAATTTTTGAATGTTTTTAATGTTAATATTATTTTTACCCTCCAAATTTTCCAAACCGTTTAGTGACTAGTATTCGTCAGGAGAAGTACTGCCACCTTACCTATCGCCAAGCGGTAATGTGGGATTTACTGCATTCCGGTTTTGAAGGGTACGTGTGCTAATGAAATTACAGGCACATAGGACTTGTCAACTTATGTCTCAGGGTGACGGATTCAGTGTCAATGCCCTTCAGGAGGCCTACCATAACCTTTCAAAAAACAATGTTACTTCAATGTAAGCTTATAGTAAGCTTATTATAATTTTACTAATATTCGTACCATGACAAACCTATCAACAAAGTAATATTTTATTGCTAAAGTGACTGAAAGAACGAATGATTTCCCAATATTGTCTATTCCTTAGTAAAAATAGGAAAGAAATAATGCTATATTTTTTTTTTTTTAAATTTTAACTGCCAAAAAAAGAGAAGTATGTAATAATGAAATCTATTAAAATTACGTTGTTTTCAATTACTTTTCCGCATTTTCATGAAAAAAAGAAATAAAACAAGCCAAGTGTTGACATTTACTCAACATTTAGACAATAAATTCGAAAATAATATTGTTTCCATTGCATCCGCGTATAACTATTTTATGATTGCTAAATTTGACATAAGAACAATATTACTTTAATGTTAAAGTCGCGTCATAGTACGAACTGAGTGAATGAATAGTCACAAAACTGCTAATAAAACATCATAGTTTTAACATTAGAATAAGCTTACTTTATGCGCGTCATGGTATGAAAAGTCAATGTAAGGTTAAAATAATATTGTTTTAAGAGGTTGTGGTAGGCCTCCTGATCTTTGCGATATAAAGTTCTGAGTGGGACTGCAACTGCTATGGACAGGCGCGTCTACTCGATTACCACTAGGCGTACGACTTGTCCATCCGGTCACTTGATATCATAAAAGAAACCACTAAATTATGTTTAACGTAAGATGAAAAGAACCCTAAAGTTACATATTAAAACCACACATAAACTACATTTCCTTGTTTCATATAGTGCTTTTCAGTGTTTCGGATCACAGAGAGTCCTTGAGCAAGAATGATATCGTTTAATTTGTGTATCAGCTCATTTGTTTTACATGTATTTAATGCAATTCCACACACGTGCCTGTAAATACACAAAAACTAAAGGGTGTGTTTAATATTAAATATATAAATTATAGTCATATCGCTGTATGAAAGGGGTCCAAATATCTTTGTTTGCATCGCGGTCTGTCCAACATCCGCCATTTTGAAAACCACGATCTCGAGTTACGTATTGAAAGCGGGAAAATCGGTTTAAAAAAAATTACAAGAAAGAGCAGTTACGAGACTAAATTACAAATAAATGAAATTAGACTAAATGCATATAGGCATAATCGCTAGGCTGCGCCTGCAACGTAGATTTCCGTAGCAGTAGAACTCCTTGGGAAAGACTTCGTCCAGGGAAATATTGCCACCTTACCTATTTCTGCCGCCAACCAGTAGTGAGCATTACTGCGGTTTGAAAGGGCAGGGGTGCTAGTGAAATTACAGGCACATGGGACTTCTCAAGGGTGATGGGCGCAGTGGCAGTACCCCTAAGATCTTTGCGCTTCCACTGTAAATTTTATGGAATGGCGTGTCCTTACCACCAGGCGTACGACTTGTCCGTCCCATCACTTGGTATTATAAAATAAACATACCTATACAAAAAAGCCGTGGTAACCTAATGGTTTATGACCTACTGCCTGTCAAGCAGAGGGTCGTGGCTTCGAATCCGGCTCGCACCTCTGAGTTTCTCGAAATTTATGTGCGTTTAATTTGAAATTAGCTTTCTAGTGAAGGAAAACATCGTGATGAAACCTGCATGTTGAAGAAGGTTCACAACCCTCGGAAAACGTGTGAAGTCCCCAACCCGCATTGGGCCAGCGTTGCGGACTATGGCCTAAACCCTCGTCTGAAAGGAGACCCGTGCCCAGTAGTGGGACGTATAAATGGGTAGATGATGATGAAGGTACATAGGCACGTGAGCTATATCCAGTGGCTCTACCACGCCAGAAAAAAATGTTCTGTGGGCCCTACTCTCGAAGCACGAAATCCGTAGTTACGGCCGTTTTCTCTCTATGGATTACCTATAGACTTGAAACTAGATTTTTTTACGCGCACACACTCATAGCCTCGCACTAGAGAAACCCTGTATCGCGGGTGCCATGGACACACACATAGACAACCATAAATTACACCTAAATTCACGAGTGAAGTAAATGTAGACCATACAAATATTTCTCCTGGCCGGGGAATCGAATCCCGGACCTCTGCGTGGTAGTCCATTATGGGAACCGTTCGGCCACGGAGGCAGTTGAATTTGGTCTAGAACTAAGGATATAATGACAATGCGATTTGATAGTTTCGAACGGACCGTTTGACAGTATCGAATGGGCCCATCTATTGTTAACGAACTTCGAGAGTAGTCCCGTAAGTCATCCATAGTGGGAAAACGGCCGTAACTAGGGATTATACCCCAGCCCTTATGGCGTCGTAACTCCCGTGGCCACCCACAAAACTGATGATAATCAACAAAGAAATCAGTAAGAAACAAAAACGTTTTAGCGGTACAAAGTAATTACGGAATCATTGACAGTCAGTAGATAACCTTAAATAATGTCTTCTTTGATAATACTTCTTTGTGTTAATAATTTTGTGATGCAAATTGCATTCCAGGAAACTTTAATTGAAATTTGATGGCAATATTCTAATTGGTGTTACATCAACTATTTTTAATTAATTTTTATCGCAATATGTGCACACGGCAGTGTGTCAGACAACGTTCGAAAACAAAAGGCGGCACACTGACAGCGTGTTTTATCACGAAAAATTAATAAGAATAATATTTTTTTATATATAATACTAAGTGACGGGGCGAACAAGCAGTTGCAGTGCAGTTAATATTTATTAATTAATGTCAATTGAGAATAAAAGGGTTTCACTGACGCTTTATGGCTTTATTTGCGTATCAGCCAAGTTAATGTAAGACGCTTTAAAGCGTCCACGGCGGTCAAAGGTTTAAATCGCAAAGATTTGAAGGGCATTGCCACTGCCCACGTCACCCTTGGATATGTCCAACTTATTATTGTCAGCTATGGTTGACAAGTCCCAAGTGCCTGTAATTTCACCTTAACCTCAAAACCGGAACGCAGTAATGCACACATGACAGGTTGTCGGCATAAACAGGTAAGGTGACAGTACTTCCTTGGACGAACTCTTTTACAAGGACCTGCTGCAAAAAAATATAATATATAATAATAATAATAATTTACTATAAAACAACACCAATGGCCAGATCTCGAAATTAAAGACTTAACCACTGGCTGGCATCAATTGCATACTTAAACATATTGTTTTCATACCTATGTAGGTATGACATATAGTTTATACGTAAGTCCCATAAAGTTATCCCACAAGAATGCGCATGTGAAAAAATAGGGCCAAGTCTGAGAATATCAAGTATACAACCAGAAATAGAGACAAAATAAAGGCCATCCATCCCTGGCAACTCATCAGGCAAATGGGCCTTATATCACTTTTAAGTATCAATTTTCGTTTGCGCTGAAATCACAAATTAGAAAACTGAAATAGTACTGCGCCTACAACTGACCTGTGTGTACGTTTCCGTATATTCCAAAAATATTCTGTATTTATTGTAATAAAGATAATATATTTAACAATAGGGGCTGTTCCATTCGGTGGTGCGGGAACAGTAAAACATCTAATTACAAAACATCTAATTACATCACATTTCATCGGTAATTAAATATGTAATTTTGTAATATTAGTCCATTACAGCAAAGCTCAAGTCAAACTAGACGATTTGAAGTGAAACAATTGACTACACCCGTCAATTGTTTCGAATTCGGGCTAGCCAATCGGAGCGCAGTTGTCACAGTAATGATTTGGCAGAATAGTTTTCAAACAAATTAAATGATATTTTGTCTTTATTCTGGTTATATAGTCGATGTCTGAGAACGATGAGCAAGTGGATTTGTAGGCTTAGTCGATAAAAGAATGACATATAAGTGGGTGTCGGCTTCAGGTAAAGTTTCTTGAAAATAATATACAGTGACAATGGGCAAATCTGAAGCAACATATCAAGCATTGGTATGTAATTTATACAAATCCAACAATCTGTTATAAAACATTATCTCTACTCGTAACGAACACCCTAATCGTTTGAAAAATATTACTTGCTTACTACAAGAACCTTAAACTTGGCAATTTTTTTCATAAATGTAATTTATTTATAATAAAATTATGACACAAATCTAAATAAATAGGCAAATTTATTTAGATTACTACATTTTGTACCTATTGTGACAAATGTGATAAAGAACATTAGCTATTAAAATAAATTACAAACGCGTGATAACTTGCAAAATTGAAAATGCTATAGAAAAAAGTCGAAATATTTTTGACGTGCCTCTGAAAAGAAAATAGTAATATTTTTATATATTACCGTCATTACAATGAAGTAATATCACTACATGCAATTAATATCAGTGTTACCTATGAAACATTCGATATTGAGGTCATTGTTCATCTATAATGTCAGAGTTTTATAATTATCACGTAGAGTGATAATAATAGAGCATATTTTAAGATGTGACTCAAAAGAAGTCACAAAGAGGTCACAAATCATCGGAGAACGAACTATTATTAGTGATTAAAATTTAATTACTTCGCTCTAATTATTTTTGCGTTTTAGAATTTGAATATTTTTTTTATAACATCAAGTGATGGGATCCACAAGTCGTGCGCCTGATGGTAAGCTACACCTGTCCATGACAATTAGGCGATTAACACACTGCACCGCGCCTCGCGACGGAGCGCGACACGTGGAATCAAGCGCGCGGTGGCGGAGACGCAGATGTGCGTCAAAGCGCGGTTAAATCTGCGCGGGGGCAGCGGTCTAGCGGCCCAAAGGAGGCAAATGCTGGTAAACTTCCTGGACATACAGGGACTGTTCTGCATGAACACTTTCTTCAAAAAGTCTTGACGGTGTGTGTCAATAGGTTCAATACCGGTAGCGACCACAGACTTGTCAGAGGTACCCTAAATATCGACTTCAAGGTCGAGAGAAGCCGTATGATGAGATCTCTTATTCTTCCAACACTGCTCCAAACCATGCATGGCTCTGAAACGTTCCAGTTGGAACTGAGCAATCGCTTCGCTTTGCTGGAAACCACGGCAAATGTTGACCTTGAAGGTGTGGTAGGGGTAATTCGCGAAGAGGAAATTAGGCACTTCAGAACACAGCGAGGAGCCCGAAAGTCCAAACTCTCGACTGAGACTCCAGAATTGATGAGGACACGACGCGAGATGCCAGAGGAAGCTTCGTCAGAACCATCCGCAAGTCGGTGAGACGCGACCTCCATAGCTTCAATACGCAACTCATATGAGAAGTTATTGAGAGGAATCGGGGGTCGAAAGTCTTTGCAAAAGACTGGGTAGATGTCAACTGACGAAGCTAAATACCTCGGAAGGTAAAACTGTCACATCAGTTCCAGAAATTCTCGCAGAAGTCGAGGACTGTTACAGCAGTCTATATGCCTCGCGTGCTCCAAAGCCACCCATCGCGAACGACCCAAGAGTAACACTTTCACGCCATTTCACAAACGATAGGAGGGCTCTTAAACAGCTTAATAATGGGAAGGCTCTATCTAATAACCTCTGAGCTTCTCAGGGCAGGAGACCCATTGCTCTGAAAGCTCAAGGAGCTATTCAACGCCGTCATGGCCAATGGGACTACCCCGGAGGCGTGAAGCAGCAGCGTGATAGCTTTGTTTTTCAAGAAGAGACGAAATCCGACTCAAATATTGATGTACAACTTTGTAATAAGTCGGTGGTATTGCTTAGCTGTGACTACATAATCTCAGTACAGAGTACTAAAAAAACCGACTTAAAAAGTACATGGAATTACATCTATTTGCTAAGTTTTATTGAAATATCCTTAAATTCGCCACTACACAGGACTTGACACTGGAGATAAAAAAATCTGTTCTCACTACTCAAAGAATATCGAGAGAAAAACGCCTTGAATTGGAGAAATAGCAAAATCAACAAAAGAAGAATCATGAAAATAGGTTCACAAATACCGGAGTTATCGCGTAACATACATACAAAAAAAACATACAGTCGAATTGAGAACGTCATCCTTTTTTGAAGTCGGTTAAAAAAATTGAATCTCTCCAATAAAGTTAACAATTTTTCAATTGCCAACCTCAGCGGTTAGTGCCGTGGGCGCTACACAAGGAGAGTTTGATTCCCGTTAGAACATTTTGCGAAATCAATCTTTTCAAATTAAATGCTCTGTCTGGCACTCAACACAGGGATCTCCTTTGAGTATGAGCCTGACACACTGTTATTACTCTATGTTACTTCAGATTTTCAAATAGGCGTTAAGGAATCCATAAAAAATATTATAAACAGTTTCTTTAACATTTTGAGTTATTCTTAAAGGTGTTCAATCCTCAAATAAAATATAAATTAAATAATCTGCAACAAACACATAGACAAAGTAAAGTCTGCTGTCTCATTCCATAGCTCCGTGGGAGAATGATACCCTTGATTTGGCGAAAAAGTCTATGGTTAGAATCTAGCCGCATCAAAGGAACTGGGCACAGGTCCTTACGTATTTTTGCCGCCAAGCAGTAATATGAAGTTTACCGGTTTGGAAGGGTAAGTAAGGGTATTGGTGAAATTGCAGGGACATAGGATTTGTCAACTTATATTTAAACTTATATTTCAGGGAGACGGGCATAGTGGCGGTGCCCCTAAGATCGATTTGCTCCGAGTGCCACTGAAACTGTTATGGATAGGTGTGTCGCAGTGAAGTAAATTTTCAATGAAAAACAAAGGCTTTGAGTATTGTTTGGTCTTAGCTAGAGTTAATATTAAAACATCTTCAATAAACAAATAACTTTGTTCCAACAACAGTTAAACGTTATGTTTTAAAGTTCCAACATTATAGAAAATCTAAGGAAACGATTCTGTACACCACGCCTAATACATTGTCAAAATTCTTCGTTAAAAATTGTACCTTACGTCATTTATAGAGCGTTAAAATTTACAATGTAAACAAAAAACTTAATGTGCATGGAAGATATTTCAAAATACGAATGTTTAATAAATAAAAATAAAGAAATTAAACAAACCTTGAAGTAAAGAACCAATATAATATGGCGGTGAAGATGGCGAGCTCAGCGGCACCGCTGGCCACCCTCACATGCTCGACCACGGCCCATACGTTTATCATTGTATCCATCTCGGACCACTCGCCGTTGGACCACACGAACCACTGTTCGCACACTACCTCACTTGTCCCATTACACAGAATTTCACTTATATTTAACGGAATTTTTTAATTCTATATGTATGTATAATGTTTTTAATTTTTTTTTTATGTTTTGAATTAATTTTAAGTTTAACTTAAATTTAGAAAGTCATTTGTAGACTTTTCAAGTCTAAAAATTTATTACGTTCTTGATCACGTCTATGGACCTCAAGATCTGAAGTAAATTTTTATGTTATTTGAAAAGAGAAACAAATTCAAATATAAAATAATTATTCACGGGCTATCGATTCCATTGTAAGTCGATTATATAAAATTAGCACCGAATGGAGCGTTCAAACGGAGCGTACCGACTCGACTAAGCACAAAGTCGAAGTGAGTGAAACATGCGATGTAAACAGAAAAGTAAAGCTAGATGCCCCGTGCCCATCTCCACACGGACCAGTCACTAACACTGGCGTGATAGATAACAAACAAAGCACAAGCATAACTACACGTATTGAAACATTAATGCGACCTAATTGATGACCGATAATGTGAACAAAGTTCGTGTGATGAAATGGAAAATTTGCTTTCAACATATGAGGTCTATATGTTCGTTGAAATCGGAGAAGAAATAAATTAAGTGCTTTGAACGTCTCGTCTCTATCGAGTTCTTAGGTTTTTGCGAGTACTACACATTGGAAATGAAACTTTTTTTTTTCAAATCTAAAATCTGTTTGGTTGGCCCAAACCGATTTTGAACGTTTGTCAAAGTCAAAGAATCATTTATTCCATAGGTATAATAAATTTACACTTGAACACGCCACTTTTAAGCTACTGCTCGTTCACTAAGTTGACTTTCCTGAGAAGAACGAGCAAGAAACTCTAGGGATTGCTCTTTTCAAATAAACTTAAGTGCTATGGAATACACTTTGAATCAAATTTGTGTGGAATCTAAAGCCGTGTCGTCTATCCATACATCTTTGTCTAACACGTACTCTTCAATTTTGTAATATAACTTTTCAATTAAAATGTTATGGAAAATATAATGGACGTTGATTTGTTGGAAAAAAATAAACATAGACGATCTTATAATTTTCAATTTTTTTATTATGCAAAATTGGCGGATGACGCCATATCACATATTTCGGTTAACAGTCTAAAGAGAGCGCGAAATCAAAATTTCCTATCGGAAATTGTGCTCTGCAAAAACTACCAATTTAAAGAGTATAAGATGATTAGTAATGCGGAAAGACCGCGCGGAGGCACCGATTTTCAGTCTTGCTTTTATAACAGCGTTTCTACTGATTACTAATTCGAGAGATTAGTGTGAACGGGCAAATTGGTTAGGACCCCGACCGACCAAGGTGAAATTACTACGACTAAATTGAGGACGTCCCAGAGAAAGGCCAGGTCAAAAGTACCCTTAATGGACGAGCATGTACGTAAAGCTCAGATGCGTATTGATGGGGCGAATCCATGGTAGCCTAAAGGTTTGACCCACCGCCTCTCAAACAGAGAGTTCGAATCCTATGAGTTTCCGGTATTTATGTGCGAATTTTTTTTTTTAAATAGTCTATTAGGTGAAGTAAAACATCGTGAGGAAACCTGTACACATCTGCAAAGCAATTTAATGATGTGTGTGAAGTTTCCAACCCGCATTGGGGTCGCTTGGGAACTACTGCCCAAGCTCTCCCATGCTGCAGTGCTGCCACTGAGCCGGAAAGGCAGAACATTCCCGCCGGTCAGCCAGCAGCTTTTGCAATACAAGTAATGTGAAATACGACTATCATAATAATGAATATTCAAAATATAATAACTCTAAATGCAAATGCACTTATGTGGACTTTGTTCCCAGATACACGCGTCACTAATCGAGCATGCACCACAGATAACGCAAGGCATGATTTAACAAAAGTTCAATTAAAATTCTCAAGGCCATTTTTAGCGCTAGGATTCAAATTGTTTTTCACTTTATAACGGCCCCCGAAGAATATATTAAGCAAAAATAAAACTGGTGCATCACGTAATAGAGAAATAATGTTTCGTTTTTATGACCGGCCTACATTAGAGATAAGGGTATTATATTATTGTAGATTATAAAAAACAATAACAACTCTTGATAAAAAGCAAAACAAATAGACGTCAAGAACCTTTAAATTCTTTTTGGATCTATTATAAAAACATCAACAAGAATAATTCATTCATTCAAGAATATCACATTATATGCCACTTTTCCAACAGTTCTAGAAAAGAGTCTTATTAATTTTGTCGATGGGTAAACAGCATAAATATTAATGTCTTTGCACTGTTGGGAAGGGCTCAACCATAAATTGATATTGTCTAAAAACAACGGCATAACGTCGCCTTACTTTCTCAATCTCGTACATTAAAACACAAAGTTACTGAAATGCAAAAAATGGATTGTACATACAAATGTTGCAGTCTGATTTCACATCGCATTTCCTTCACACACTATAGCTTTTACCTATTCTTAAAGTAATGCATCCAAATTGACATCTACGATAAGAAATTTAAAATAAATTGAAAGTTTCGCCATCTCCTGAATAATCACTCTATAATATACCGAGTCTGAGAAAGTAAAATAAGCAATGGTGAATCTCGGTAATAATGAAGGTAAAGCATATCGCTGCCTTTATACAACAAGCGACGAGCGGAGCAAGCTAAATTTTACCGAAAATAAAGTACCCACCTTCTTAATTCAAAAGATGGAGCTTTGTTCACGATAAAGTTTCGCTTGCTTTGCTAGTCCCTAAGTTTCGCTTGCTGTGCTAGTCCCTGTATGCTTAATTAAAAAACGTAGTATTCTGCAATACTGCATTGTTGTATGATAAAGGCAGCAATATATTGTTCTAAACAAAGTAAGAAAGTAAAAAAAAAAAAAAACAATTATCTATTATCGAAAGTCGAACTCATAACGAAATAATTAATTAGGTCACCGGTTTTAATTCTGTTGACCTGAGACCGCCTCGCGTGACATTAACGTTATCAAATAGCCTATTTGCGTATTTTGAATTATTAGCTAATCTAATTCTTAAAGATACAATAATATCGCGAACGCAACAGAATTTTGTAGTAAAATTTAATATAACTTACGCTCGTCAAGAGCACATTACGTAGGCGCCTGTTTTGAACCAATCAACTAACACCACATACGTGTTATTTCACCCCTACCACAATTTAACGAATTTTTTGTATGAACTCAAAAAGGTCAAAAAGGACGTTCACTTTGGAATTGTACTTCTGTAAGAAACCACCACTTTTTAGCGATTAATGGCACTACTCCCGTAAACCAGCAACCTATTGCCAATATATTACAGTCAACTTGAATCGTCTTTTAATTTTACGAGCTCCTCATCATCTTTTACTTCGGTCTGGTGGCTACGCAAACATAATAAACACTTCCATAAAATTATCTTTGTAGTACTCCGAAAACGCCTAAAATCGAAACAGTCGAATTGAATTTTCATACTGCAAAGTGGCTAGGAAAATTGGATGAGGAAGGCACAAGACCAGAAGGAATGACATTGGAAGAGAACTACACTCAATATTAGGTGGATAGAGATTGAAAAGAAGAAAAAGAAGAAAATGTTCCTACAGGGAATGTATTGTACGATCCATCACATAATGCTCAAAGTGAACCCACTCAGATACAAAGTCACCCAGTTTACAAAAGATTGATATTTGAGCAGGTGCGAAATTCTTTAAAATCATACGACAAAAGACGTATACATTTACATCTTCAAGTAACCGAAAAATTAAACAATAGCGCATGTATGAACAATTGCTGGTAACGAATAAAGATATAAATAAAAACAAAAAGCAATATATAGCAAATTTTTTTGAATTACGTCGCAACAAATTCGTATTTCATTTACAAAATGAACTTACTATTATTGGCCATAGAGTGCTATGCATCGTGCTAATTTTATCACGAACACTTTTTGGTATACTTTCTTTGGGTTAAGCAAGATATACCAAGTCAACCAAATTGCTTATGAAGGTATAATCACAGCATGACAAATAATAAAACAAGACCAAATCTCGCATCGTTTTCGAAATTTTAAATTTTAACTGCCGTCGAGAGTGAGTAGAAGATTGATGTAATGCTTTCCAATATCATTTGAATAAGGGACTCACCACATTTATTCACGTTGAGCCGGACAGAAAAACTTGGCCATTGTCCATACAATTAGAAACGAAAAAAACGTTGCGCGTTACGCTTCCGCTCGGATCGCCGACGCAAAGCGCACAACGTCATTTTAGCTCTTATTATACGAGGGTCATGCCAAAAGAACTTAGATACTCTTTAATCTCTTATTTGATACTGGCAAGTTATACACCGTCGTAAAGGCAGGTTATTTGCTAATAAATTTGAAAATGGAACACGTTTTAAATAGAATTCTTATTTATTTATTTTTCGGAGACAATCTAGCGTGAATTTTGTTCGCAACAATGGAGCTCTGTCGACGTGATTTAAATGTTATGATTTATTATGACTACAAAAAAGGTTTAAATCCGCAAGAATGTTTTGAACTTGTAGCCACAACTTTTGGTGATAGTGCTTGTTCATGAGCTACAGTTTTGAATTGGTTTGCTGAATTTAAAAGGGAAGGGAAGCTTTGAAGATAAGGCGAAGTCAGGTCGGCCAGCAACCGCAGTTAAATCAAGAAAATGTTGAAGCTGTCGAAAAAGTAATTCGTGTAAACCGACGAACTACATATGTAGAGCTTGAGCGAGAACTGGGCATTAGATCAGCAGCATTGCAAACTATTATTCACGGACAACTGTCTCTCCATAAGCGTTGTTCGAGATGGGTTCCGCACAAACTTAACGATGAGCAGAGAGAACGTCCCTCGCGTGGATTGGTGCAAATTCATGATAGATAAATTCGACGCTGGCGAGAGAAAAAACTTTTATGATTTACTGACAGGTGACGAAACATGGTTATATAACTGTGATCCTGAAACTAAGCTACAGTCCACTATGTATGGTGCTTTGGAGATGAACCGACGCCAACGAAATGTCGTACACGAAGCACACAGAAACAAATGGTCGCCTCAATTTTCTGCATGACGGGACACATTGCTACCGTAGTGCTAGAGGATCAAAGGACAGTTAACTTCCAATGGTATATAACAGTTTGTGCCCTAAAAGTGTTGATAGCTTGGTGTTACAAGCGGCCGAAGTCAGGAATTCGGCACCTCTGGCATCACGACAACGCCGCACACTTCTGCTAGAACACTCGACTTTGTTCTACCTTCTAACCAGTCTCACCCGCTATATTCCCCTTAATTAGCACCTTGTGATTTTTAACTCTATCCAAAAATTTAAGAAAAAATCAAAGGTAAACGGTTTGAAAGCAAGGAAGATGCCTTGGCTGCTTATATATGACAAAGATTCTATTAATATCGGCCGGTATTACCCCAAATGCTAACTCAGACGAGCGGTGCTCAGAGGGGGAGTCCGGATTCAAACCCACGTAATTAAAATATTTTGATTGAAAGGTGAAAGATAGTCGTATTCAATAGCCGATTGACGCGTAGAAAACGAAATGCTGTTTCATATCAGTCATCTAAGTTGTAAACAGACGCTGCAGCTAACAACTAATGCGTAACAATAGTGTTTAAAATATTTTGTGGATATTTTCAAAATATACTGGTTCAGGAACAAAGGTTTAGAGTCAACAAATGGGAACTAGAACATTGTAAAAACGACCATGCCTAGTTAGAACTAATTAATCATCATCAACTCATTTGTACGTCCCCCTGTAGGGTACGGGTCTCCTCTTAGGCGAGGGTTTTAGGCCATAGTCATAGCTAATGCGGGTTATGAACCTTCTTCGACGTGCAGGTTTCAACACAATGTTTTTCTTCAAATTGCAAATTAAATTTCGCACGTGAATTCCGCAAAACTCAACAGGTGCGAACCCGAACTCGAACCCACGGCCTCTGCTCGAGGCGGTTAGTTAAACCATTAGGTTACCATGGTTTTTTTATAACCGACTTCAAAAAAAGAGAAGGTTTTTAATTCGACTGTATTTTTTTGTATGTATGTTATTATTTTTTTTGTAAACCGATTTTGATGATTTTTTTTTGTTCTCAGTATTGGTCCCATTTAAATTTGAAGAAGATATTCCACCTCTAAGGGTGGCAAACAAAGGGATGTAACCGATTTCAATAAAACTTGGCAAATAGAAGTAGTCCACGAACTTTTGAGGTCGGTTTTTTTTTCCTAAAAATGTTACAATTATTTAGAACTAATTGATTAAACCTATCGTAAGCTACACACAACAGCGGAACAAATAATAATTAGACATAAAGTAGCAATTACGTTAACATTTTTTAATATCGGCTTTATATAATAGAAACTGAATAAAATGTATTTTTTAAAGATTTTGTGACAAAGAAGAAACGGCTGAAGATTAAAAATTGTAACAGTTCCACATTTTTGCATATACCGAGTGGGGGGACGATAACAGCTGCAGTACCACTCAGAGATACACGCACGTGCCATAGCGCCTGTGAACCTGAGACATAAGTCACAAGTTTCATGTAATTTCACCAGCACCCTTACCCTTCAAAACCGGAGCACAGCGACTTTGACATTACTGCTTGGCGGCAGAAATAGGTAAGGTGGCAGTACTTCCCAGGACGTACCCTTTCACAAGGAGCTCTGCTGCTATTAAATTACCATGAGCTTTTCGGTGAACGACATCAAACCTGTGCGTCGAAGAAGGTTCAGAACTCTCGGCATATGTGTGAAGTCCCCTAACCTAAGCCCCTGAGAGTGGATCCGAGCCCAGCAGTGGGACGTATTAATGGGTTGGTGATGATGATAAATTCTGTTCTTAATATATTCCCGCTCTGATTATGACAAGTTTCATGTGCCTGTAATGTCACCAGCACCTTTAGTCTTCAAAACCGAAACACGGTAAGGCTCACATTACTGCTTGGCGGCAGAACTTCCCTCACTAACTCTTTCACAAGAAGCTCTACTGCTACTAAACTACTACAGATAAGTTTAATGAATAAAAAATCTTTTTCAACTAGCGTTTACGAAATTTACAAGAACGCAAAATCAACCTCGAAGCACTGCAAAACTGTATTAGTAGGAAATTACAACAAATTAATGACAAAAAAGGGACAACCTAAGCCTTAAGCCTTATTCACAATGGCGGCGGGCGCGGGTGATACGCGGGTGCGTGTAAATCAAATGAGCTCCTTGTGAAAGAGTTCGTCCAGGGTAAGTACCTATTTCTGCCGCCAAGCAGTAGTGCTCACATTACCGTGTTTGAGTTTTGAAGAGTGCTGGTGAAATTAGAGGCATATGAAACATTGTCAACTTATGTCTCAGAGTGACGGGTGCAGTGGCAGTGCCCCTCACATCTTTATATTTAAAGCTCTCAGTGGCCTGCAACTGTTATGGACAGGCTAGTCGTTTATCACCAGGCGCACGACTTGTTATTCCCGTCTCTTGATATCATAAAAAAATGGGATACGGAAAATATTAAAAGTGTGAACGAAGTTAACGATTGGCTAATAGTTCATTAGTAATCCAATGTATTCGTATGCCGTATGAAGAGTTTCACAACATAATGAATCATGTAGTGTCATTGTACGCAAATGAGAGATTGGGTTTATGCAACCTGATTTTATTATTTTGAGGACAAAGATTCTACAAGCACAGACTTTTATTAGATCGATAATTAGATAACCACAAATGTTTGATAAGATGGCATTGTTCGATGTCTTGGATGAATCTCTGTGCAAAATTGATATAACATGTACTATTTTCATTTGCTTTAAGGTGAAAGAGTTATAGTGACTAAATTTGAACGAGGTTGCCAAACTGTAACAGTATGCAAATAATTGAGAGCATCATCTTAGTTGTGCTTCTGCACAAATAGAGGCACAGATAAGACGAAGAAATGTCCGATATATTCCGTCAAAGTGAAACAAAAGGGAAGAAGTGCTAGGTTTGACATAAATTGAATAAAAATAGAAAAGGCGTAGCATGAGAGTTTGCTCGTAACACTTTATCGCCGTTAAGCAATAAAAACGTGAACAAGTACGTACATTTTTTAAGCAATCGATAAAAGATATTCACTAATGAGAAATGGGCGATCAAGATGAACTTACCACGATCAAATTGACAACGTCTTAAAAATGCCAGTTCACGAGTACCCTTAACCGACGAGCGTATAACGAAGCAGCAGAAGCAAGTGCAATTGCTCGATGGGAAAAGGGCGTAAAGTGAACTAAAATCGTACGTACACATCTCAATAGACGGACAAAATCATCTTAGCAAGGATGTACGTAGATAATAATTGGCAAGATAAACGAAGTAAACGTACCGAATGATAATAAATCGTAACGGTTTGTACAAACTCAATTTGAAAAAATAAATAAATTTATATTTAATAAACAGGAGATATTTTGGTCAAATGCTTATTTATAAGCAATAGAAAAAGAACATCAAACACTTAAAGCATTTTACTTTATTCTAGTTAACAAATCGAAGGTCCCAGATGCGAAATTAAAGGAAGGAAGTAGTATTTTAACCTCGTAACACTATCGCACTCTCAAGGGTGTGCGGATGATGAATACAAACAACGAGATAATGAGAAATGGAAATCCACAACCAAACAACGATGGAACAAAAGACTTTTTAATGACTTTAATGAATTCATTTTAGAATAACACAAAAATGTGGATCAAAATACAGTGCATTTTTACATACAATGATTAACGGATATAAGATGATAAGTTTATCACATTAATATCTCGTAATAGCAACGATATGAAGATTAAATATGCAAAGAGACCAATCTCAGTAATGTCAATGATATTTTTCAACGCTTGATTTAAGGTGCTCTTGAACTTGGAGTGAGTTATTGAGTAAAGTGTAAAGCATGCCTATTAAATTGCAAGCCGTGATGACTATCCAATTTACAATCGACCATCCGATGAAATTTCCAAGATTGCTACTTCGATTAAAAACAATGTGCTTTGTTTAGAATAGAAATAAACGGTACGAACAAGGTACATTATGATATTATTTCTAAATTTTCACAACTATACGAAAAGGTACAGATGAAGTAATAATGAATAGATTCAGGCGTTACTTTGCGGAAGTCCATGTTAATAAAAATTGAAGTAAATTATTAACATGGATTATGGCTCAGCCGAGTGTCGAACAATCAACAGCCCCTGAAGATGCCTCGTGGAGAGGCGAAACACATGTCGGGAATATTTGTGGTGGTGGCTGTCTGTGACTGTAGTTGCACTTGTGTTATTTATTTTATTAATTTTATGCGGAGGGTGAGTGGGAGAATCAACTGCATGAAACAATTTTCAATACAAGCGCAGCTATATTGCACGATTTAACCTTCACTGGGGTCGCGGAGTAGCAAATGAATTAGCTTCCATTTTTATTTGGTGAAGTAATAATTTTATAACTAAGCAAGCAAACACGTTAAACTATTTGCCAAATTTTCACGACTTGTTGTTATAATGTATTAGTATTCATTCCCGAGTTTATTTTCTACGTGTTGGACCAACACGTCTGTGTGCACGCGAATACGGCATACATTTTAATGTGCTCGTGACATACAGACCAGGAACAGCACAGTTATATAAAAGAGACTTTGATATTGAACAATACGAGGAATTAAGAATTTAGCGCCATGATGAATTAAACATCTGGGTAATCAGATCGTAACCGACTTGCGGAATTTGTTACACTGGAATGGATAGCTTTTGTCGAGTAATAGTTTAGCTAAAATCTGACCAAATTAAACAAAAGTCTACTACAGTGAATGTGGAAAAACACACAACATGTTAATACAATAAAATAAGGAACAATGAGACATCTGTAACTCATCAAAGACACAACATAAACTTCGAAACAAGCGACAATTAGTTCACACAGTTCCACATTAACTGTATCCATCCATAAACTCGATGCATACCGCGATCGCGTGTAGAAAGTGAAATCAACAGCCAATGAACATTTCAAAAATATTTCGGAAGCTATGCACCTGTTTTATAGACGAGTGCAAGTTTATTTTTGCATCTAGCATCCGGTTACCTGAGAAAAACTGACCACACGCAACAACTAATTGACGTTTCACTTGGAAATGTTACCGAAGTTTCAATATTTTATAACCCACGTATGAAATGGTTTTGTAAATGCATTGGATAGAAACTTATTGACGAGAACGCGAAGTTTTTTTTTTATATAACAACCGGCGAAATAATCATCGGAGCGAGCGCGGACGCTACACGTGTACTTAGGCGCCCGGACACCGCAACACTGAGCTCGGACTGTACCTTCTGCGCGTCGAATATACACGGAACGCCAGTGCGCATACGCATCATTATTGGATATTGAAAAATGAGTATCGGTTTCTCACAGGTGAAGACTGTTGTTGTCATAGAACAACTCGTATATGAACAAATTTAAAAGGGCACTGTAGTTTATTTGTCAGGCTTATAAAAACATTTTTAGACAATGATGGCAGAAAATGTTAATGAGTTTATTAATTAACGGACATGAAGACGAATTAAGATACCGGTACAGTCATAACATCTCAGTCAGTTTTGAACTTTTTGGACTTTGGAATGTAATCTCAACACTTATTAATATAAGTAAAAATAAAAATAAGCTCTAAAAAAATATAAGCTATAAAAAAAGAAGAATTAACACACATTATCATTCTAGCTCTAAGATTTCAAGTCGATTAATAAATTTTCGTATTTATCACCTCCATCTTTTGTACGATTTATTGCATAAGCAAATTAATATCCAAAACGAAATATAAGTATAATAAAGTCACACCACTGTAGTATCGTAAATTAAATCATATATCTTGTTACTAATGCAATTAGCATGTCCATAATCTTTAATAGGTTGACGTAGATAATTGACAGCGATAGGGACTATCAACCGATAGCCCTTCGTCACTGTGTTAACCAAATCAAAATGTCTTCATTTTATGAAACAAATTATGCAAACTAGAGACGCGGCAAACTGCATCAGCGATGGTGGGATGATTCACGAACAAATCGTGCGCTTAAGTTGCAGTACCACTCAGAGATTTAAATCGCAAAGATCTGAGGGGCACTGTCACAGCGCCCGACACCCTGAGACATAAACTAACAAATCCCATGTGCTTGTAATTTCACCAGCACCCGTACCCTTCAAAACCGGAACGCAGTAATGCTCACACTACTGCTTGGCGGCAGAAATAGGTAAGGTGGCAGTACTTTCCTGGTCTCAGCTCTACTGCTACCTTTTTCGATATACAAATTTAATCACGATGTTTTCCAATGTAAATAGTACGTACCTTCGAAAGTAAAGACATAGAGTACTTGTCACTATAGATATTCGAACCGTCGAACAGCTATCACCGCAGTAAACATAGTATATGGGTCGTTGATACAAGAAATTTTCATTGAACATTGGAGCTCAAATAATCAGTTGAATATTATCAAAACATGTTAATTTGCTACTCCGGATTCAAAGTACAATTTATACGATTTGCTAAAATAAATTGAAGATTGCACTGATTGCGATTAACTGGTATGATATACTACTTCTTAAAACCCCTTTTTTTTTTTTTTTTTTTTTGACGGGGGGAAATCTTTATGGATACCCCTGAGCCCAGGAAGACTCAGGGGTTATGTGGGGAATCTCCCTCCACACTGGAAGGCCTACCCCACTAAAACCCCCCCGGGTTTCCCTCTCGCCGGTTGAGTCGGCGCCGTGGGATCAGTGAACATTCACCACGACGCCGCCCGGCTTCTTAAAACCCCTGACACAGCGTAGGTACTCCAAAGAGTCAATAAGGTGTAATGCAAGCAGTAATATAAGCGTAATTGCGTTCCGGTTTTGATGAATAAGCGCGTTTATGCACTGCATCCATTCCGAATCCGAGACTATATAAATCTAGAAAACTCGGACCCACTTCGCGTGTCGCTTGTGCACCAAGTCCGGTTCAAATCCAAGAAAATACGAATATCGCTTGTACATCTAACTGCCTCCGTGGCCGAGCTTCGATTTCCGGGCCGGGAGAAAAATTTGTGTGACCTACTTTTGTTTGTCTCATGAGTTTGGGTGTAATTTATGGTTGTCTATGTGTGTGTCCTATTAGTGTGTGTGTTTATTTATTTACCTAGAGATAAAATTAGCCATGACATTTAGGACCGTCACTTCTCGGATTCGGAACTGGGGGGCTACTCTCGATCTCCGTCCGAAACAATTACTGTCAAATAAGTAATATTCGACAAAATTAAAAGACAAGTATCCAGTAGGAAACTTCATTCGCATCACGTGCCTTTTCATTTGGTCAAGTATTGCTTATTTGGCAGTAATTGTTTCGGACGGAGATCGAGAGTAGACCCCCTGATACGAATCTGACGTAGTGCGCAAGCGCTCGGAGGGTGCTGGCGAAATTAGAGGCACATCGGCCTTGTCAACTTATTATCCAGGGCGATAGGCGCAGAGGCCCCTCAGATCTTTGCGATTTAAAGCTCTGAGTGGCACTGCAATTGCTACGGGCCAGCGTGTCGCTTACCGCCAGGCACACGACTTGTTCGACCCGTCACATGCGAGTAACCCTGTATATTCTGTTGTTTGTGATTAATCTAGAAAATCTGTAATTAGCCTTGTAAATACGTTAAGAGTCGTGTTTGATGTAGGTCATCCAGAGTTACTTCAGGTAATGATTATATTCACCCTACTATCCATGTATTTTTAAAATTTCTGAGAGCTGTGTGTTTTAGTTAAATAAAATATAAGTAACTTTAAGTTAGTAAAAACCAAATATCCTAGAAACATAAAGAATAAAATGGAAATACGGCCCAAATAACGTATACTTTGGAATTGTACGGTAAAACGGTATTTAATTTTGTATAAACAAATTATTTAATAAATAAGTCAAATATTTAATAGAACCCGATGCAGTAAAAAAATTAAAATTGGAGACAATTTAAACTGAAATGGCATAATTAGTTGCTTACTCAATGCTGCAACAATATTGATGAACGTTGACTCGACAATATAATACCTATGTGAAATTTAACTAGTTATTTTATTTATATGGAATTCTTAGGTTTTCGCGATTGTTACACATAGGAAATGAAACTAGTTTTCGAATCTAAATAGCGTATATATTTGTTTTTTCAAACAAGTCAACGTTTCAGGCCCTTTACAGGGTCCATGATCACGGCGACTGAGATGGTAAAATCATCAACCAGTTACGTTCAATGTTAATGCCAACCACCCCATTTTTGACTGTATTTATTTATTTTATTAAGGACATAAACAGCAGTACAAAGCTAGTAACAAACGGTTACTAATTTATACATAATTATGTACTACCAACAATATAATCCACGAATTACTATTATTATGTTCATATTGCCACTTAAATAACATCTTAAAAATAAGATTTTAGTTAATACATAACAATACTAACAACATAGGAAAACGTTCTTAATTCTAAGCTCCAGTTAATCAAGAGCTTAATGCTAGGTATTCAATGCATCTACATATATTTTCTAAACCGGAATGCGTAAATATTTTCTAACATGGTCCTAGTTTGCAACGTGTATATATTTATTAGTAAATATAAGCTTATTTAGGTATATTTATTTATACATATATTTGTGTAGGTATAATATATGGTTATTTATTTCTTAAGTATTAGGGGTTAAAGTATGAAATTGCCGTTTTATTGCAATAGGTTCTTTGAATTTTCATAGAATCTTCATGGTTTGAGGTTTTCGAATGAAACTTTTTTCAAATGGTTTCTGTGATTTTTTTTTTTTTAATTTGAAACATTTGAATATCGACTTTCAATTGTTTTTGTTATTCAATTTAGACAAGAAAGATGGATACTGCGAAAATTCGAGTGATTTTTGAATACGAGTTCCGACGCGGAACTAACGCGGCAGAAACAGCCCGCAATATCAATGCTGCGTTTGGAGAGGGGTCTACTAATGAACGCACCGTGCGATTTTGGTTTAAACGCTTTCGTGATGGAAATTTCGACTTAAAGAACGAGCCACGAGGAAGACCGCCCACACAGGTGAATAACGATGAATTAAGAGAGATAGTGGAAGCCGATCCTAGTCAAACTACCCAGGAATTAGCGGCATGGTTTAACGTTACCTTACCAACAATATTGACTCACTTGCGTCAAATCAATAAAATAAAAAAATACGAAAAATGGGTGCCTCATGATTTGACTGATCTGCAGAAAGAAACGCGTGTTGAAACTTGTGTTGCCTTGTTGAACCGGTACAGAAATGAAGGAATATTGGATCGAATTGTAACATGTGATGAAAAGTGAATTCTTTATGATAACCGGAAAAGAAAAATGCAATGGCTGACCCCAGGTCAAATGCCACAACAGTGTCCTAAAGCAAAACTTACCAATAAAAAGGTAATGGTAACTGTTTGGTGGTCTCAGCATGGTGTTATTCACTATAGTTTTCTCCGATCTGGTCAAGCAATAACGGCAGATGTCTATTGTGCCGAACTCCGAACCATGTTGACAAAACTAGCAGTAAAACAGCCCCGACTCATGAATCGACCACCAATTCTCCTTCTTCACCATTATTGCTCCACGACAATGCGAGACCTCACACAGCACGAGAAACCATTTTGACCCTTCAGGAACTGCAGTTAGAAACCATTCGTCATCCTCCGTATTCACCAGACCTTGCTCCAACGGACTACCATTTCTTTCGTGATTTGGACAATTATCTACGTGACAAGAAGTTTTCTTCCCAGGAGGCAGTACAAAATGCTTTCACACAGTTTGTGCAGTCTAGATCGTCGGAGTTCTATCGCAAAGGCATTAATAACCTTCCGATTAGATGGCAGCAATGTATAGATAATAATGGCAACTATTTTGATTAAATAAATTTGTTAAAAATTTAAAAAATAAACAATTTAGATTTTCAGTACAAATCGGCAATTTCATACTTTAACCCCTATTATTTGATAAATGATAATGGAAGTTATACATATATGTATAATTCAACTTTTTTTTCTAAATTGGCACATTACTTCTCCCGCTCCGTTTAGCTTTCCTCTACCTCAAAGGTTGTCTGGAAAAGATCGCTCTTAGCGATACAATCGCTTTCGCCCACATTAGTTTTAAGTTGTTTATGTACTGTTCTTATTCTTCATGTTGTTCATGTACGTTCATGTCAGCAATAAAGTGTATATTTATTTATTTATTTATCTATCTGTCTATAACAGCTGCTCTTAATTCTGTTTTTAAAAGGTGTACAATGTCCAAATCCCTAAAATGATCGTTTTACAATTGAACCATAGTTACAAAACTCTGTAAGTACCTTATTTATATGTGCAGCGATCCGTGACCATGGGACCTGCAAAGGGCCCGAAACGTTGGTTTGTTGACAGTGACCAATTCCGTCAAGTGAACCATCCTACTATTCGTCAGTATAAACCACTATTCCTTCAAAAGTGTGTCAACGTCAGTCATATCTTCGTGACGACAACTTTATGTATGTTCAGGTTCGCAGAACATTTTAGATCAATTACAGTAGTGTTAAGCAATTGCGGTCGGTATCCGACTACGAACGTCGACTCCCGTGGCCAATTGCGGTTCATTCTTATCCACTTGTGGCAGTTTAAATCCAGGAAACCGATCGTGCTGCGGCTTGAGTTTCTTACTACCACAGTAATATAGTTTGTTTTATCGGTTATAAGCAGGTAGGTATTAAAAACTAGCAAGACCAAGAAAGAATATGACACTTTGACCAAATCTAAAGTGTGCGATACGTAGTATAAGGTCAAAGAACAAACTTTGCAGAGGGCATTATGACATTTACTACCCCGACCGAGAGCTTAGTTCTTGAAATTAGATTTGTTTTAATGACGTCAAGTCCCGTGAAAACATGCCTATCCGTAACGTTGCAGTGCCACTCAACACTTCAAATGGCAAAGACCTAATGTGCACTACCACTGCGCCCGTCGCCCTGAGACATAAAGTTGACAAGTCCAATGTGTCTGTAGTTTCACCAGCACCCATACCTTTCAAACCCCGAATACTGTTTGGTGGCAGAAGTAGCAGCACTTCCGTGGATGAACTCTTTCCAAGACCCGCTACTGCTACTAAATACTAGATAGGCACGAATTCGACAACAATCAATTACATCTTCTTCTTCTTAAAATGCCTCCTACTACTGGATATATGGCAAACTTGCCCTTATCCATGGCCATACGAAAGAGTTGTTCTGCGCTCTTGACTCCGGTCCCTTAACCATGGCTTTTACGCCTTCCAGCGTTTCTCTAGTCTTCGACCTCTCTGGGGGTCTACTCTCGATCTCCGTCCGATATCCGTCCGAAACAATTACTGCCAAATAAGCAATACTTGACCAAATGACAAGACGCGTGATGCGAATGGAACTTCATACTTGATACTTGTCTTTTAATTTTGTCGAATATTACTTATTTGACAGTAATTGTTTCGGACGGATGTCGGACGGAGATCGAGAGTAGACCCCCTGGTACGAATCTAATGATAATCATTTAGGGTTGTTGATAATTTCGAAATAAACATAAATGCATATATCTTAAAAATAGTGATAGATAGTGCTAGAGGTTGATTTGTTATATTGTTGCATCTTGTTATGCTTTGGTACAATCAGCATTTGTATGCAAGAGTCAATTATCAATAATAACTTGATCTCTTCGGTCTAAGTAAGTTGTTTGTAACTTTCGCATGCAAACGAATATGAACTCTACTGTTCAACATCATACACATGTACCCTAAGTATCACGCCACCGGGGGTCATTGGGAGCAATAAGTGATGAATGCGATCTCCCCTCGTGTTAACTCTGCATCAGTGATAATGATAACCTAAAATTAAGGTTAATAAATTTGCATGATCCGACATTGATGATAAAACTAAAGTGCTGCGTTATTCATTGCACAAGGTCACGTCCCCAAATGGATATTTCAAAGTTTGAAATGATAGGATGACAAATGAAATAATGTTAAATGCAAGAAACAAGATGTTTTGGATGTAACGTTTTTTAAGCATTAGGTACGTTTTGATTGGCATAGATTTAACTTAACGCAACTGTAGATTACCATTTATCAAGTAGCCATATACTTCTTCAGTAGCAGTAGAGCTCCTTATGAAAGAGTTCGTCTAGGGAAGTACCTACGGACACCGCACCTATTTATGCCGCCAAGAAGTAATGTGATCATTAGTGCGTTCCGGTTTTGATGCTGAGGAAAGTACATGCACCTGGGACTTATCAACTTTATGTTACAGAGTAACGAGAGCAGTGGCATTATCCGAACGTTTTCGGTATGTGTGTCATTTACCACCAGTTGTGCAACTTGTACATCGTGTCATTCGATACCAGAAAAAATCAGGTTATAATTCCTCCACCGCCTGTTTGGAACTTATATTTTGTTTTGTGTGCATCTATTTGTACCTATTTGTAATAATAAAGTCACAGGTCAAAACCTTCTAGGTCATAAAAAGCTTCCTTTTTCTCGGAGTTTTTCTCGTATTGGATGTTGGGCTTTATTATAGCATTCTGACTTTAAGAAGCTCCAGGTTTTCGCTTGTTCTCCCTTTTCAGCAAGTAACTAAATTGACCTTAGTGTTGCAGGTTCTTTCATGTTAAAATCTTGTAATTTACTTATAGTTTTACTGCTTACCAAAACATGCAAAATATCAGCTCACAACTCCTAGCGTGAATATGAAAGACAAAGATCATCAAGCTGTTAATTTACTCGCAAGAATGACGTCACGCGAGCATGAGTTCGCTCTCATAACTCATCTAATTTAATGCTAATTCATACTTCTTTCAATGTTTAGCGCCACAGTTTGTAGACAAAAGAAAAATTTCTTCACGAGTTTTGTTTATTCGTAGTCATTGTAAGCCAGCAGCATCATTGCAATTCCAAGGCTGGTTATTTTTAGATTTCTTTTAACATTGCGATGCCTTCAACAACAGCTGAATGCAATTATACCCGTGTTAATTCTATTGTCGTCACAATTATGCATTTGCAATCATATTATGGTATTAACTACATCCCACTTGATCTTGTATAAATAGATAGGTAACAAAAATAGCTATTCCTAAGCTGCTGTTAATTCGGGTGTGTTATTTGATAAAGGGATACATACATATGACTTAAGAGATTAAATCGTAGCAAATATGATAATTTACGACATCCTGTTATTAACTATAAGCCCCATGTATTAAGCCGAAACAATGTTCATAATAAAAATAATGCCGTGAGAATGGACTCGTATAATAATAATAAGACAAACATGGAAAGAAAACGAGGAAAACACCAATGATGAGCGACGTGGATCAAATTAAGTAAGTACTTTGTCATACAAGAAAGGGTTCTATCACCACAAAACTATGGAGCGGCGAAGGCCCGCGAGGGCTTTCTTTGGGACTTGTCATAGAGTTGTTAAGTCCAACTCCCGGCTTAACATTTCAGTAGAGAATTTTCTTCGGTTGAGTTTGAGTGAGAGGGAGCAGGGTTACTGACTGCTTCAGTTTGGTTACATATAGGGGTAGTTGGTAGGATTGCGTCAAGTCGTATCCTTAAATATCTCAGAACAAACCAGTCACATATCATTGACAGCTGCGAAGATTCAAAAAAGTCAATTGTTTATGGTGGCCATCCTGAATTTGTCATATTAGATTTTTTTCAATTCCTGTAGAACCAGACCAAAGTACTTGACAATTTTTGTTTTGAAGCATTATACCCATCTCTGAAGCTTGGGCCGGGCTGGTTATCCCGGAGACCAGATCGACTTAAATGTTAAATGTGGCAAGGATAAGCTATATGGATGAAATAAAGTACGAAATTTTGATACACACACGACCTACATGGTCGCTGTACTGCTGCCAGTTATGGGATGGTTCTGCTAAATACTAACCTTCGTCACCTGGGATTCAGTTGAATGGCGTGCCAAGAAGGGTATAGGTGACTTGGATTTAGTAGAGACTTTGACACCGCCGTAAAGTTGCTTAAAGGGATTCTACAGGATATATCACGGAATTGCACGATTTAATTTCGCTTTCGCTTTTCCATTATCGAGGGACTAGATCTATACTAGGGTTCCACCTCTAAGTTGTGGATATTGCAAGGATTCACACTTAGTGTAACAATGTCACATTTATATGGCGAATGGTTAAGGAGTGCAATTTTCGGCCTAAGTCTGCACTTATTCCCTGAACGCTATGTTTTGGTTAATTTCAATGCGAGGTCAAATGTATATTTATTTTTTTATTAAAAAAATTACCGAGTACCATGTAAAGGAGGAGAGACAAAGTAGAGGACCTACCATATGGATGAAATAAAATATGAAAGTTTGATAGCAAATAAATGTTTCTATCATCACAAAACGAAAAAGAGACCAAGGCTACGCTACGTGGATGCAATGAAAGTATGTAATTTCGGTGGAAAGGAAGTAGGAAGCGTTCTATCACCGCAAAATAAAGGAAAAAAACAAAAATCCTGCATACATGATGAAATAAAGTATGTAATTTGGAGCCACATAAGGACCATTTTCATCAACACAAAACCCTTGGAAAATCCGCCCGTCAAGGATAATCTAGTATAACCGATTAGACGTGGACAATGACCTTTACGTCCTTCACTACTGAAATATAATTAATGGATATGCAATATTACCCATCAGATATATGATAAGCGGATAAAATGCCGGATCTGATACGGGCTAATGAGTAAGTTTCAAATTAAGGTAATTTCTTGTTTCTGACAGCATTCAATTGGGCGGGTTGTCATTAAGACTAGTTTGAAGCTCGATTAAGCCATGGATATGTCACCGGTAATGTCTATAACCATAGCGACATAATTATACACGGTGTTCCAAAACTCAACGCCAAGCGGGTACCGGCTCATAAAACGGATTATCTGGTTTTAAACATGACGATAGCACTTATGTAAGCTATAACAGGAATATTTTTGAAAAACGACACCCTAGACCACTTTGTTAGGTGCCTATAATTTCCCAATTCGCCAGTGTTTCTTTTAAATAATCGTACCATTAAGCGCACTTACAAATCGTACTAGTTGCTCGTTAGTACAGTGAAAAAAATGTTTTATTTAGTCCTGGTTTTCAATAAAACTATGTCAGCTAATTTGATTCCCCATCTAAGTATTACAAAACCCCAGGAAAGTCAATTCAAAAGATGGTCTATTTCGTAAGCAATTACTACTTTTTATTACAAAAAATACAAATGCTTATTTTTTGTAGTAACAGTTAGACAGCCAAAAAATAAAAAGAATAAAAAACAATATTTACATAATCATACATGACATAGTACATGATTGTTATTTTACGTACCTAAGTCTTACATTTGACAGGTTGACTCCACCCATGATACTTTATGGCTTTCCCTAAGTAATTCATATTAATAACTCGCGAAGAAAAAAAAATCTTAATGATTTTGTTTTGTATGAGAAGAAAATTCAAAAATTTAATGTAGGTTCTTTGGGAGAAAATTGTCAATTATGTAGAGTAATGCTTTGAAATTTCAAACGCATTTTTTTAACAGCCCATATAGACCGCACAAGGCATAAAAACGTGTCTCCTTTTCTCAATCGTACAGATAAGCTTGTCGTTGCAACTACATGTAATATGACACAAAAATATACACAAGAAAATACAAGAAATATAGAAATAGAATATGATAAAAACAAAGTGTTATTTCTATTTCGATATTAATATGACAATTATATGATAAAAGTATAATCTGGACTGGACTGACGTATTTCAACTTTGTTAATGGAATAAGCAGATTAAAAGAGAATCATACACGTACATACATTTGAAAACGCAGTTTTTAAAATCACCCACAAAATTCTAATAAAAATTAATTAAACGTAAATGGTACGCCGATTTGAAACAAAACCGATGAGTAGCTAACTAACAATCGCATGTGGTGAAAGCAGCACAGTGCGTACGCGCAAGTAATGACAGACCATTTGTTTACTTCAAGTGCGGTTGCACCTAATGTTCTTGTTTATGCGGTGAAATCAAAACGTTTTCTTGCAAATAACTAGGGGTAAGTTTAAAATTCAATTATTAGTAGCACAGTAGCATTAAGTTTTAGCAGTAGTAGAGTTCCTCGTGAAAGAGATAGATAAATATATTGTGCTCCCATGCAGTAATGTAAGCATTGCTGTGTTCCGGTTTCGAAGGGTAAGGGTGCTGATGAAATTACAGGCACATGGGACTTGTCAAGTTATGTTTCAGGGTGACGGGCGCAGTGGCAGTTTAAAGCTCTGAGTGGCACTGCAACTGTTATGGACATACGTGTCACTAACACCGGCCCTACGACTTGTCCGTGTCGTCACTTGGTATTAAAAAAAAATAAAAATAAAAGAAATTCGTAACGTAAAGGGTCACTAAGTTTAGTTTCATGACTTGTGCCACTGGATATTAGGTAATAGTAATAAAAAGTTATTAAAAATATAGGATAAAAAAGAGCACGTCATGCGACTTGAGTTTTAAATTCAATTAGCGATAAGAAAGGTCCGAAATCTAAAAGTGAAGTATAATGTGCTCTAGACTACTAAATAGGTACTTGTACATTTCTAACCACATTGGTGGCCCAACGGTGTCCAGTGTGGACGCTGGATGAAGAGGTCTCGGGTTCGATTCCCGCTAGAATCAATTTGGGGAAGGAACTTTTATAAATTAAACCAGCGTCTTCAAGCAATCCATGTCAGACGCTCTCCAAATGAAGCTACGGAACGAACCATCAGGGGGCCTACCACAACCTCTTAAAACAATAGTACTTTAACCTTACATTGACTTTTCGTACCATAACGCGCTTAAAGTAAGCTATTTGTAATGTTAAAACTATGATTGGCAGCTTTGTGACTATTCATTCACTCAGTTCGTACTATGAAGCGACTTTAATATTAAAGTAATATTGCTCTTATGTCAAATTTAGCAATCTTAAAATAGTTACACGGATGCAATGGAAACAATATTATTTTCAGTTTTATTGTCTTAATATTGATTTGTAATGATTAAAAGTAAAGTTGAATTTATTTATTTACATATATCTCTTCAATATTTTGTTGATTTTTTATTTAATAGTACATACTAAATAATTTTTCGTTAAATAAAAATACGAGATGTTTGTTTCGTAAAATTATAACAGCGCTATCTATATGCTCCTTGGTGAAACTTCACACGAGTCGAAACTAACAGTTGACACTAGAATATAGTTCCGAATTCACAACGTGATTATCAAGACTCAACTTGTTTTATTTATTTTTCTTCATGTAAATGCGGAATAATTATTGAAAACAACGTAATTTTAACAGATTTTATTATTACATACTTTTCTTAACAGTCAAAATTCTCTGAATGTAAAGAACATTAAGTACTCAAACGTTGTACTACGATAAGCCGATTCGGAACATCAAAAAAGAAAGAGATGGCATTATATAGTTTACATAGCGTTATCTCTTTCCAATTTTTAGTAAGGAATAGACAATATTGGGAAATCATTCGTTCTTTCAATCACTTTTGCAATAATACATTACTTGGTTGACAGGTTCGTCATGGTACGAATATGAGCAATATTATAATAAGCTTACTTTAAGATTACATTGAAATAAGATTGTTTTTGGGAAGGTTATGGTAAGGCCCCAGGTGGTTCGAATTGTTCCAAGTGCTTGTTGCAGATTTTTTTAATGGCTTTTTTGCCGTAGCGCCATCTGTGAGAAATCTGTTTCTTCACTCAGCCAGGTACTTTTACTAAGTAATTGGTAACTAAACTCTGACTAGAGATGTCGCTTTATTAATTGTAATTTTTAAGTTTATTGAATGTGACGATGTTTTATTACCATGATATTTATTTATTTTTTTGTGAAATTACTCCACTAGTTTGTTATAATTCTAATCCAAATATCGAACACTAAGAAAAATTCCTTCGAGTATTGAATTGAGTTTGGTCTGGATTTTGTGGTTAGTGCCTAGGAATTCCGTTACTCAGGTACTCATATATAGTATTACAGTGACGAACTACAGCCAAAATAATGATTTTTTTATATCCTTGGTTCAAAAACATTTATAAGAAAAACTCATTTGATATGTTCATTAAAATGTACATTCACAATCATCTACCAGACCACTTAAAACGGTTAAGGGGAAACGATTATAAAACTTTACGGTTTGATTAAAAGACCACCGTTTCTATACATTTAGAGAGAACTAGAATTTAAGACAGAATAATATAACGTAACGAAAATTTGGACATCTGTAATGTTCATGATTATGTAAGATCTTGTCAAATGTATTCTAGCAAATAAATTATTTTGACTTTTGACATGACACAGTATAGGAAATTCTCTATCTCTTTTGAAGACAGAGTATAATGACGTTTGCAGGGTTGCCAGTTATTGCCTTCTTTATTTCTCATTTTGACAGTTGGCCTACTTGTATCGAAATTTTTATTCAAGAGTATACATTTTAATAAGAACGGGCGGATTAGGCGCTTTGTCGTCGAGTTGCGGATACCAGCCCGTTGCACCAAGTACCAAGTACCAAGAACGGGCGGATTTTATTATCTAAATTGAATTAAAACGAAACTTTAAAATATGTTTTTTTTTTTTTGTAATTTTAATAAACATTGTCCTAAACATAGTGTATGTACGTAAGGACTTACAAACATTGACAAGTCAATTCTGCGCCAAGCAGTTGGATGAATAATGGGCCGATGATGATTCAATTTACAAGTTTGGCTATTTATTGCATAAGCGTGACCAACATTTAGTCGATAGTCGATAGAATATTTATCGACTAGAATCTCTAGCGGGCAACGCTTTTGCGCAATGAACTGTCATTTTATTCCATTTTCAAAAAAGACGGACTATAGTTTGAGACCAGGTAAAAGGTGTGGTTGTCTAGCATAACGTTATTACATTATTATTCGTTAATAACGAGTGTTGTATGTTGAACTATTTATCTCCACAGCTAAGTATAGACCTGTTCCTATGTACCTACAATTCATTATATACCTTTGCCATATTGGGGCTGACCGTGCAGTAACGATTGCGTGTGCTCGGAATTAATTATCAAACTATACTACCAAATAGGTCACCATCTTGATTAGGCCCGTATTTTCTATTATACTAGAACACAATTTACATACGTTGACATTGCATTAGTTTCCTTTAAGATGTGATAGGAAACATCATTAGAAACAATTTCGACTATTACGACCCCTGTCAAGTGTTAAAAATATTAAAATTTAAAAAAGTCCGATACAATACACGTACTTTACAGAGTCAATAGTTACAAGTCATGCGCCTGGTAGTAAGCGAAACGTCTGTCCAAAGCAGTTGCAACTACTCAGAGATTTAAATCGCAAAACTCTGAGGGGCTCTACCCATCTCCGTGAGACATACATTGACAAGTCCCTTGTGCCTGTAATTTCACCAGCACCCTAACCCTTCAAAACCGGAACGTAGTAATGCTCACTTTACTGCTTGAACACAAAAAAGGTAACGTGGTAGTACTTTCCTGGACGAACTCTTTCACAAGGAACTCTACATCTACTAAATACTAAATAGCAGTGGCAAAGCGCCCGTATAACTCGATTCCCACCGGCTTGCCTAAAATATACCAAAGATCTTAGAATAATAACGCATAGAATGATAGTTTCATAAAAAACGAACTGTCATAAGTGAGGCAAAAATCAAATTCATGTGGGCGTAAGCAACTTGTATTTACGCTCGTCGGCACGCACACAAATATACAAATAATGCCATGGAATAACATTTCCCTCAAAAGTGGGGAAATTGTATCTTGCTTAACTCACCGTTAAGTTAGAGGTGCCTACAGATTTGCTCGATTTTGTCGATCGTTACTGTCGATCAGGTGCCTACAGATATGCTCGATTTTGTCGATCGTTATTGTTGATCGACAACGTCAAGTGACAGGAATTTTCAAAAATTTATTTTTGGTAATCCTTAGTTTTTCTTTTCAGATTTACTTTTTTTTAAATATATAATAGACACAATCTCACCTGATATTAAGCGACGATGTGACCGACGATGGGACGCGTTTGCCTAAAAAATGCCTATTCACTCTAGCTTGTATTTTTCGGGAAATACAGATAGTAGAGCATTCAATTCCTTTGCCGTACGCATCAGAAAGGAGGAAGCAAAGCGCTTAGTGCGAATAGGTGGAATATCAACGACATAAGAATGGAGTGCTCCGGACCTTCTAGTCTACCGAAGGAAGAACGGTGAGGGTGGAACTAAATTGAAAAGTTCTTGCGCACACTCCCCGAAATGTATCCGATAGAAAACCGACAAGCAGGCTACTTTTCTGCGATGGTCTAGATTTTGTAGCTTTCGACTCCACAAGATAATTATTGTTAATAAGTCTCTTTGCTTTTCGCTCCACCGAGTCCAAGGCAGCTAACTGGTAATGGGCAGAGCCGTTCCAAAGGTGGCAGCAGTACTCCATACACGATCGAACTTGTGCTTTATATAGATTTAAAAGCTGATCCGTTTCCAATTAATTGTATAATTACTCGGTACCCCAATGTTTATTCTACGGAAAATAAAATCAACTATCTCGCACGAATATTGCAAGTATGTATTTTGCATACTACCTACTCTTGTATATTTATGACAAACTAACTTTGTAATATTGTCCGTGAGAAATTTTAAAAATTTAAAAATTGTCATGCATTTTTGCACTTTTAATATGTATGACCGATTACTAGAATAACCATGTAACGATGTAATATTCGCATTAACAAACCTTAATATTCATAGTAAAACAGAGTAATATTATGTTACATTTTAAAGCACATAATATTAAACGCTACAAGCGAACAGCCGCCAAAGTAATTTTTACTAGAATAAAAATTTAAACGGGTTTTTTATTTCTGATAAAATTTCAATATTTTCGTGTTTCACATCTTATATTGAAATTTTATTTCAGTTTTTTTTATCTTTAACTAGGTCATAGATTGTATTTAAATATATCCAATCACTAATGAGTAATATTATTTTTTAAGTTTTTAATCGCTCCTGTAACGTTGCAGTTTTTTTACATGACCATAACGTACAAAGCGAAAATGGCGGACTGAACTCTGCGAACTATTGGCACACGTGTCATGCCAGGGCACTTGGTGAAGTTACAGGCACATGGGACTTGTCAACTTGTCTCAGTGAGACGGGCGTAGAAGCAGTGCCCCTCAGATCTTTGCGATTTAAGCTCTGAGTTTCACTGCAACTGTTATGGACAGGCGTGTTGCTTAGCATCAGGCGTACGACTTGGTCGTCCCGTCTCTATACGTATAATAATATGGAACGCTTCCGCGGCCGCCTCTGTTCGGACCAGAGCATTAGTGACCACGTCTCAGAGCCGTAGGCCATCACTGGCAACTCACATTATTTATTGCACATTAAAAATTACAATATCATCACAGAATGGTAATGTAATATATCAGAGTGATGTACCAAAGGCGGCCTTTGTTTTGCTAGTCACTAAAGATTTTAATCTAAAGCAGTAACGGTATTCGATACACCTTAGTAACCGCATTCGACACACTTTAAATACTAAGCAAAATAATCAAGCGTCTTGTACAAGTACTGTAGTGTCGCAAAAACATCGCCGGATAGTTACGAAAATATGCGACATCGACGGTTTTTGCAATACGATTACGGAAAAGGCTAATGACAGGTTTGGAGTAATAAAAAATGCATAGTATTGGTTTCCGAGCACACTTAATAATAATACCTGTGCCAGCCAAACTCGTCTCAATGCAGGAACTTAGTTCCCTGTGCTATGAAAGAAAGAAAGAAAGAAAGAAAGAAAACTGTTTATTACACAAGTACAGACACGCATATAAACAAAACAACAGAGGAACAATAATAATAATAAAAACAATTCAAAATTAATCTATTAGGCCTTCGGAGAAGCGAGAGTCCAATATAATGATATAATAATAACTAAAAAAAAACATAAATAAAATTAAACATTTGCTAATGGAGTACCTAATTCAGCGTCATGCGTGTCGCGACTGGTGCAATCGGGACTTGCTCAGTTTTAGCCATAAACGGCTTTATTTTTAAATCGTTTCGTGGCGCTAATTTTCAGCAAGCCCGGGGCGAGTGACCCACTGACAACAATACAGAACTCAACAATAAATAAATAAACAGATAAGAAAACCGACTTAATAGATAGTGTACATACAACTACATACAAATGAGAGATACGTACTATCCTATAGTATACTATGAGTACCACAACGACGAAATTATCTCCGGGGCACTATCCCGAACACCCAGATCAGACTTTGTACTCTCGTTCTCCGTCTGTTTGAAATAATTACTGTCAAATAAGTAATACTCAACCAAATTAGAAAACACATTATGCGAATGAAGCTACATACTTGATATTGCCCTTTAATAAGGTCGAGTATTACTTATTTGAGGGGGGAGGGAGTAGACCCCCTGAATCAATTTAGAAAAGTTTGTTACCCTAATTATTGGTCCTCCCTTACATCGAACCCGGGACCTTCTTATCTAACGTCCGCAACAATTTTGGTAACGCAGCAGAGAGAAAACAAGAACTTAGTAAATAAGAATGAATGCATAAAAAAAGAGAGTTTCGCGCAATATAATGCTGCCATCAGATGGATTGCGTATCTGCAGTCAATGCATGCAGGGGAAAGATGCTGGTTCCTATACTTATGTATGTTAGTGAATTTTGGGTTTGGCAGAAGAAGCACGAAAGTAGAATTAATGCAGTAGAAATCTGACCTTGGAGTGACAAAGCGTTGCGGCGTGGAAGAAGATGAAGTGACAAAGATAGAGAAAGGGATGCTTAGATGGTTCGGACATGTAGAGAGAATGAATAAAAGAACATTGACGACATATACTTATAAGGCGAGTGTGAGCGGGCAGGTTGGTACATTATCCTAAAGAACGGCAAGATCAAGAATACCCTTAACCCTTTGACCGGACGTGGACTTTAAAGCGTCTTACATTAATTGGGCTGATACGCCAATGAATTAAAATTAATAAATATAACGATATTTATTTATAGAGATTTTTTGTGAAATAACTCCAATAGTTTTGTTATGATTATGAATACAAAGATCGAACACACAGCAAAAAATAAAAAAATATCGTCGACCCGGTGAGACTTGAATTCACGACCAGGCTGCACCGTAGTATTGCTCTAACCATCTGAGCCACGGATTCAAGTTCAGATTCATTTATTTCTCAAATGTAACATTACAGTATAAATTGCACTACATGTCAAAGTATAAGAAGTTATATTGAGATTGTCATACAAAAATGAAAATTATAAGAAAAATACACAACAATTAGAAAATTAACAATTCATTAAATAATATTGTTGTCATTAAATTACATATCAAATATTTCTCCATGAAGGATTGTCATAAGTTGATAACAATTATACAAGAGTATGTCAATCGTTACAATATTAGGTCCATAAATTCATTTACAGAGTATAAAGGATTTTTCATGAAAAGGTCTTTCAGTCGGCGCCTAAATGTTTCGTCAGATGGTTCAAATCTGAGAGTAAACGCTCATAGTAAGTAGGTTCGATGACGGGTCCAGTTACCAAGGTCGTCGAAATTCTCCTATGTGTTTTTGCCATAGATCTTTATACTGACTTTCGGCATTCGTGGCCGCTAGTGACATCTACTAAGAGATTTTTGAATAACCTTCTCACCGCAGCCGATACCTTTACAGGTATCACAACTGACGCAAATGTCATCAGACATTAAGATGTTCCTTGTGTTTTTTGCATATTCTAGTTAAGTATGGATTTATAGTTGCATGTTTTGTTCAGTTATGTTCTTCTTTGACTTAGGAGAATAGAATTAAGATAAAGGTTTCCCCCTTATACGTCACATCACTGTACAGGCTTGGCGTACAGGGAAAGAAACTAGTTGTTATCTAAGGCGGTCAAAAAATTAACCGACGAATGGTGTGTATGAAAGCACTGATGCGTGTTGATGAGGCGAAAGATGTGTGTCAGGACCGTAGCAAGTGAAAGGCTGTTGTCTCTGCTTACCCCGATGGGAAAAAGGCGTGAAGTATACGTATGTATGTCATGCATGCAGTCGACAGAGTTCGACTGTATGCAATCGAGACTTCAACTGCAAACGTCGACTGCAGTCGATGTCCGATAGATAGAAACAAAAGCAGCAATTGACGTTCTTAAGAGAATACAATAATGTTTTTTGGTGTCTGAAACAACTTGATATTTTTCAGTAACTGCAAAAAGTAACGATTACTTGAAGGTTTAATCAACTTAAATATATTTTGTTTATTTTTGTACTTGTTTAAGGGTGCGTACAGATCAGGCGATTGCGTCGCAAATGCGCCAGTTTGCGAAAAGCTTGCGCACGGGCGTTACGTTGTGCGTCTATGCGTGTGCCGTCCGCGCGCCCCGCATACATTAACATGTATTAAATTGCACGCATTGCGCGTGCAGCGCACATGCAGCGTGTTTGCGGCGCATTCGCAAGATAATTTGTACACACCTTAACAATAATATATAATAAAATCGCAAAGAAGCTGAATCTGTACTTTTAATATTTTAAGTAAAAGTCAGTGTAAAAATTTACTTACTTTCAAGAACAAATTCAAAGCAATGCCATCTATGCAATTTGTTCCAAACTAACAAATCAAAAACAATACATAGAGAAATCTTCGATTTGTTATCTTTTCAACCACAGTAAACTATTTTCACCAATTATCATGACTTATGATATTAAATGTAAGGTAAATGCATCTAGTGTCAAATATGTACTAAAGTTAATTTGTATGAATTGATACCCCATGCCTAAAACCATGAATGCAACAAAGGTTTATATTAAATAATAAATTATCTTTAAAGTTTAGAGTTATTTTATTATGCAGAAATACCTAATAAATATATGTATAATAAATGAATTTTAATCATTTAATTTCATTGCATTACTTGAGAAACATACAATCTAGGGCTATTTAGGGCCTTTTCAATAACTTTTTTTTGGACAGACTTCCGTGCAGGTCACATACCTAATCATTTAAAATCAGGTTAGATTGTGACCAAATGTATGTCTGCTCTCAATGAAATGGAAAATGTTTCCAATCAGGTTTGGATTTGGGTTTAATGAATAATTTACGAAGGTCCATATTGCAAATCCATTCAAATTTAAAAAAATATAACAAAAAACAATTAATTCACTACAAAACTAAAGGCATTTGTTATAAAAAAAGTTATTATTCAATCTCTATTAAGAATAAGAATGCTCACACTCATAGCTCCGCACTAGGGAAATCCTCTATCACGGATGCCATGTACATAGACAACCATTAATTACACCCAAACTCACGAGAGAAGTAAATGTAGGCCATACAAATATTTCTCCTGACTCCAGAATCGAACCCGGGACCTCTGCGTGCCAGTCCAGTATGGTAACCATTCAGCCACAGAGGCACTTGTAATAACTGTATTTATACCACAGTTGCAATAAACAATATTCTATTGTATTTTTTTACCATGTCGAGTTGAGACTGAAAATTTGATTGATAAATAGTCAATTTAAAAATATGTGCAAAATGTTCAGATAAACTTATCTGTGGCTACGTTTCATTGGTCTTTTCTAATAATACAGTGCTGGATGAGGAGGCCCTGAGTTTGATTCCCGGTAGGACTAATTTGGGAAACAAACTTTTCTAAATTGTTTCTGATCTGGGTGAACAGGGACATGTTCCAGAATAAATTGCGTTGCTCTGGTACTCATAGTCCAAGAAACTCCCTAGTCCAGGCAATTTGTGCCCTGGCAATTAATTATTATCAAGCTACCCTCTGGTCACTGAATGTAACCATTGGTTGTTAACAATACTGTTGGTAATTTGACAGAGAACAACGCCGCGCGGCGTTTCGTTAATTTTCTTTTACGAGAATGTTTTTTTTTGCGTTATTTATAAAATTTTGCTGCAACAACCAAACGCCGTGCTTTCATAACATACAAAACCTGTTTTCTATCATTTATTTTCGAATATTTCAATAATTTTTATTATTAAAACTATGAGTTTCCGTAAGTTAATATTTTAGGATTAGATTACTAACTATGTAATCTATTCACCATATTAATTTCAACTCGAGTGTAGGTATTGTACAGTTGAGCCATAAGGAATATATTTACAAACAATGTATGTATCTTATTTTCGGTAACTGTAATCTTAAATTGTTAACAAACAGCACCTGAGAGAATACAGTTATCTGTCTCTTTCTTTTATTTTTTACATCACGTTTAACGTAGTTGGGAGTGAAGGAGAAAGCTGCGAGATACTCATACGAACACAGCACGTGCGCGACGCGCTAATTTTAGATATTAAATATTTCCGGTCTTCTATTATTATTTCATGTATTTACTGCTTAAAATACAACTTTAGATTTTGCAAATCGATCGAATATCATAGAAAATAGAAAGAATATCGATTTATATCTAATGAAACATTGCAAAAAGGCGTAAATGAAGTAAAAACACTGCTACAAATGTACGTTTTGGTCACCATAACAAAAACATAGTGGCCATTAGACTAATATAATTTAGGAACTTACCTGGCCTGATCCAAAATTGAAGAAAATGTTGGTTTCTTGATAAGAATAGATCAACGTCGCATTTATTTCACATTGCAACTTGCAGAAATAAGAAATTGGAAAATTGGCGTGTGCAAGTCAAACTGAAAACGAAATTTTTCAAATACCATAGCCGAATTCCATGCTTACCCATTTTTAGTGAAAAGACATATTCTGTTAATATTATACTACACGAATAATAAATTCAATCTTATCCTAAGATAAGATTCTTATGTTCTTAAGTAATAAACTAACATTGGCGTCGCTAAAGTTATTGCCATAGATATCCGTCATGTAGTTTTGATAATTATTGAGTTTTATTTAGTTAACACAAGTCCCTTCTTTACTGGAGAATAGTTTAAAATGGCAATATTAAGACATCAAAAGAAGTGACAATTAACATGTTCTTGTTCACGCAGTTGGATTGAATGACATATGAAAGTATTATTGGAATGAGTATTACAGCAGCGTTGTTGGTATTAAATTCTTTTTTTTTTATAATAAAATTCCATATTTTTCTCAATTTGTTTGAAAGCTTAGATAAAACAATAATGTATAATGTGTACGTTTCGTTTAGGGATGACTCACGATGAGGTCATCGCTCAGCTGTCAATAGGCGAAAGCTGTCAAAACAAATTCTACTGTCCCAAGTTTACTAATTTTGTTATAAAAATGGGCTTATTCGGTAAATCTCCCGAAAGAAATCCAAAGGAAATGGTATGTAATTTTATCTAAAATAATATTCTTTGTATTCACAAGGTAATTTTTAATCAAACTTTATTTACGTTTCAGGTAAATGAATGGTCTCATAAACTCAGGAAAGAGGGCTATAATTTGGACAGACAAATCAGAGGTGAGCTGTAACTATAAATAAAATATCTATAATGTATTTAGCTACACAGTAAGTGTAACTTCGATGTCTAATTAAACATGTTTTAATGTTTTATAGCAATTCAAAGAGAAGAGGAGAAAATAAAAAAATCCTTGAAGGAGGCTGCGCAAAAAAACGACAAACAAGTGTGTACGATACTAGCAAAGGAGATCATAAGGTCACGAAAGGCGATTAGTAAAATCTACACAAGTAAAGCACATTTAAATTCAGTACAAATGCAGATGAAAAATCAGCTAGGTAAATACTTCTTTTATAAACTAACAATCGATAACAATTCTTTTATAAATTCGATACAGATAATCAGAGATTGGTATTAGGGTGGCTTCATTTGCGGCCATTAACTGATCAATTGTGTTCACCAGTAATTACAGTTCAGAAACCAACAGCATTAGAGATTTGTATAAGGTAGAGTGTATTTACTTAAACTTTAAGTGATACACATAGATCTCTATGTGTATTTCATCTGAAAATACCCTTCTCTGAAGTTCCTGAATGATAAAACATTTTTTTTAACTTTGATTTTTAACATTATTGAACATGTCGGCCCTATGAGAAAAACAATACATATTGTAAAATTGTAAACAATAACACATTGAATAGAATCTAAACAGATAAAATTGATTGAAACCACCTAACATTAAATTAATTAAGTGCACCAAAACCAACCTGTGCAAGAAACTGCACCCCCTGATTGGTTCTATCCCAACTCACTCCATAAAAGGCAAAGAGTGAGAACTAAATTCTTTTATTTTTACTTAATTTAATAAAACGTTTTTAAATTACGTTACTGTAGAAATTAAATTATATCAAACATATTCAAAATACTGTAAATGTCATAATGGCATTTTTTTTTATGTTTACTAATTTATTCTTTGTTTTGCAATTGTTTTTATTATTACTAAAATCACGTCTTTTGTTTTCATAGTATGGAAGTTTTACTACAAAGTTTTTGTATTATTTGTGTTTACTCAAGCAAACAGTTTAATGTTACAATTTCCTGATTTGTCATAGCTGTTTGTTGTGTCGCTTGAATAAATACAATTTATCTACTAATGTATTTTTTGTTACAGCCACATTGAGAGTAGCAGGCTCTCTGTCAAAATCAACTGAGGTAAGATACATGTTTAATAAAACATAAACTCTTGTTAGCCACTGGTCGCTGCAAAGGTACAGCTACCACCTGTCCTTTAGAGCTAAGTCACTAAACTGCCCTGATAAGCCGAAAAGCGCTATCTCAATCGGAGTACAGTTTGAGAAAATCAACTTTTTGTAAATTGTATTTTCGTATCTTCAAAAATAAATCTTTTTGAAGATGTTAAAACTTATTTGTTTTTTGACTAATAGATTTATTGACTTGCCTAAATTATCCATGAATTGTACCATTTTATATATTTTGTGAGTTACATAGCGCTATTTCCATTATACCATAATACTACAAATAATAGGTGTGAAATTATGATAGCTATTGAATGGTATAAAAAAAACTAAATGGATGTATCTCAGGGATAGCATCTTTTGGCTTTGGCTTAGCAGAGCAGTATACCTGTAGGCCTAGTACGGCAGTACTCTATGCAAGAATAGCAGTATCTCGCGCTTTATGTCGCTCTCGCGCAAATCGCGCCTTAACGTGCTAGCCCTATTGGCAAACTAAAGAAAAACTTCCATAAGTTTGTTGTAGGTGGTGCAAAGGCGAAAAAGCTATTTAAACCCAAAAACATAATTATATCTGCAACAATCACATGCAGAAATTCGTAAGGTCTGCTAACTCGTTCCATAGCTCAGTCGAGAGAGTGATAACCCAGGTTTGGCGAAGTCGCTGGTGCGAGTTCAGCCGCTTTGAAGGACTTTATCTGTGTGTTTGTTCGATCTTTGTAATTACAACAAATCAGTGGAGTATTTTCACAAAAAAATATATAAATATCATGGCAGAAGAAACATCATAATATTCATTAAAATACATATGACATATAATATGAAGTAACTGTGCACCTTAATTCTCCCTCCATCTTCATTTGACATCACACCATTTTCGCCTTCTGAGCACACGTACACACATACAAGCTGCGCTGCTACTTGTAACTGTCTTTGTCCGCACATTTAAATATAATGAAACTGTGATGAGTATACTACAATATAATGATAACTTTTCGACATTTGCCTCTAGGTGATGCAAGCAATGCAAACACTCGTTCGCCTGCCCGAAATAGCGCACACTATGCAAGAGATGAGCAAAGAAATGATGAAGGCCGGCATCATTGAGGAGATGCTGGATGAGACCATGTCGGCTGTCGAAGATGAAGAAGAAATGGAAGAAGCGGCTCAGGGAGAGATAGACAAGGTTCGAATATATTTTTTGTATTATAATGTTGCAAAGCGTAGTCTTTTATTTTGACGTGATTAAATGGCATTCAGACTATAGGATCGTCAAAAAAAGTATGCAATTACAATGGTGTTATGAATTTACTCCCAATTTGTTGAAACTCGAAACATTGTACTTTATATAGTATACAAATCAATTTTAATCTAAATAAAAAATAATGTGTTGTTGACCTGGAAATCTCTGAAGTGACTCCAAACTCTAAGAGCCTGTGCACACGGCGTATTCTATACGCGCTGAGGCGACGCGTTGTAGTGGATTCATTCGCGCAAACATCGCGTTGCAAGCAAAAAAAAAAGAAGTTTACCTATATATACTCCACTGGAGTTTACACTTTCATGTAAAAAAAACTAACTGTAATTAAGAAGAGAGCAGGTATAGATGGCTAAACACATCAAGCAAAAGACATTCCGATAACCTAACCATTTTTCAAACTTAAGATAGATAAATAGAAACAGTAGATGAAATAGCAACACTGTCAACAGTTGACAGATAATTAGTAGAAACAATTGTTTGGTTTGGTTTCAAGGGCAACACTCTGCTTGAATGATAATATTAATGTCACTGAACTGCCCTTAGCTTTATGTCGTTGGTCTGTTAGCAGTTTTTCACTGCTGAGACAGAGTTCTCTTGCAAGATCGGGTATTCTTCGAATGACCTACCTAACTCTTACCTTACTTGTCTGCCACGCGGAATACACGTTACAGAGTATATTCTGTAACGTGTTTTCCGCGTAATTTGACTCACCTGCGACATGTGACGTAAATAGTTTTAACTAATTATTGATTAATCATCAAGGTCCTATGGGAACTAACGCAAGGCAAACTCGGCGAGGCGCCAGCACCTCCTTCCGCCGTCGGCCAACCTTCCACCAGCAAAGAAGAAGAAACGGCGCCGCCCGACGAGAGCGAGCTGGATGAGATGCAGAACAGACTCGAAGCTTTAAGATCTTAGTGGATTCTAGATTACTCTTGGTAAGTATTGGATTCTTCTTATTTTAAAGTTCTACAACTGCCCTATTTCAAAAAGACATTTGTCATTTTTTGAGCGTGAGCGTCAGAGGGTTAAACTTAATTCCTATATTTTCTGTGAGGTACTATATATCTAAACCAGCTACGCTCCTCCGAATATCCTTAAAAAGGTCGGGTTAAAATTACCAAGAATAAACGGGCTTCTATGAAGAGACTGACGACAGTGGAGGAGGCGAAGGAAGTTTGTCAGGAGCCTATTATTTATTAATAAGTTCATTGTATCACAGAATATAAATTGGCAATTTTAATTTCACCCTTTATGTGTGTATGTGATATTGTCTAATATTTATTTATATAATGTTACGGAAATTATTTTTAAAACTGTCTTTTCCAGGTACAAAACATTGAAAGAAGCTTGTGAAAGATACAATTCGCGCTTCTCAAAGCGCAGAATGCCTTACGAATATTTTGTAAATAAACAATTGTTGTAATATTAAGTTCGCACTAGGTACTGTTGTTTACTTATAATTTTATGTGCATTTTTATATTTTATAAGTATTTTAATATATGCTAGTAGCTTCTTTTTGCCGCTGGATTCAATACAACTAATCCCAACTGAACACGCGTTACAAATATGAAATTTTGACACGTGAAAACTTTTAAAACGTATGACCGAACATAAAAGGGTTCCACAAATAACAGGCATCAGGCGTTTACAGTTCACAAATTCTCGCGATCAGTCTTCTCTGCTGGAATCTGCGTTGCGGTTTTGAAGGGTAAGGGTGCTGGTAAAATTACAGGCATATGGGCGCAGGAGGCGCAGTGTCTGTGCTCCTCCGCTCTTTGCGATTTAAAACTGAGTGGCACTGCAACAGCCGTGTCGCTTACCACCAGGCGCACGACTTGTTCGTCCTATCATTGACCTACCAACAGTATCATAACAAAAAAACTCATACTTTGACAGACCCTTTGGAACGCCTCTATGCATAAAAATTTTAGGGTGCATACAGATTTGGCGAATGCGCGTGTTTGCGAAGGCTGGCGAGCTGCACACGTGCATTACATTGTGCGATCTATTCGCGATCTGTTCGCGCGTCTCTCGCGTACTACATATATATGCTTGCTTGCCTATAGAGTCGCACTTAACTGCACGCGTGTATTTAGCGGGCGCGCAGCGCACACGCAGTTCGGTCGCGGCGCATTCGCCAGGTTTGTGCATACCTTTATAGAACACGAGAACGACTTATTGACTTCTGCTTGCGGAGTCCTTCAATAATGTTACACGAGATTGTTCTTTTGAACAACTTTTATGTCGGAAAAATTATAAATAACTAGTAATAACATTTTTATGTGTATTTTTGCATTCTTCCAGCTAATAATATAACCTGCATGCTGTTCACTACTGTGAATTGAACTGTATGTATTATTATTGCGTACACAAAACTGTGTCTCTCAGTACATACTTAATTAAAAACAAAATTTAATATGGCTGGACATAAGGTTTATATTGATTGGTGGATTAATGCAACTTTTTGTCTTTTTTCTATTAGGGATATCAGTTCAGCATTAAGGCTTATCGTTGCATGTTGCAATCGGTTATGCAGTAGGTACGAATTGATTGAAACAAAGTCAAGTGATATTTATTGATAGATCAGATCGTGATATAGATCCAGTATTTAAGATGGTTTTATTTATACGGTCCCAAGAGTGATGTCATACGATGCGTTTCGTCGGCGTTACGACCATGTGGTCAGTACTAAAATGTATCAGTACGACATGCCACATGGTGCGTTAAAACGACGCTCTACCGCAAGCAACCGTTGAAATCTTAGAGTTGCAACAACGCAACGCCCGGCATTGCTCTAACGGCCCCATATATGGGACGATTTGTCTTCACGATCCGTCGTTTCAGACAGATCGAAACGACGAATCAATAGTGTCGTGAATATTTGTGTCGTTAACGATTAACGTAAACTTTGCCCGAACTTATGGCCTATAACCTGAGGCTACATGTAATATGACTTTAATTTTTAAGTTACGTGTGTGACATTCTGAATGTTTAAAGTTGTTTGTGTAGTGATGGATCGATACGATTATCGCGACGATCGTCCGAAACGAAAAATCGTCTGTATATGGGGCGTTACTTTCAATATGTATTCTGAAATCAACGGCGTAGCATTAGCACAAACAAACTGTCAAAAGTATGGAAACTTTACCATTGATTATGACGCTAGTATGGTTAGAATACCCGATAGTCACACTTGCTCACTATCTGGTAATTTATGAGCGTTGTTAAGGCAATCAATTTGGAGAACATTGTTTGTGCTCATGCTTAGCCTGGACATCTGTACCTATAACCTAAGCACTAAAGTATTATGAACATTGTTTACAGCAATATAAATGTTATTGTTGTATGTATAGGTGTTAAATCTGGTAAGAAATTACAAAATCCGAATAATTGTGATGCCTTCGCTAATAAAATGTTTATACGATAAATACTAATGCACTAAAGTTTAGTTTTATTTATGTAAATATAGCATTATCTAAAAATCAGTTTCCTGAATTATTTGATATACATACAAGAATAAGGTTTCTTGGTTATATAAATAACTTTGTTTTCACTGGCTCTAACGTTGACTGCGAAAAGAAAGAAACACTATTCGGACCGTATGGTAGTTACCTGCAATTTTCCTGTCCCCATACAAGGCCCTCAAGTCCACCGAGTTTCTACAGAGTTTTTTTTTAATGCCTTCTTCAAAAATTAATATTAGACGATACAAAAGTTCAGATACTAATATAACAGATATCATATCACGTTCATAGAGAAAAGGGTGCTTGAAGTTGCATGGAGAAATGAGTCGCATATTATTCATGGACTTACTTCAGAACGTTCCCATGAGTCATATATCATAATCATATATGACTCGTTGGACAGGGAAGTTGTTAAATGGGTGAACTTTAAAAAAAACTATAAATTCTATTCTATTTTATTTGCGTCTTTTCTTCATACAACCCATTCTACCAAATCCTTTTCATTCAAATTTCGTACCTTTTCCATAATCTGTAATTTTGTTTCTCTAACCTTTTGATTGGTGGAATGCGAAGGCAAAGCCATTAATAATAGTAGTAAAAAAAAGTCTGTACTTAAAACACTACCACCCATTCAACCCCATAGATTTAGTAGCGTGTCGTGTTCCAGCGTGACCATGGTCGAGTTTATGAAACTAGTCGGATAAAAATTCGCCATTTGGTCGGTTCTAGTCGCAAAAAACTAGATTTAGTCGGTTCGCCGTTAAAAGTTATAAGGGTGTTTTACTGCCCACACAGGAATAAGCTTATTGCAGCGGCATCATTTCTCAATCTCGAGAACCACAACACCTAGCTAAGATCTGAT